>NW_006435764.1:3512554-3520831 GCF_000325575.1 Pteropus alecto
GCAGCCGGCGTCGGTGCAGCAGGCCTCGCCCGCGGCCCTCCAGCCCCCGGTGCTGGATCGCAGCTCGCTCACTCCGCCGCCTCCACTGCCGCCGCCGCGCATCCGCTCCCGGACTTGGTAAGGCCGGGCGCAGGCCGAGAGCCTCCGGGAAGGCTGATGGGCGCCGCCCTGCGGGCTGTGCCGGACTCGAGGGCCAGGAGCGCGCGGGGGCCTGCGGGGCACCCAGACCCAGGCGGAGGGTGGGGGGCCGCCGCCGGAGGTGGGCGCAGAGGAGAACCCCAGCATCCCCCTTGGACGGCGGATCAATAGAGAAGCCGGAGCAGAGTGGGGACCCCCCACCCCCACAGTGGCTTGGGTCCGGGGATCCTCAATGGGGTCGGTCTGCTCGTGGGCAGGTCCCGTGCGCCAGCGGGAGGGATGCCCTACCCTCCAGACTTGGCAAGATGCCTCCGGCCCGGGGTCTGTCAGGCTGCGGGTCCCTTCCCCGCCCCATCTCACCCGCCTCCCCAGGACTGGATTGGGTCTGGGGTCAGCCCGAGGGTCGGTCGACCCGCAGGCAGGTACAGTGCAGGAGGCGGAGGATGCTTGGTTCCCTGGGCTTCGCGGGTGCCTCCGGCCTGGGGCCACTTGGGCCACCGGCATTCTTCCCTATGATGCAACTGCCCTGCCCGGAATGGCTTAGGTCTGCGGATACGATAGTCCCCCGAAGGAGCCAAGGGGCGCTCGGACCTCGCGCGGCTGACCCCGTCCGCAGTGCACCAGTCGGGACACGCCCTTGGCGCGGGATAAGGGCGCTGGGCCGGGGCCCCAGCTTGCGAGTGCCCGCACCCTCTCCCTTGCCTCTCGGGGTCCAGGGAGGGTGGGCGAGAAGAACCTGCCCAAGGTCGTTTGGGACCCCGGAGCTGCAGCGCCAGTAGGGGGGGCGTCACGTGACCAGGCCCGGACGAACCTGGCCTGCGACCCTGATGCGGCCATTCCCTAACCCCAGCTCCCTCCGCGAGACAACAGCCAGCTTCTTTCGTTTTGTTGGAAAAGGCTGTGGGTCAGCGTCTTCAGAACGTAAAACGGTAGCTGGCTTTTATTGGAGCCGAAGGGAACCAAAATGAGGGCTGATTTTTTTTTTTTTTAACGCCGAAAGTTAAAAATCCCAAGTAATTAACCAGGTTGAATACAGAACAGATTTAAAATTCTCAACTCTGAATATGCTTTAGGCCCTCTATGCTCCACTCCATGTATTATTAAAATAAAGGAAGTTTTGGTAGGAAACTGGTAACTTTGTAAGTTACCGAACACAATGAAAACCAATCTAAGCTTTTGAAACTTGTATTTCTTTACACTATTTTCTTGCAACAAGCGTCCTGTTTCTGGTCATTCCAGATATTCAAGCATGTTTGTTTCCTTCTACACCACAAATCAAATGGAAAAAAAAAAAATGGCCGAACTTACTGGTCTTTAATTTATCCATCGCTCAACCCCTTTCCAAATTATTTAAGGCGATTTGCAGGGAGTGTGACGTAAATACGAGGACATTAATGCTGATAACACGAGTCGCGCAGCGAGGGCGTGTGTGTGATAGGAACTGAACGCCGCATTTGGAGTGTTCTGCTTCTGTGCGCCCCGGGGGCTCTTTTCGAATGCAAATAACCGGTTTCCTTCCTAAGCTGCAGTGGCTAGACCTGACCTTGCACACTGATCTCCATCCGAACAGCTGTTGGAATCAGACAAAACGGGGCCGTCTTTAGGAGTGCACATCCTTTGTATCAGAGTGGCAGAAACTGGCATCATGCACAGACCAAAATAATCTTTCGAGTTTGTTCTGAAAACAAGCGGCCCAACCCGGAGACGACGGGAAGAAACTTGGCGTGGCTGCCGCCCTTGGCCCTGGCCGGGACCAGTGGTCACCGAGCGGTCAAACTGGGCCCTCCAGGGAGTCCTGGGGCGAGGGCCCGCGCTTACGCAATCCCAGCACCGCGTGCCCATTCATAGAAACACCATTAATTTTTCCCTGGGCATCTGCAGCGAGCCCCTTCCGGACGCGCTTCAGGCTCGCGGGGACGAGGTGCTGGGTTTCTGCTGTGTGATGTCATCAGGCGCAGTAAGCCCTTAACTGCCCCCAAGGCTGACCACGCAGAACTCGGCCTTCCCACGAAGAGGCGCTGCGTTTCGCACACTGTCGCCGGGGCGGCAGGGCCGGCGACGCGCGCCAGCTAGCTCCGGAAGGTCTCCCCGGGCACTGCTGGTGGAACAGGATCTGAGCGGCCCGGGCGCGCCAGGCCGGGGGCGGGGCTCGCGGTAACCTTTCCCCTACTTTTCTGAGCGGTCACGTGACTGCCGCGCGCGGTGGGGGAGGGAGGGCGGAGCGCGCGGGGCGCCGCTGCTGGCGGAGCCTGCGAGGACGCGTTCCAAGCGGGCTGTTCTGACGCAGCCTGAACTGCAAAGGCGGTGGGAAGGTGGGAGCCGGAAACGCTCTGGCCCGCGGCTGGTTCTGTATCTTGATCGCGAGCACTATTTTTTCCTTTGTTGGAAAAAATGTTTAGTCACTCTCCTGGTTATTATTGGCAGGCCAGAGTGCTCTTGCCGGTGGAAGCCCGGACTGGAATTCCGGAAGAATTGGTGCTTTTGAGAAGAAAATTGTGGCTCAAGCTAGTATGTTTAAAGTGTGTTTCAGAGAGAATCTGCCTCATACTGTAACGAGGCCTCTATTTTGTGGCTTGAGCCAGGTTCAAGTCCAGCGAGGACCTTTCTGTTTTAAAAATAAGTAAGACAAGCACTGGGTACAGAGGGAAATGCGGTGCATGTGGGAGTACTGGGCAGAGCTGGCCCTCTCCAGAAGCCACCGCTGTTAACAGTTACTCTGATGATTCTAGAAACAGTCTAGACTGTATGGGGCATGCTTTAAAAAAAAAACAACAAACTTACTTAATACAAGTAAGGAATGTTTTCTGCTTGTTGGATTGTAATATTTTGTTGCCTTTTGTGAACTTCACCTTCTACCCTAAGCAAATATTAGGTGGACCTTGTGTTCCCAGCAGGCCCTGAACTGAGGACAACTTGACGTGTCCACCTTTACTTTTTTGTGTGGCTCGTTCTTAATGTCCCGGACTGCTCTTGGAAGTTAATGATTGAAGTGCTGCTGAGTGAGGCCTGCCTCTCGGGTTGTAGGGTAGGGTGGTCACAGAGGGTTGTGGGCCAATTCTCAAACGGAAAGGAATCTCCTGGACTGCCCACGTGTGGTTCACCCATCCATCCCAGAAACCTGAGGTTCCCCCTGGATTCTTCCAGAACGTCCGCTACGCCCCACCTGCTATTCTTCCCAGATGGCTCCTCCCTGTTTCCATGAGCCAGAGCAGAATGTTCGAGCCCCCTAAGGCGGGAGTTTTCTGGGGCACAGGAAGTCCGTGGGAGGGAAGCAAGAAGCAGTGGTCAGGGATGTGTGGACTAGAGACCAGCAGCTTCGTTCCTTCTCCAAATCAAGGGGTCAGCGACCCCTCCTCCCGCCAGTCCCGGCTTTCTGTGGGGTCCCCCACAGGCTCAGCAATCAGCACTCCGTGTTATGAGTCCCTGGAGGAAGCTCTGTGAGGACAGGGACATTGGATTAATTCCCTCTCTCTAGGCTCTTTTGCCTCTTAATTTAAAAAGAAATACGTGTTTGTAATAAAAACAAAATAACCTTGCTTTTACGAAACGGTCATAGGCTCTAAGTCAAACTTTGCTTTTTTCTGTGAATTCTTTCGTTTATAAAATTATGCATTTATCACCGATTTTCCCAAATGTCAGGTCCTCTACTGCCCTTTAAAAATATTTAACGCGTGCCGTTTTGATGTCCAGTTTTTACAAGCACACCTTGTTGGGCAATGCGAGGTCTAACCAGGTGTACTAAAAATAAATCCGCAACACCGCGGAAAGTTACGTGTCCCGGACTAGTAGTGGAGGCCTCAGACCTGGCGTCAGACCCGGGCGTCGGGGCGTGGGAAGAAGGGCGGAAGTTTGCATTCTCCGAGGCCGGTGTGCAGCACGAGCTACCTCTGGGAAAGAACAGAGAAAGTTCCCGCAGTGAAGACCTCATGCCGGGTTGGGCCCGGCACTTGTCCTCCTCCCGTTGCCGTGACGTGTGGCCATACAGACGTCCCTGACTCAGGATGTTTTGACTCAGGATTTTTCGCCTTTGCCATGGTGTGAAACAATCCACGTTCCATAGAGGCTGCCCTTCGAATTTTCTGTTTTTCTCTTTTCCTGGACTGGCGGCAGGCGGATGCTGAGGCTGGGCAGCGGCCACGAGCCACAGCTCCCCATCCGCCTCGGGTCTCGAATGTCAACAACCGATGTGTCCCCAGTGTTTTTTGGACGTTTTGTTCTGGGCACGTTGTAAGCAGGCTAAGCTAGGGAAGCTCTGATGTTCGGTAGATTCAGCATATTGAATGCATTTTCGACTAAATGATATTTTCAACTTAACGAGGGGCTTATTGGGATGTAACCCCATCGTAAGTCAAGGAGCATCTGTACTTTACATACCAGGAGACAGATCTTGTGAAAGGTGATGACATTTGCTCAAGGGGACACACACACACAAACACACACACACACACACACACAGACACACACACAAATGAGTAAGTAGCAGAGCTGGAGTTTCACCTGGGATCTGTGTTCTCCGAAGCCTGTGCCCCCTCCTTTTCCTGGCTGCCTCCCCAGGCCGCTGTGCAGGCAGAGGGCCGGGGTGCGGTGTTGGCATCACCCACCCCTGTGCCCACTGGACGTGATGCTGAGTCAGCCATGCACGTGCCTCGGTTTCCATGTCCTCGTTGTGAAGCGGTGCCTCTGACACCTGTCATTCTGTCACACGGGGCTTTTATGAGGACCCAGTGAGAGGCCAGATGTGAGCGTAGTTTCGAGGGTTCGCGATGAATGCAGGTGCTGGCAAACAGCGCCATGGCTGTGGGCAGCTTCGATGGATGTGACAGCACTTTGCTTTCCCCGGGTTGGAAGGTGTGGTTTGATAAGTTCATTGCACTTCTGGGTGCAAAGGGGAATATGGGGCACCCCCATGGTTTTAGGAGCATTTGTGGGAACAGCACCCTGGGATGAGGAGAGGTTCAGGGACCCGTTCGGGTGGGCACACGCCTCCCCCAGCAGCCCGCAGTCCTGTGGTTGCAGCCCTGGGCAAGGAAGCCCTTTCTTCTGCGTGGGCCTGAGTAGGCAGCGCTGGGAGTCAGGGTCGCCAGGACGGTGTTTCCTTTATGAGAACGTGACCCTCGGTGACCTCTCCCCAATTCTGGCCAAGACCTCATTTCTCTATTTATCTGATCACCCGGTACGTGTCAATGTACAATATGAGGCTTAGATTCGAGTTCGTTTTATTTTCATGGCGTGTCGGCAGGCAGAAGCCGTGTTGTTTTTCGAGAACTGTGAAAAAAAGCGTAATGATTCAGAATTCCCTTTATAACCTGCCTTGACTCAACACATTCACTCTACAAATACACATAGTTTATTATAAGACGATTCGCTGCAGGAAATCAGCCACTTGGCCAGTTTAAATAATGCCAAGTGTCGCACGCTCAGTCATGAATTCGAGAGACAACGCTTCGTAAGTGAAAGTTCCTGCATCTCCTTGGACGTGAAGCCTCCGCCCGTCCCCAGAAACAGCGAGTGAGTTTTGAGTCTCACAGTCTTGCTTCTAAGATGCCTCCATCAGGTGCGGGAAATAACAGTTTGGATGTGCGTACGCACTTGCTGAAAAACCGCAGAGCGCAATTACTAGTGTCACACGCACCTGTCATTGACGACGGGGCTCACGGAGAGCACGCGGGGTGATGTGCGCCCACACACCGGTAGAGGGGGGCCGTTTCTTCATTTCTTTGTTACCGCTCATTTTTGCCCGCGCCTACCTTCTTGTCCTGATCGGCTGTGTCACAGAAGGAATAGTGAACACTGAAGAACAAGGAGGGACCGGCGAAGAGCCACCAGTGTTGCTGCACGGGCAGGTGTCAGGGAAATCCCCTGGGCTGGTGACTCCCTTCCAGAACCTTCCTGGTACTTTCCCAGATAGGCTTTGGACAGCAGTGCCGAGGCCAGCCTGGGTGCCTCCTTGGCAGTCATGCGTGACAGGGATGTGGTTGCCCCACCTTGGGGCCCGTCCCGGGGGACAACGCGCCAAATGGGACACTCCCACGCCTTGGTCACCAGACCTCAGGAGAAGATGTTGTGAGTGATAACTGCTCTGCCCTCTGGTAAAGATGGCGCTCCAGATTCTCTCCGTGCTGTGTCTCTCGGGAGTTTTCCCAGGGGTGGTGGCCCAAGTGTCCTCCAGCCTGTCTTTCTCCCCGAAAGGGGACACGGGCTGTGCTCCTGGAGGCCCTGCCTGGCATTCGTGCTGCACTAAGCTGCCCCTTCTTCCAAGGTTTCCAGCACAGTTGTTGGCGTCCCCACTACTTGAGTTGGCCTGCTGTCTGTCGGCTGAGCGTCCGCGGGAGGCAGGGCCTGCCACTCTGTGCCTGTGAATGGTGCAATTCCAGTGGGAAGATGAGCATGCGGATAATTTTAGAGTTGTAGTTACTGTATTTTATTGCTGGCTACATTCGCATGTTTTGGTTACAACAGAGGCACCTGATTTTGTATCTGTGTTGTAACTTTAGAAGTCTTAAGTGGAATCGTTAGCATAGACTGCCTACCCTTTCACTTGGTAGGTGAGCACGTGACCTTTGGAGTTGGACCTGAGTCCCACTTCTGCTGTTTGCTAGCAATGACCTTGGCCAAGCCTCGCCTTGGTTTTCTTATTAGGAGCAGTAGTACATATGTCCTGGGGTTCCAGTGGGAATTAAATGTCTAACGAAGCTAAAACAGGAACATGGTCTGGCAGATGCCAGAATTTAGTAGAAAGAATATTTTGTATCGTCATTGTTCATAGCACAAAAGTTCATCTGTGTGCCCATCTACCTACCAATACAGGTATCTACTGCCCTACAGCATCCGTAGATACTGGGAGATTATCTTTTGATCCATTGATTTTCAAAGCTAGATTGAAAGACTCCTGACAGCACAAAACTTAGTTACGCATTTCGGTTTCTTACAAAGACCATTTTCGTGACATGGCAAGTTTTCCTGTTTGTTTTATGTCAGGGAAATGGTTTCTACATCTCAGTTCCCGGGGCACGTCTTGAAGTCTGGCACCACCCTTTGCATTATGATGGTCATTCACCTCCCTTCGTCAATGGTTTCGGGACCCGGGGCACAGGGGGGATGGCATCCCAGCTGGGTCGGCCAGCACAGACCCGTCTTACGGATGGCTTCTTGATCACGTGGCCAGCATTAGGCTTTGCAGGCCTCTGATCTCGAAGGTTTTAGGTTAAAAAGGAATTGATTGTGAAAAACGACAAAGTGGACACAGGTGAGAAACACAGCACAGACCAGGTGATTGGCCGAGGATTTTGCGGGGGGGCATTGGGCAAAGCTATTAAAAATTAAGGTGCTCTTACTGAAAGTGAACGTGATGTCGCTGCGTTTCCCACCAGAACTGTTCCTTTGACATTCGGTGTTGGAGAAATGTCTGTGGGCCTCATGATTTGATTCAGACTCAAACAAGGTTGCCCGTCCCGGAGCAGCTTAAAAATGATGTTGGGAGATGCAGCGAATAACACAGTGACAGTCATCGGTCGGCGAGGGCAGATGACATTGCTCCATGTATGGGGTAGAATCCTCGTGTTTGGGGAATGTGGTTTCTGTTGATGTAAGAAACGTCCAAACCTGTAGAGAATTTTTATTAAGAGATTATTTGAGCCAAACGGACGCCCTATGCCGGGGAACAAGATGTCAGGTGCTCCAGAGAATGACACTTTTTGCAGTCTCTTTTGTGCATTTGAGATTAAGGAGGGGACAGAAGAAAGAACATGGCACTGTGAGGCAATCTCTACTTTCTCCCAGTACAGAAATCACGTCTGGTGAGTCAGATGGAGGCCCCACCTGGAGGGGTGGTTAACAAGGTTCTGAGCTCACTTTCTCTCTCCAGGGTGGTTACTTATTTCAAAGGTGTGTTGACTTAGATGAGATACTAAGTAACCGACAAGGCTTGCTTAAGACAAAGATGAAACCTTTCACTAAAAGATTATAGGCCTGAGTTGTGACTGCCCACCATGACCTGCCCAGGTAGGAATCGATGATCAGATCACCCTGTGAGGTTACTTTCCCTAGAACTCCCTTTTCTGGTCCACAGTTCAAAGGCTGAGCAGAGTGCTGCTCTAATTGAGGGGAGCCTGGCCGAGGGGACAGGGAGAACGACCTTGG
>NW_006435764.1:3520842-3535573 GCF_000325575.1 Pteropus alecto
AGAACAGCCAGACTAGATCGGAGGTGAGGGTTTCTTTAATGCACAGAGCAGAGAAGTGAATTGTTAAAAGCCGTAATAAATAGGTCCTTGTGCTCAGCCAGAGTGTCTTATTCCGGATCCAGGTGTTTTTCTGAAATCCGATTAGCCTAAGATGCTTACGTGCTCTGCGCGGACCTTGGAGAACCTCTCCCCCTTAGTGGCCTCATGATTTCTAAGGTGACACAGGCTCCCCGGCTTCGGTGCCCCAGGCGTTCAGGCAAGGCGGGGGTTCGTGCCAGTTCACTGTCACGTGGGGCACCAGTGGGGACTCCACCTGACCTGCCAGAAGTGATTTCCGTCCTGCGGGAAGGTAAACGGGTCCCCCAAGGTCTTCGCTTGTCACCCAGCCAGACCGAGGGGAGGGGCAGCCAGCCTGTGTCCCCAGAAGGTGCCTCGCTCACTCTGTCCCCTCAGGTCGTTGCTCCTGCTGACTTGAGGGACAGTGACCGACACGGGTGGGGGGAGGTCGAGCGCTCTTTCTGTCTGGTCTGTATTTCCCCATTTCTTTACGGCCTTTCTTTCCTGCTTTCCTGGCCAGCACACACATTCTCTCCTGCAGCCGCCTGAGAACTTGGGGCGCAGGTGCACGCTGTGCCGTGCAGGTGGGTCCCTGCGGCCGTGCCACGGATCTTTGTCCCTGGGGAAGCCACCTCTCTCCACCCAGGCAGCTGGGCGTCTCGATGGGGGTGGGGCGGCGAATCCCTCTCAGAGCCAGCGGGCGTGTCTGCCTCCCACCCCGCCCCGCCCCGGAGCGAGGAGGGCAGGGGCGGTGTGGGGGCCAGAGGACCAGTGGGGGCGGGCGGTGCCGGAAAGATGGCGGGGTCCACCCTCAGTTGACTTGTTCTGACATCAGTAGAGATGTGGAGCCAAGCGATAAAGCCCTGGGCAGGGCCCGTGGGTGCAGAGGGCCTGGAAGGGGGACGGTGACCCCCCGCTCAGATGATAGCGTGGTGAGTGGCGGCAGCAGCAGATAAACTAGAAGATAATCTGTGCGCCTGGAGACCTCATCTTGGGCAAGAGGGGACTGGAAGTGGCGGGCGTGGAGACTGCCAGTTTAGTTAGCCCCGTACGTGGGACGTGGCCCAGCCCTTTGCCTCACCTGGGCCCTGCCATGCCTTTGCTGAAGCGCCACTAGAGAGGCTGTCCAGTGAGGTGGCCCGGATCCAGACTCAGGCCCGGCCTGCCAGCTGGCCCTTGAACCCTTCCTTTTACAGAGTGTTAGGGTTCTCACCTGGGCTGACAGCCAGGCCCGGCCTGGACAGGTGTGTCCCGGGACTCCACGGAGGCCGGCCGGGGAAGGAGCTTTGGGGACAGAGCAGTCTCAAGTCAGTATGGCAAAATATCAGCAGCTGCCGGTCCTGGGACGCGTCCGTCCGTCCGTCCGTGTTACTGAGCCCCTCTGTGTTTGCAGTGCCCCAAGCCCTAAACCACGCAGGGCGGAAGGCGGTCTTGCTGTACAATGCGGTGACGTTCACTGGGGCTTTTGTGAGGTCCTCGTACTCCCTGATTGTCCGCGATTTAGTTAGTGACTTGCCTCCTCCCAGCTGGAACAGGACCCCGCTCCCCCTCCCGCACGCTTCACCTGGTGGTAGTTTGTGCCCGAGGCAGGTGGATGGGCCAGCTGCGGGGAGGGCACTCCCACGTGGCCGCAGTGCGGCTTCAGCTCCAGGCACCTGGGCCAGCGCTGGGGCACTCCTGACCTGATTTACTTCAGCAGGTGTCACACCTGGAGGGACAGGATGCATCATCAGTCAAAGCAGGGAACGTTTTGACCGTTGTCACAGGGGTTTTCAAACTGGTCTGGGAGCCCTTCAATCTTTAGGGTTGAGGGGAGGAGGGAGCAGGGCCGATGGCTTTACCCACTGACCTTTCCTGTGTGTTTCCATTTGAAGAAAAAGGTTGCTAGTTTTAGGGACCTAGAGACCCTCTGGCTTAGTGACTCAGCACTGGATTTCTTTTGAGGGGCTGCAGTCAGCCTTTCAGAAACGATGGCAGCTGTGTCATCAGTTACTCTGGCTGCCGTTTGGTGGTGACTCAGGCACAAGACGCAGGGCAGTGTGGTCAGGCTGCACCCACACCCACCTGGGCAAAAGGCAGCAGGTGGGGTGTGTGTGCTGTGGCCGGTGTAGTGCTGGCCGTCCCTGCGATGGTGCCATGGGGCAGGGGGCACGGTGACCCGACAGGCAGCCTCGTGCTCTCTCTTTTGTTGTTAAACCAGGTGTAGCTGGATAGGCTGAGCAGGTATTTCCACGTAGCAGACACTGTGGCCGAGTTCAGGGGCATGGCACGCTTCCCGCAAGGTCGCCGGGCTGCACTCGAAGGGGTCAGGGGCTTTGAAAAGCATCCGCAGGTGTGAGTGGGACTTAGCACCGACTGCCATGTCAGGTGTTTCACTCATCATATTCTAAGAAATCGATAGAGAAGATCACACACACGCGGAAGAAGAGAGACTAGCATCGCGGATGGCCGCACGGCCGCCAACGTCACCAGTTCTCACGCGCGGCCAGTTGACACCTCTGTCAAGCCATGCCTCCCACCCCCGATGATTTCGGAGCAAATCCCAGACGTGCTAAAAATAAAATTGAGTCAGTAACTATTTCAGTCCGGAATGCTAAAAGCAGCCACGGTGTGGAGACGGGCACAGTGTCGAATGCCACCCGAGATTGTCGTTGTTCCTTAATGCCGCAAGATAATGGTCAGTTTGAAGGAGTCTCTAGTAGGAGTGGAGGACGAGGGGGCAAAGGAGGAGTGACCCGTCCCCCTGCTCGTCCTGAACTGTATGTTTGAGGAGGGTTTAGGTGCATAAATGTTTTTTTTTAATAACAGCTTTATTGAGATACAGTTCACATCCACACAGCCCCCCTCACCCCCATCTAAAGGGTATACGCATCCGTGGTGTTTAGTTTATGCACAGGTAGGTGCAAGCATCACCGCCTTCAGTTTTGGGACATTTTCATCACCCCAAAAAAGATACCCTCCTGCCCTTAGCCGTGACTCCCCAAGCCCCCTACCCCCTCCAGCCCTCGGGGACCGCTCGCTCGGCTTGCTGTCTGCAGGTTTGCCCGTGCCGGGCGTTTCGGACACACGGAGGCATTACACCGTGTGGTCTCTCGTGTCTGGCTCCTTCGGCCGAAGCGGGGCCTTTTCCGGTCGGCCCGTGGGGTCGTGTGTGTCGCGCTGCGTTCCTTCTCACGGCCGAGGAGCCTTCTCTCGTGGGGAGGGACCAGGACCACATTCTGTTTTCCAGTTCGTCGGTGGGAGGACATCGGGGGGTTTTCTGCTTTGCGGCGACGATGCGCGCTACCGCCGTGGACATCCGGGCTCACGTTGTCGGTTCTCTGGGGCACACGCCCCGGGGCAGAACAGCGGGGTCGTGGGGGATCTCGGGGTCCCAGCTCTCCGAGCGGCGGGGCCGCGCCACTTCCCATCCCACCAGCAGCGTGCGTGGTTCCCAGTCTCTCCAGCTCCTTCCTCGCCGGCCCTGGTCACCGGTGGGTGCGACCTGCCGTTTTCCTGTGACTTCGATCATTCGCGTTTCCCTGTTGGCCGCAGGAGGTGGTATCCCGATTGTAAACATTTCTAAGCATCCACGAGGCCGCGACGCCAGCGCCGAGGGTGGAGTTTTCGCTTGTTCGATCTGCACAGGGAGCTTCTCACGCCCCCGTCAGCGTCGGGGCCGTTACTTCCCACCTCGGACACTGCGGAGCGAGAGGAACAAACTGTTTCGGGGGCATTTAGGATGCTTTATGTTGGGTTTTTAGTCTGAATCAATCCAAACAAGCAAATCCTTAAATTCAGAGATGCAAACGTTCTCGGTCTGTCTGCCTCTCCCCAGCAGAGGTGAGATTCCTAGCAAAGGTCCGTACACACCTGTGGGCAGCATTGGCTGCCAACACTGTGTTTATGTTTAATCTGCTGCCGTTAATAATTCTTTCACGTTCCGCATGAAGCCCCCGAGAGGTCTTGTGCACTCATTTGTAAGGGTAGCGGTCACATAATTTTATTTGTTGTGGTGCACGCTGTCCAGAACCTGCCTCCTTTCACCCTGATGGCTGTGATGGGGGGGGGGGCGGGGGGGCAGTTCATTGTGCCGAGCTAGCCTGGAGAACCTTAGAGCCACTTGGGTACTTTCTAAGAATTGGATCCAGAGCGGTCGATTTGGGTGCTTTCTTCATCCTTCTGGATGGGCCTGAAGCAAGCATTTGCTTAGAGAGCTTGCTGCTCTCCAAAGTGGGATCCGTTTCTTCAAAACTGGCCAGACCAAGGCAGCTTGCTCCATGCCTGCTAAATAGTATGTGAACATTCTGGAATGCTTGCAGATTGCACTGAGCTAAAATTAGACTCCCCCCCCCCAAAAAAATAATTCATCAAAGCAGAGCTCTCGGGTTCTGCGAGCTGACAGCCTCTCTTTCTGCCCCTGGTGACAGCAAACGTGGCAGGCCCACCTGTGAATTCTCTGCGCCCAGCCCTCCCTCGCACGCTGAGACTCCCATGTCAGGGAAGGGCTCTACCGAGCGGGACATCCAAACCAGGAGCCCCAGAGTGCCTCTGAAGCCTGTCTGGAGTGGGCCGTCCTCCCTGTCCCCACCGTCCCCACTCTGGACCACTCTCTCCTGGAACACTGCCTCGGCTTCTGGTTGTGCTTTCCGGCCCCACCCAAGTTCTACACAGCATCCGGAGTGGTCTTTAGAACAGAACTGTAACAGATACCCACCTTAAAGCCTCGTTTTTCCGTCTTCCCAGCTGCCTCCTGTGGCTGCTTCTGGGCCTTCCTTTCTGAAGTTAGCTGCCTGTCCTCGACCCCAGCCGCCGTGCCTTGAACCTTAGCCACCAGCCCTGACCCCCTGCCATCCTGCCCTTGACCCCAGGCGCCATGCCCTTGACCTCTACCTCCAGTCCTTGCACAGGTCTGTCTACCTTCAAGCCCGAAAGGTCTGCCTTCTAGCTGATCCCTCTCCTGGTCAACAGTGTCACCTGATGGATCCTCTCTGGCACCTCCTCTTCTTTCTGCCTCCTTGTCTGAGCTAGGGGGTGGGCAGAGGGACATTTTCTGCCAGCATCTCGACCCCGTCATGGTCGGCACAGGGGAGGCAGTCAACAGATACTTGTTTCACGACCAAATGCATGACAGCTGGGCGCCTCTCAAGGGCCTGCTCATGGAGTCGTTCGCTCCGAGTAGCTGAAGACGAGGCTGGTCTGACTGTCCTAACTGGGCATCTTTGAAACGGGGTTTTCCGTTGATTGCGATGGGTCCTGCCTCTGCGCTCTACAGGCTTAACTGAGTGGAAGCAGGAAAGACGGCATTTGATGAGAAAACACACACGTGCGATTTCAGATTTTCGTTGCGGTTCTCAACAGCCTTTTTTCTCTCTCAGCTGCCTTTGCATCCACGTGACACTCTGTGCAGACCGTTTCGGACGAGGCGGTGCGGTTGATCAGTCGCCTTCAGAAGGTGGCGGAGGGGCCAGCCGGGGCAAGGGGAGGCCACGAGGGAAGAGACTGCGGCCTCGGGGGGCCACGTGTCAGCAGGTGGCCGGGCAGGAACGAGATGATGGGAGGCGAGAAACGAACAGCAGATGCCGAAGCGCCTGCATTGAAATGTGTTCTCTCTGCCGGGAGTGCGGGGCCTGGGGGGCAGCCGGCCGGCGCTGCGGCCAGAGCGGGGCGGGGGGCGGGGCTCCAGTGACGTCCACCCCTCGCGTTGAGTTTGATTTTGGTCACAGCCTCCGAGGAGGAAGGCCCGGCTCTGTCCTGAGGCCTCTGTGCCTGGTGTTCGTAGCGACTTTCATGGTGCCTAAAATGGTTTCTCAAGACACCAAGCACGGCGTTTGGTGTCCGTCTGCTCCTACCCGAAGGGTTCGGGGCCATCGTGGGCTTATCTGTGGTCTCCGGGTGGCTGGTGGCAGGGATGGCATATGCTTCTGCCTTGGCGAGTGGCTAGATAGCCACCAGCTTCCTGTGTCAGCTGGGTGTGGCCTGGGCTGGTCGCTGGAGGGATGGTTTGGGGAACGGCCAGGGCCGGGGGTCAGGGGTTTCTCGCCTAGCCTTTGCCGATGACCTAGGGCCGTTCAGCAGAGGCAGCTGGACAGGCTGGGGACGGGGAACATGTAACCACAAAATCAGATCTGTTAATGAAAAATGTCAAGTCTGTCCAACGGGGTGGGAAACTTTAAATCCAAAACGAATGACGCGCCTGCGTAGGGGCGTCCTCACGTCCGGTGAGATGTCCCGCCGTCTCACAGTCTGTCCTTCTCTGTGCAGGAGACCGCGAAGATGGCGGAAGCCCACCAGGCCGTGGCCTTCCAGTTCACCGTCACCCCAGACGGCATCGACCTGCGGCTGAGCCACGAGGCCCTCAAGCAGATCTATCTGTCTGGACTCCACTCGTGGAAGAAGAGGTTCATCAGATTCAAGGTCCTCAGACGTGCGCTTTAGTCTGTGTGGTGGTCGCGCTGAGGCTCTCGAGTCTGAGCGGCGTTGGGCGCGTTGTTTGTATTTTGGTGTTTGGCACACTGTATTTTCATGGCGCTTATGGCTCACGAAACGCCGTCACATCTGTTGGGCTCGCTGAGTTCGTGAAGGGAATTCTGGAAGGGAGGTAGGGCGAGTTACCACGTTTCACCCCAGTGGGAATGTTGCTCTCTGACTTCAAGGCCCTCATAGCACAGCTGAGAAACCAGGGCCGATGGGTGCGAAAGTGTGTGCTGCAGGACAGCGCCCGGCCGTGCCTGACCTGACCATCGCGCTGATCAGCGCAGGGGTCAGGGCAGCTGGGGGCGGCGGGGGTGTGGAGAGCCAAGACGCCCTATCTAGAACCTTCCTCCCTCCATTGTAGCTTAGCCTAATCGAGCCGCCCCTCCGGCCTCCCAGATTCCACCGCGATCAGAGTTATACCAATTTTGGCTCGTGTATCTCTCTCTCCTTTCCCCTCCTGCCGTTCCTCGGTTTCATTTTTGGGGATGTGTGGGGCGGGTTGGCAGAATTCTCCTACAGCAAATTCTCGACACGGAGTGAGGTCTCTTGTAACTCGGGGCCAAGAGGTGTCCCGATTGGGGCGGGGAGGCGGGGGGACGGGGACTGTTTGGGCATCCCAAGGGTGGCAGGTTTGGGAGAGAGGACTTCATGGTTGGCTCAGTGACGCCCTTAACCCTCACGGGTGTCACGAGTGAGTCTGGGTGGTGCCTGGGATCTGCGTTAAACCAGTCCCTTGGGAGGTTCAAATGTGTCACTCGGGGAAACGTTTAGGGACGCTTTTGGTTCATGGGCTGGAGCTGGACAGAAGTGGGGGCAGCTGCAGGTGGAGGCTCTGGGGTCGATTTCCAGCGGTGACAGCCTCCCCGGGGGCCGTCGCCGGCGGGCTGGTGGGACTCTGTGGGAGAGGCGCGGCTCACGTGTGTCTGCTTTCAGAATGGCGTCATCACGGGCGTGTACCCGGCGAGTCCCTCCAGCTGGCTCATCGTGGTGGTGGGCGTGATGTCAACGATGTATGCCAAGGTCGACCCCTCGCTGGGAATAATCGCGAAAATCAATCGGACCCTCGACACGACGTAAGCCATCCTTCCGCATCTCAGGTTGCGTAGAAAGTGCCCTGGGCGGCTTGGCTGGGGGTGTTTTCACGTCTGTCACCGTTGTGGATGCGATGTGCCATTCTATGCCAGCTTTCTCCTCGTGAACTGGGCCGGTCCCCGGGCGCCCACTCCCCAGGAACATAATGGTCCCCACGTCCTCGTCCCGTAATCGGCCTTGTTTGTCGGGCCAGGAGTGGGTGTGGAAGGCGGGCGAAGTCCGTGGAGGACGAGATGCAGCCGGGTGTGTTCCCTCGGTGCCCGGGCCGTGTCTGCAGTGGGGGGGCTGGGGGTCCGGCCTAAGCTAAACAGAGGAACCCTGGGCCTTCACTAAACCAGCACCTGGCAGGTGGTTTGGATTTAAATACTGTTCCTTTGGAAGCCCCTGGACTCAGGACTAACTGAGAGTCCAGCCCAGTGGCCCGTAGCTGCAAGAACTGGCTCGTGCCTTTATGTGTGTCTGCAGGACGCAGAATCTAAACTCCTGTCCTTTTGGTGGAAGCGTGACTGACCTGGACACCTGCCAGAGTCCTCGGTCTGCCTGGGGGCCGGGGCGGCTGGGGTTTGTCACTTGTCACTCCATTCCTTAGCCTCTGCCCGTCTCATCCTTTCGTTCCCAAGGGGCACAGGCCTGCGGACAGCTTATTTAACCCACACACTGTGCTGTTCCTACCTACTTTTCAGGCTTTTGTGAGTCTTAATAGAGATTTTTAATTTGGTTTTGAATGTGGGCTGTCTCTTAACACTGGATGATATTTACACGTGTTGGCTATTTAAAGCCTTTATAATCTGGGTCTTTATAAGATTTGTTTCTTCGTCCCTCTAAACCAGTTGTGGTAACTGGGCCATCCCTGTCCCAGATTTAGAAAGACCAGGTTAAGGGCCAGTGTCAACAGGCCGAAGGGCTATTCCGGAGCAGTCTTTGGGGAAGGGAGACCCACAACCCCGCGTGGCCACGTTCACAGGCTCAGGTGTCTGGCTACTCTGTCCATCCCCTGCAGCCTCAGAGGACAGAGTTCTTTACAAGAAGCTTTTTTGCTCACGCTTTTCATCGAAGTACTATATATGTGTAGAAAACCCTGAGCATGTCATTTATTTGTTAATGCTCAGATACGGTATCATTTTTGTGACTCGGTACGTGGGTAGCCCTTAGACAGCTGCATGTAGATCACTTGAAAGACAGCTGCTCAAACCCCTGAATCTAAGTTCGCTTGTGGGTGACACGATCAGAAAGCAACGTGTAGGTTTCGAGTAGAGACGACAAAGTCGAAGTCAAGATTTGACAGGTTCTAGAAAG
Organism: Pteropus alecto; assembly: GCF_000325575.1. Taxonomy (NCBI): domain Eukaryota; kingdom Metazoa; phylum Chordata; class Mammalia; order Chiroptera; family Pteropodidae; genus Pteropus; species Pteropus alecto. The sequence continues at coordinate 3,529,744 of NW_006435764.1, forward strand.
ATGCCAGTTTTGAAGCAGACGCCTTTTACCTTGAAGATACATGTTTCTGTGTCACTTAAGTATTAGAAAATGTTAAGTTGAAGATTTCCAGAATGCTGGAGATAGCTTCAGGTTGCACAGTGGCTGTTTTAATCGTTTGCAGCACACTTAGTTTTTATTTTGTAAATATTTTGTGGTTTCCAAAACAGCTAAAGCCAAAAGCAAAAACCGCAAAAGAGATGCGAATGGCTCCATTTCTTCTCATCTCTAAAGTCTCATCTTCGCCGTAAAATACATCACTTTCCTTAGAAAATGAAAACGTATCGTCTTTATTATTTAAATGATCATTTTCTGCGATCAGTTTCTTTGTTTTTACATGATAAATATTCCCGCCTAGATCAAAAACAAGCTCTTTCGACATGAATCGTTGAGGTGATATTTTTGCTGAACAATCTGAGTTTTTATGCGTAACAGCGAACTTCAAAATTCGAGGAAAGAAATCGTAGGGTGCAGGGTGGGGGCGTCACGGAACTGCTGTGAGCCCCCGGCCGAGGCAACGCGGGTCTGGTGTGGGGGTGTCTGGGGTGCAGTTATCGTGGGGCAGGCCACAGCCTCGCACGTCACCTCCGTCATCGTCCCTAGACCCCAGAGTAAGATGTGCATCCCCCCCACTCATTACAGAAATTAGCCCAGGTTCATTTTGAAGATCACCAAAGTGGGTGGGGGCAGGGGGGTGGCATTCGTTTCAAGGTGAGGAGAAAAACACCTGCATCTGAGTAGCTGGGTTAATAGGCCTGACCCTGGTCCCCGACCCGGGCCTGCGATGTCATCAGCGTCAGTGGCCCGCGGGGTGGTCACCCACAGCCTCTTTCGCTCACTAACGCATTTGCGGCTTGTCCCGCCTTTTCCCGGCAGCGGCTGCATGTCCAGCCAGATGAAGAACGTGGTCAGCGGCGTCATCTTCGGCACGGGCCTGTGGGTGGCCCTCATCGTCACCATGCGCTACTCCCTGAAGGTGCTGCTGTCCTACCACGGCTGGATGTTCGCCGAGCACGGCAAATTGAGCCGCGCCACCAAAATCTGGATGGTAATCACGCCGTCCCCTGGCTGCAGACCCGGTGTGCGTCGTCCGAACCCGTTCGCTGAGGGGGGCTTGCCATGCGAGAGCCCTGTGCACGGGGCAGGTCCCCGGCCCCGGGCCGTCACCGCTGTGGTTGCCACGTCCACGAGTTGGAGTATCTTAGATTCCACAGACGGCGAGGCCATGAGTGTTTGTCCTTCTGCGTCTGGCTTATCTCACTTAACCTAGTGTGTCTCATGTGGGTGGCTTTTCCTTGTGAAAGAAGTGTCCTCACAGGACGTTTTCCTCCTCTGACCCTGGGCTGGTGACTGAGGAGGTAACCTCTAATCGTTGGAGAGGCCCGGTTCACCATGACTCGTGAGTTTAGTCCAAAGAGTGCTTTTCTTTAACGATGCTGAGTTCTGAACGTTTTCTGCTAACGTCTGCTGGGTTTGTCATCCAGGTCATCCATCAAGTAAAAGCATCGTTTGCTCACTTCTTTGTAGCTTTATTTAGCTGAACTTGGGCGTTTACTGGTCTCCCTGGCTGACCAGGCCGACCAAGTCTCCTTGACTCACCCTTAGCTTCCAGTGTGTTCCACCAGCTCTCTGCGGCCCTTAGCCCGGGTGTCGGTTGTCAGCCGTGTGCGAGGGTGTTGTCGCAGTTTCACTGAGTGCTGACCATCCGCAGGCTGATTGCCTTCCCAGGGGTCCGCTGGTGAGAGAAGTCTGGGAGACACGGGTGCCACCCCCGTGTGCGAGCCCACCGCGTACCCCTGCCTTTCGTCTTTCCCAAACCGACTTCTGTCGCTTGGATTAAGTTGTCTGATTTCCAGAGAAGCAGAATTTAACACCCAGGAGAGATGCAGAGATGGTTCCCCATACGTTACATGTGAACAAGTTAAACAGCCTCCCCAAGGGCGACATTCATAGCTGACGTCCAGTCGAGTTCCAGCGCTTTTTAGCATCAAGATTCTCCTCTTTCACACGCACAAGCCACACCCACCATGAGCCCTAAAAATTGCTTGGTGGTCTGGTCAGCATGAGATGACCTAGTTATTACACAAAGTTTAGGTTATTCCAGCCTAAAGCAAAGGCTGATAGCAGGCAAGTGTGTGCCGTCCACTAGGCTTGCCAGTGACCGAAAGGGGTACGTGGCTTCTCCTGGGGTGGGCTTGAGATTCAGGCACCTAGCTCACCCTTTGCCAGAGCTTTGAGCCAGTCCCCAAACCCAGGGCCTTGCGGAAGCAGGTGGGCGGACCCGCCTCACATGGAGCAGGGCAGCCAGATCGTGATCCCACGGTGCCCAGGTCAGGCCCTGGCTGGAGACCGCCACCCCCTCGGCTGGGTGGGCCATCAACGATGCTTCTGTCACACCTGGTTTTTATTTGGGGTTGCCTGGTTTTTATTTAGGGGTTCCATTCAGCTGTTTTTTATTTGGGGTTGCCTGTTTGTTCGCTACGGCCCGTGAGGGTCGGGGCAGAAAATAGACAAGCGGGAAAACACCTGTAAACCGTCGGCAGACCGCGGACGCCTGAGAACTGGTTTTGTGTCTTCCGCGAAGTCTTACCCTTTAAAACGTGCCTCTTTTTGTTTTTTTTTTTTTTAAGTGTATGATCAAGGTCTTTTCGGGTCGGAAGCCCATGTTGTACAGCTTCCAGACTTCTCTGCCACGCCTGCCGGTCCCGGCCGTGAAGGACACCGTGAACAGGGTAGGCGAGGTGTCGGCTCACGGGGACGCCCACTGCGCCCGTCGACTGTAGGATGAGCGTGTACGACGTCGTGGTGATCGTCAGTTAGCTTGCTGTCGTCTGGCTGTGTTAGCTCCCAGCAGGGTGCCTTGTAGGGCTGCCTTTTTTTTTTTCCCCCATATCAGCACGTCTTTGGTGTGTGTGTGCGTGCGTGTGTGCGTGTGTGCGTGTACAGGGTGCCTTGTAGGGTTGCCTTTTATTTTTCCCCCATATCAGCACGTCTTTGGTGTGTGCGTGTGTGCGTGTGTGTTTGTGTGCGTGTGTGTATTTTTTTTTTAATATAAAGGCATCATATTTGATGCCTTTGTATTAAAAAAACCACTATATTTATATTAGAGAAACCACTTGGCAAAAAAATTTTAACAGCTTTATCGAGATATAATTCACTCCTAGTATCCAATTCAGTGGTTTTGCTACATTACATTACTCATCGTTTTAGTCATGGTAAATATACGCATGACATAAAACTGACCATTTTAAAGTATACGGTTCTGTGGCGTTAGGTGCCTTCACAGTGCTGTGGAAATCCTGGCCGGGGGTGTGGCCAGCCCCGTTCCCTGTCATCCTTCTGGCTCCTCCTTCCTGCCCAGGTGTCCTGAGTTCTCATTGGCACATGGCAACCTAAGTGAGAAGGGGAGCTCTTGTTAAGGGCCAGATAACGGAGAGGAAGCACCATCAAAATTTCCTTCCAAATTATCTGCAAGCCGCGTAGGTGATTTTGTGCTGATGCAGGATCTGGGGAGCTTGTAGAGCCAATACAAGACGAGAAAGTTCCATGGTTTATCACTAATCTAAAACATCACCTTGGAGTTAGCCAGCTTGTGTGAGGGCCAGCAAAACCAACGTGGGGAAGATTTTCAAATCTTTTAAAGACGTTTAGAGGTTTTTTTCTAAGGACACCGTGTGTTTTAACTTGCCTTCCGTTTTTCTCGTCAACCACAGTATCTGGAATCGGTGAAGCCTCTTATGAAGGAAGCTGACTTTAAGCGGATGACAGCTCTGGCAGAAGATTTTGCTGTCAATCTCGGGCCAAGATTACAGTGGTATCTGAAGTTAAAATCCTGGTGGGCTACCAATTATGTGAGTATATGCACACAGTATTTTTTCTGATGGAATTTTTTGTATGAAAATAGTAACCAGTTCCATGAATGAGCTGGGCTTCCCCATGTGCGGCGGGCAAGAGGGGACATTTGGCAGATGAAACGGGTGGCGGTTTTTGAGGAACGGCTGACGTGGAAGAGAAAGTATTCAACGTGACCGCGACAAAGCCAGCGGCCGGGGCTGGAAGTGGGTGTCGATTGGGTGGGGAGCACGAGAGGCGTGGCAGGGGCAGGGGCAGGGGGGTCACTTCCGTTGCGCATCAGGCGCTGGGGGTGAATCCCCACACATTTGCACACGTACGCTCAGGCCGACGTGCACACCGTTCTGTGCATATGTGCGCTTTTACACAGTGAGAAAACAAAGCGGTCCCTCCGTCAGGGAACAGGAAGAGATTGCTAGCCGTTTGGGGGATGTTGGGGCGTCGTGCTAGGGTGCGGTGAAGACAACATCTGTGGACCCCATTTTAGCACCGAGGCTCTGCAGGATTGAGAGGTGGCTGCTTTGGGGAGACCGGGGAGCGGGGTGACGTCGTTTTGGATAGTAGTGTTGGGAAGTGTCAGCAGGCAAACATCGTCGCTTATTTTCCATTTGGTCTCTTTTTTTAACTATAAAACGCATGTGATCTCCCGTCTAGCTGTCATGACTTCAAAAAAGACCACTTTCCATTTCCCGTTGTTTTTTCGCATGGAGTGCCCCCCTCTGCCAGCCCGGGCACTGACCTCACGCTCATTGAGTTTGTCTGTTTGCACCAACAGGTGAGCGACTGGTGGGAGGAGTACATCTACCTCCGAGGCCGGGGCCCGCTGATGGTGAACAGCAACTACTACGCCATGGTGAGTCGTCCGGCCGGGTGGGTGTCTGCTGGGCGCCGAGCCGCCGGGTGGTGACTTTGCGGCCCTGCAGGCTGCCTGCGGGAGCTTGGGGACTTGGGGCTGCTTCCACCGTCCACAACTGTTGCGGCCCACTGGGGACCTCAGGACCATGTGCCCAAAGTGCCACTGAGGCTGAAGGTCTCAGGGACATCGGGTTGGCCTAGGGTGTGCCCCCCGGCCCGCACTCAGCTTTGTGCTATGCCCGGAGGGACTAGGGGGGTCACATGTCTTTGGTCTTTTGAGACATTATGGTCTTGGATGGCACACGCCCCTTTTTTAGAAGCCCCTTGGTTGGGGTTCCAAGTCTCTGCTTAATCACTGGAGAATCGAATTTTCTGTTTCTTTTCTTGTTTCTTTATTGTTTGTTTTGTTTGTTTTTCTCTTCTAGAAATTTTTCTCTTCTTTTCCTTTTAACTTTTTTTTTCCCCATCAGCAACAATCTCACACTTATGAAAGAATGGCTGGTGTGGGACATAGAACATTTTTTGACAGGAAGCTGTCCACCAGCATCCTTTGCCTTGATGAAGACTTAAATGTCTGTTTCCCACAAAGGCACTTTTCCTACATAATCGGGGACACGCTCCCTCCAACTGCGGTGTAGGCCTGTGTCCCTCGGCCTTCACCTCCAGTCATGGGAAGTGACATTTAGAAATGTGTCTCAGAATTTAGAAAAGTCGCGGGCACGGAACTGCTCTATACGAAAGGTTATATTATACGTTTTGGTCACTTCTCACTCAGAAGACTTCCTGTTAACTCTTATTTCTGCTTTAAAAAAAAAAAATGCATTGCGTGAAGATATTTGGGACAAACATACTGTCGTCTTTTTAAAACTCAGATTTGTTTAAAATTTAATTTTAAAATACACCGTGACCTTTCATAGCCCAAGAATGACCTGGGGGCTTCTGTCCTACAAGACACGGGAACAATGAAACTGACCACGCGTAGGAAATGAACTCGCGCGTGATCTTCCAGCAGAGCGGGTGTCATTTACCGCCGTAGGGGGCGTCTTCACGGAGGCCACGCGCTCGGCCGTGCGTTCCGGTCGGCCTGTCTTTTCCTAAGCACGTT
>NW_006435764.1:3535613-3538333 GCF_000325575.1 Pteropus alecto
CCCGTTTCAGGATCTGCTGTACGTGCTGCCGACGCACATCCAGGCGGCGCGCGCCGGCAACGCCATCCACGCCATCCTGCTGTACAGGCGCAAAGTAGACCGCGAGGAAATCAAACCAGTGAGCGAATGCACCGCTTTGTTTTTTTTTTTTTTAAATCTTTTAAAACGGCTTTATTGGGCTGTAACTGATTGATTGCACATGCTCGGAGGGTCTAATCTGTAAGTTCTGACATATATATATGTGTATATACACATACCTGTTAAACCATCACCACCGTTGAGGGCGTGAACACATCCGTCACCCCAAAGAAGTTCCCCCATGCGCCTTCGTGCTCTCTCCCTACCCTGTCCCCCAACCTCTCTTCGCCCTTTGCCCACCGGTCACCCCCCCCCGGTGATCCCCGACCCACTTTCTATCACTCCAGATTACTTGGCATTTTCCAAAGCTTTATGTCAATGGAATCATACAGTACGTGCCCTTTTTCGGAGGGGGCAGGGGGTCTAGCTTCTTTCACTCTGCATGATCATTTGGAGATGTCCTTCCCCTCATGTGTCCTCCATGGATATACGTCGCATGTACTTTCCTGCTGTCGTTTGCCCCTTGAAGAAACTCTTACTTCGAAGGGAAGAAATTTAGCTGGTGATCTACTCAAAAAAAAAAAACGAGGCCCTTCTTTCATAGCCGCCCCTTTGGCGTAAGGGTCAGTGTTCGCATGAGTGATGAACGTGTGTCCTTTAGTGGGTAACCACACAGGGAGTTGTGCCCTGGCCTGGGGCAGGGGGTGCCCCGCGAAGCCAGGCGCTGTCCCTGGCAGAGTTTGGGGAAGACGGTGTCAGACCGGCTGTGGGCACAGCACACAAGTCCGGCATCGGAGCACGCAGTCTGCGTTTGCTCCTTTTCTCTCTGTGGCGTGTTTGTGTGACACATCTTTCTGTCACAGATCCTTCTCTTGGGGTCCACGGTCCCGCTGTGCTCCGCTCAGTGGGAGCGGATGTTCAATACCTCCCGGATCCCAGGCGAAGAAACAGGTGAGTGTGTGGCGCGTCCTGGGTCCCTCGGCGGGGACCGGCATTTTCCATCCTTACGTCATCGCAAGGCGATGGCGAAGGAAGCGTCGGGGACACCGGCCGATTTGCGCTGACCTCCTGAGAGTTGAGCGGTTTCGGGCTCGTGACGGTCCCCTCCGGTGAATCCCTTTTGTCCCTTTGTCTTTATTGGGCACGGGCCGCCGGCTTGCGATCGGACCTCGGTGTCCCCTGGGCTGAGGGCCGTCTTTCCGGGCCTGCCTGGGGACCCCCGCACCTCTCATCTGGGTCCCGCAGGATTTATCGTGTAGCCTTGGCTGTGTTGCCTACCACGTGCCTTTTCCTTTCTCGTGAGGAGAATGTTTAAGGTCTGCTCTCAGCAGCTTTCAGGTGTGCGGCACGGTAGCAGTGACTCCGGTCACCACACTGTCCCTTGCGTCCCCGGGACTGAATTATTTCATAACGAAGTTTGTACCTTTAACTCCCTTCACCCCCACCCCCACCCCTGGCAATCTCTTATCTGCTCTGTGTCAAACGAGCTTGGGTTTGTTTTTGTGTTTTTTTGAGGTCATATTGCATTCGTCTCTATCTGACTTAGCAGAATACTCTCAAGATCTGTCCCTGTTGTCAAAACTAACATAACGGTGAAAAGCTGAAAGCTTTTCCTCTCAGATCGGGAACGAGAAACTGTCTTAATTCTTGCACATCCACGTGAGGGACATGAGAACTGGCTCCATTTACAGGCAGGAAAATGGAGGCTTAGAGAGGAGGCAGGTCATGGGCCCAAGATGATCGGTCCAACGAGTGGCCGAGTAGAGCCTGCAAGTCTGGCCCGTCGGAAGCCAGAGCTCTCACGGGTGCTGCACGCAGCCGTTTGCAGACTCCCGCAACACGGGCTCATGAGCCGAGTGGGGTGACGCAGGGGGAGGAGTTGAAAAGCCGGGGCGACTCTCTCACCTGCCCCTAACCTGTGCTCGTGGATTCTGCGTCTCGCCCCGCCCCCGCCCCAGACACCATCCAGCACATACGGGACAGCAAGCACATCGTCGTGTTCCACAAAGGGCGTTACTTCAAAGTCTGGCTGTACCATGACGGCAGGCTGCTGAAGCCCCGCGAAATCGAGCAGCAGATACAGAGGATTTTGGACGACCCGTCGGAGCCTCAGGCCGGGGAGGCGAAGCTGGCGGCCCTCACTGCGGGAGAGAGGTGTGCAGCTCCTCTGTGGCATCGGTCGTGGCCGAGGGGTGGGGACCTCTCGTGGCTCTCCCCTCACCCAGGGTCACTGTAGGGTGATAAGCAGTGTCCTTGGCCTCTACCCATGGGATGCCAGCAGTGACTCCCCAGTGGTGATAAGCAAAACTGTCTTCCTGCTCTGCCCAGTGTCCCTGGGGATGTACCGTCCCTGGTCGAGAGCCCCCAAGGTACAGCAGCATGTCAGTGGCGACAGCAGTGTTAGGAGTAAGGTGGTGAGTGACTCATGCAGAGAACAGGAAAGTGTCCCGGGCGAGGGCACGCAGAGCGCGGCAGGAGCGTCCGGGGAGCATACCGCACGCCAGGGCCGCAGAGCATGCTGGGAGCTGTAGGGGATGGTGTGGGATGCTGGCCCTCGGGGCGGGATGGGCCCCGGGTGCCCGACTGCGTTTGGGCTCGATATTGTGACCGGGTGCCATCAAAGAGAGGGACCAGTGGGCTGG
>NW_006435764.1:3539071-3543883 GCF_000325575.1 Pteropus alecto
TGCCAGGCCTCGTGCTCTGTCCCGGAACAGACACGAGGAGCGATCAAGGCCCCCCGTCCGCACTCCCCACGGTCCAGCTGCCTGCAGCCGCACAGCTGCAGGTGGAGAAAACCACAGATGGGCGGTTTTCTCAAACGGTGGAAAACGTGGTTTGAAACGTGCGCAAGGAGGTGGCACCACATCGCAGCAGGCTGACCGTGTTGCATCCTCACCGCAGAGTGCCCTGGGCCAAGTGTCGCCAAGCCTATTTCGGACGTGGGAAGAACAAGCAGTCCCTGGATGCTGTGGAAAAGGCAGCGTTCTTCGTGACGCTGGATGAAACCGAGCAGGGGTACAAAGAGGAGGACCCGGTTACGTCCATGGACTCCTACGCCAAGTCTCTGCTACACGGCAGGTGTTTTGACAGGTATTGTACTCACCTGAAAGACAGTGAACGTGGAAGGAATGTTACATGAGGCTGACCCCAGCCATGGGCATCTCTACTCTTAAGGAGTAAGGCTAGCATAAAAATACAACTTAATTTTCTTCTCGTCACCAAATCACCAACACGCACACACGCACACACACACGCACGCACACGCGCACACACACAGCTGAAGCAGCGAATTCGAGATTCTTGCCCTCTCTGTGCACGACCACCCCTGTTGGGAGAAGCTAGTGAGGCGTGGTCCCCCGGTTACCAGAGTGGGGAAGGCGCTTTCATTATCTATCCACAGAGACTCTTTAACGTCTGCGAGTTGTTTGAGGGGCGGGCGCCAAGTCAGTGGGCCCATCCAGAAAAAGAGTATTCCTTGTGTCGCTGTAAACTCTAAGGTTCTGTTTTGGTTTCACGCAGGTGGTTTGACAAGTCATTCACGTTTATCGTCTTCAAAAACGGGAAAATGGGCCTGAACGCCGAGCACTCCTGGGCCGATGCTCCCATCGTCGGCCACCTCTGGGAGGTGAGTTTTTGCTGCTGCTGCTGCTTTGTTCGTTCTTGTAGGTTTAACTCGAATGAGGAAATGGCTGTGGGAAATCTCAACCCCAGAGTGAGTGTAACCGTGTGATATTTGTCTGATTATACGGTAAGTTTTCAGCTCGTGCTGGCCCCGTGTGTGAAGTGACAACACTCCATGAAAGGCATCGCGTCTTCGTTTCGTGCAGCTTAGGGTCTTTACGTAGAAGCACGCGGATCGCCGTGCTTCTATGGGGCCCACCCAGCGAGGCGACAGTCGCTTCTAACGCGGTGGCTTCAGGGGAGAACTGAAGCTCGGTTTATTCTGAAAGAAGCCATCCCTTCTTTGCTGTATGTCCTAGATTTTCCTCATCTGCTCAGTTTTAGGCCACACAGAGGCAAGCATTTGAAATCTTGGTGTATAAAAACGGGGCGTGCCTTTTACCCCATCATTTAATTCTTAAAATAACCGCGTTATATAAAAACCGCCAAAGTCTTGATACCACCTCTCTGAAGAACGAGACTGTCTATTTCGGGAGGACAAATACGTGTTCTGTGGCGATATTAACTACACAGTATCTTTTCTGTATCTTCCCCCCTTCCACAGTATGTCATGGCCACTGACAGCTTTCAACTGGGTTATTTGGAGGACGGACACTGTAAAGGTGATACCAACCCGAACATTCCATACCCCACCCGGCTACAGTGGGACATCCCGGAGGAAGTAAGTCGCGTTATCAGAGCCACTAATAACTACTTAGGGCAGGGTTTTCCAGCCGTCCTCCCGGGGAGGTGTTCACAGTTCTTTTGAGGACCAGGAAGACTGGTTTGTCCGCCCAGGAGGTTTTTGCTGGGGCCACCATGGTGCTGCTACAGCCGCCGTTGCCTTGGAAACCCCCGTAAATATTGCTTCTTCCATTTAAAGCTTCTAGTTAAGATCATCAGTGAGGTTTCCAGCGCAAGCTTAGCTGCACGTCACCGTGGAAAAACGAACGGCGACATCACACGTCCTTTGTGTCGAAATACCCTGAAACACGCATCTGTCATTGCGGTCCCTCGTAAAGATACCCAGATCCACTCTGTTCGGTTCGAACTCTCTCAGGAAGGGATTTTAAGGCTGGAAACACCAAATCCAGCTCAAGTCCAAGCAGGAGTTCCTGGGGCCCAGGAAGTAATTTTTCTGACACAGAAAATCACGTGTCTGTCGCCTCAGTCCTATCCAATTGCATCTTTTCATCCTGCGTCCCCGGGGCTGGTGTGTGTGCTTCAGAGAGGTGTTACCTCTGCCAGCAGCGTGGACTGAGGGTCCTTGTCAATGGCCAAGTCCCTTACTATTTACTTTTGAAACCTTTAAATAATGTTTTTAGAGCAGTTTTGGTTTCACAGCAAAATTGGCGGGAAGGGCAGAGATTTCCCGTGTACCTCCTGCTGCTCCCCCACTGTCCACGTCCCCCACCGGATGGTACGTTTGCTACGATCGATGGCCCTGCACGGACACGTCCTTGTCACCCGGAGCCGTCCGTTTACAGGAGGGTTCGAGCCTGGTGGTGGACATCCTGTGGGTGTGGACAGGTGTATAGTGACACGCGTCCACCATCGCAGCGTCACACGGGGTAGCCCACCTCTCTAGACGCCCCCTGCGCTCCACCCGTCCGTCCTGCCCGCCCTCTCACCCCTGGCGACCAGTGAGCTTTTTTTTCCCACTGTCTCTTTAGTTTGGCCTTTTCCAGAACGGCACGTTTTTGGAATCCGCAGCGTGTGGTCGTTTCAGATCGGCCGCTGTCACTCAGGGCCGTGGCTCAGGGCCGTGGTCGAGACTCCTTCCTCCGTGATCTCTCAGGCTCGGGAGCTCGTTTCCAGCCCACGGGGGACCGCGGTCCGATTGTGTGGAATCGGTTCTGTGATCACCAGTGTACAACAGCTGTCAGCTGTGGATTTTTTTTAAAAAAAAGAAAACCCGTGGCTGTTGGCATCGCCCTTTGGGGTCCCACCGGGAACCAGGAAGCCCCCCTCGTGTTCGGCCCGCGTGGGGCGCCCCACTGCCCCTCGTTAGCAACGCACTGCGGTGTCTGGGTAACCTTTCTGGAAAGAACCGAGACCAAAACGTGACATGTGTGTTCCCGAGCAGCGGCTCTGCTAGCTGCACCGGGAAGGAGGGTGTGCTTTTCCTCGGCGCGCGTGTCACCGCTAAGCGGACCTCTTCCTCCTTTCCCCAAGTGCCAGGAGGTGATAGAGGCGTCCCTGAACAGCGCCAGCCTCCTGGCCAACGACGTGGATTTCCACTCTTTTCCCTTCAACACGTTCGGAAAAGCGCTGATCAAGAAATGCCGGACGAGCCCGGATGCGTTTGTGCAGCTCGCCCTCCAGCTGGCTCATTACAAGGTAAGAGCCCTGGGCCCAGGCTTTTGTCTGGCTCACTTTTGGGGTCCCTAAACGCAGGCCGTTTGCCCAATGGGCAGGGAAGGCGGACACCTGCCAGGGGAGTGCGCCCCGCTGGGTCTCGCTCAGGGTCCAGGCAGACAGCGGTGTCAGCACAGTCTCTGGCGGGCAGTCGCGGGTTCCTTGTTACACGGGACAGGGAGGATCTGGGACAGAAGCACAGCGAGATCGCATTGCTCGACAAAGGGGAGGCTCACACCTTAAAACGGGCTCCGAATCCTAGGATTTGGTAAAGCAGCACTGCGTAGGGCCTGTTGCATTTTGGCCTGCATGTGACGGACCCATCGGAGGAAGCAGCCCAGGCCCGTGGGAGGATGGGAATGGGACATGCTGCCATCAGAGGGGACATTCCACCGTAGGCAGGGCGGCTCTGGGTTTCCAGGGGCTGCAGAAGTCATCGTGGCAGTGGCTCAAGATCTGCCCGTCTTTAACGGAAAATCCCTATTTTAAAACTCGAGCGCTGTGCGTATGGCACGTGCAGCATGTAACGTCCCTTTGACCGCAGTGGCCGTGGTGTCTGAGTTTTGCTTTGTGCCAGATCCTGGTCTCAGCGCTTTACACACACACATCACTCTGCAGCCTCCCCCATCCCCCTCCCCCGGTGCGAGGCACCATCGTCAGCCCATTTCGCAGGTGAGAAAACAGGTACAGAGAGGTGAGGTGACCTGCCCAGGTGACACTGGAGTATGTGGCAGGAGTGGATCCAGGTGGCGGCCCTGGAGTTCACACCTAGACTTTCACTTAGCTCTTCGTCTGACAGATCAAGTGACTCAAAGATATAACGGGATTGAGGAATTCCATCTTAGGATTAATAAGCTTGATTTTTAAAATTGATAAGCAGACTTTACACCTAAATATGCAGTATTAGAACTATAGAAGGAGGTGATACCTCAGATACAGAGAAGATTTTAAGAATGGATACCAGGTTCCATAGTAATACGTTTTGAAAGTGTTGACGGAACAATCATCTTCTGTGGCAACACAGCAGTAGGGCTGACCCAGGACAAGGGAGAAAGCCTGAGGTCAGCGCCCGTGGCCGGACGTGGCACAGTGTCAGAGAGCCGCCCGATAAGGCGCAGATGCCCCAGGCCGCGCTGAGCGCACAGGGGAGGGGAGGAGCCAGCCTCATTGGGGTCCCGATGACGATGACGATGAGATGTGAGTGACAGGGAGCTCACTGGTGCCTGCTCAGTGCCTCGCGGGAGCTGGTTAACCCTCAGCAGCCCCGAGCCGGCACTCAGCCGTCCCCATTCTGAGGGCGTGAGGTGCCTTGCCTCCGTCCTGCAGCCTGCAGCGGCGAGGCTGAACTGGGATCCAGGCGGGCTAGTTCTAGAACCCACATCTTCAGCTTAATCTGATGGATACACAGAAAAAGAAAGCCACAGACCGGTTTTGCTCGTGATGATAAGCGCAGAGAAACTAAAAACAATATTAGCAAG
>NW_006435764.1:3546040-3560019 GCF_000325575.1 Pteropus alecto
CCGGGGTGTCTGAGTTTTGCTTTGTGCCAGATCCTGGTCTCAGCGCTTTACACACACACATCACTCTGCAGCCTCCCCCATCCCCCTCCCCCGGTGCGAGGCACCATCGTCAGCCCATTTCGCAGGTGAGAAAACAGGTACAGAGAGGTGAGGTGACCTGCCCAGGTGACACTGGAGTATGTGGCAGGAGTGGATCCAGGTGACGGCCCTGGGGGTCACACCTAGACTTTCACTTAGGTCTTCGTCTGACAGATCAAGTGACTCAAAGATATAACGGGATTGAGGAATTCCATCTTAGGATTAATAAGCTTGATTTTTAAAATTGATAAGCAGACTTTACACCTAAATATGCAGTATTAGAACTATAGAAGGAGGTGATACCTCAGATACAGAGAAGATTTTAAGAATGGATACCAGGTTCCATAGTAATACGTTTTGAAAGTGTTGACGGAACAATCATCTTCTGTGGCAACACAGCAGTAGGGCTGACCCAGGACAAGGGAGAAAGCCTGAGGTCAGCGCCCGTGGCCGGACGTTGGCACAGTGCAGAGAGCCGCCCGATAAGGCGCAGATGCCCCAGGCCGCGCTGAGCGCACAGGGGAGGGGAGGAGCCAGCCTCATTGGGGTCCCGATGACGATGACGATGAGATGTGAGTGACAGGGAGCTCACTGGTGCCTGCTCAGTGCCTCGCGGGAGCTGGTTAACCCTCAGCAGCCCCGAGCCGGCACTCAGCCGTCCCCATTCTGAGGGCGTGAGGTGCCTTGCCTCCGTCCTGCAGCCTGCAGCGGCGAGGCTGAACTGGGATCCAGGCGGGCTAGTTCTAGAACCCACATCTTCAGCTTAATCTGATGGATACACAGAAAAAGAAAGCCACAGACCGGTTTTGCTCGTGATGATAAGCGCAGAGAACCTAAAAACAATATTAGCAAGGACAATCTACTAGTACAGGAAAAATATAATCACCAGCAACAGCTCAGACCTGCGGCTGGAGGATGGTGTGGTATTAGTAAATCCAGTAACAGATGAATACCACACGGTCATTTGGCAGATCCTGAAAAGGCATTCAAAATGTAGCATCTGTTCTCCATAACTCTTGGTCACGGGGGCTATTTCCTTAACACGATAAATGCCGCCATGTATCAGTAGCCAGCATGTGGCTTTAGAAGTGAGGATGTGGAGGCGGCCCCACGGGAGCAGGAAGGCGAGGCTGGCTCCAGCAGCCTTACCGCTCTCGAAGGTCTCTCCCTGGGCACAGTGGGGACGGGACGATTGGGCAGGAGGAATATTTGCACATCCAGTCAGAAGATGGAGCAGATGGGAAAGCTTTTACGATGAAGAAGCGTGCTCAGTATGGAGGCCAGTGCAGAACTATACAGAGGCACTCCGGAAGGGAGGGAAGGCAGCGATTTTGGGTAGAAAGACTCGATACTTTCAGATAGAGAGACCTCAGATAGAGAGACCTTGGTTCACGTGTGTGGTTTGAATGTAGTCAGCCATCTGAAGATGAACTTAGGAAGAAAGCTGGACCAGTTGATCTTCAGGTTTGTCTGAAAGAGCTGTCCCTTGAGAATAAAAGGTAACAATCTGAAAAAGAAAGGTGAGATGAGGTGGAGACAGGGCAGGACGAGGCGGAGGCTTTCAAAGCCTAAAGTCTAGAATTTAGACGATTATCGTAACAAACGTGGCATAGTGGTGCCAGAACGATCGCGTGACGTGGTATGTGACGAAGGAGACGTTGGCCGTTGGGGGGAGGGATGAACTGAGTAGTAAATGGGGTTGGAAAAATAGGCTTAATGGTTCTATCTGGGGAGAAAATAAACAGCCCAATAGAAAAATGGAGTCACAGCAGAAACTGGTGCTTCACACGAGAAGAAAGGTACAAGCAGCCAGGGACGCACGCAGAAAATGTAGTTTTATTACGAATCTAATAAGTGCGCTTTACGTAAGACTGGATTTTTGTCTATGCGAAGGTCTTTCCGTGGTTCCGCGTGTGTAAGGGTGGACTGAGAAGGGCGGCCGCGTCGGTGGCACTCGTGCAGCCAGGAAAATGCATCGTGAGTTGGAGAAGAGTGTCCTTTTCAGGACAGGCTCATGTAGACGAGTTAAGGTGTGCCCCTCTGTGAAAGGTCGAAGCCGTCTAAAAGGGTATCACTAGGAAACTCATTAACCTACGGTCTTTTCATGCAGCGGGATGTTACGTAACTATTAAGTGATGCCCGCGGTATGTCCTGGGAGAACGCGTAGCCATAAAACGGCCCGTGAAAGTTAACCGTTTATTACGGCGATCTGCAGACTCCTGCCCGCCAGCCACATCCAGCCCTTTCCTGTTTTTGCGTTGCCCTTGAGCTAGGAATGGTTTTACATTTTCAGTAAATGAAAAAAGTCAAAAGGGAAGTAGGATTTTTGTGACACGTGAAAATCGCATGACTCTTCGGGGCTCGTAGAGAAAGGTTTACTGGCACCCGGACACACTCCCCCTTTTGGCAGTTTTTGAGTGACGGTGGCCCAGGTGGATTGTTGTGGCAGAGACTGGCCCATGGGAAACAGAAGATGTTTCCCACTTTACAGAAGATGTTTATTATACGCAAAGTCTAGAAAGCATAGATGGAAACCATTGGCAGGTGGTCTGGGGAAGGTTGATCTTTATTTTCTTAGATTTTTCTGTGTTTTGTTTGTTCGTTTATTTATTTTTCATAAGTTCATATTATAATTACTCTTTCAGAAATCAAGTTACTTTTTAAAAGTTAAGGCTTACGTGTTTCGATAACCCAGACACTGGCTAGAAATAATTGGACTTACATCCTTTGCCCATCTCACGAGTCAGTTCTTCACAAAGCACTCTATGAAAAATGATCAGTTTAGTAAAGTGATCTATGAGAAATGCAAGGCAGATCCATCCATTCAGGAGTTTTAATGCCTGCTCTGTCAGGCACAGGGCTGTTGGCGGTGCCGACATTCAGACGCACTTCTGCCTGGCTCGGAGCTGTAGGGCCCCGCTGTGGCTCAGCGTAAATCCAGGCATCCCACCTGGTTCCGGGGTCTACTCCAGGCTCCTGAACCTCCTCTGTGCCTTTCTCCAACCCTTGGGCAGTTGGAAAAGCCTTGGGCTCCCCTCCCTCCCAGAATAATGCTTTTAAAGCCTCAGATGGGTTGCAAAGGTTAACCAGCTAATGAAAACAAAGACGCCAGATTAAACGTAGATTTGTGATGCAGTCAGTGTAATTCTTTATGCACTGAATTTCCAGGAGCAGGTCTAGTAACTGCTGGAATCTTGAAGTGGTAATAAGCATAGATGATATTTTGGGGTATGTGCAAACAGCCATAATGTGATGCGCAAATAGCTATGATTTTCTATTCAAAGCCACGGGCACTGCTCATAATTACTGTGGTTTGTTGCCTGTGCTTCTAAAGGCTGTCTTTTAGTTTGACGTTAGTGGAAATTAAAATATTTATATTTTTCCCTTCCAAGTTCACACATCCCCAAGGTTACTAACCATTGACCTGGTCCCTGTCTACCTTCCGATCTTCGATACCGCTCTGGGCCCCGTGCTGTCTGTTTTGGCCACTGTCCTTTTCTGCTGCTCTTGGAAGAGCCAGGCTCACGTCTGCCTCAGGGCGTTTGCTCTCGCTCTCTGCCAGCGTCGCTGTGTCCCGGACTGAGGCGTGATTGGTTAGGTCTCTGCTCAGGCGCCACCATCTCCTGTTTGAAACGGCCCCCACCCCATCGTTCTCTTCACGAACCCTGCGCCATTTCTGTTCTGTGCACCTGTCACGACGTGATATCGTGTCCCTCTCCTGCCAGAATGTTTGCTCCTGGAGGGCAGGGACATGGTCTGTCTTGTTTGCCACCATGTCCCCAATGCCAGGAACGTGCCAGCCACAGAGAAAGAGGTGTAAATATATATTTAATGATTGATTGAGGGAAGACGCTGGGTGGTGGTCGTGGTTTTAGTCTGTAGCCATTCGCTTCCTGCTTTTGGGTCCTCCTTATTTCTCACTTGGAAACTAGAGGTGGGAAAAAAATGCCCCCCAGCGCCACCACCCCGTAAGGTTACCCACGGAGCGGCAGTCCCAGTGTGCGATAGGTCTGTGTTCTCATGCCATGTGTGTTACTATCTTTATAGACGTCGTCTTTCGATCCTGCTCCTTAGACACTGGAGATGGTTCGGTGACAACGGCCACCCTCCAGATGGCAGCTGGTCGCGGCAGGTTAAGTGGGGCTGCAGGTGTAACAGGCTTGGCTCGGAGGGGTCTGCGCACACTAATGCCCAGTGCCTTTGCCAAGAGGTTTTTAGACGGTCGTTTTTTTTTCAGTCGGGGGTACAGTGCATGGTTGTGCTGGCCACTCACACAATTTAAGGTTGACGTTGGAGAGTTGACTTCAAATAAAGTACTGCATCGTGTATCTCCAGTTAACCTTTATTAAATGACTAAAATGCTAAATTTACACCTTTTCCTGTTTTCCTCCTTCCCTCCCCCGCCCCACTGCTTCATGGGGAGCCCCTGGGAAATGCCTATGATGAGGGGGCTCTAGGGAGCTCTCTGAAGTCCTGCCCAATGAGTAACCTGGGACCCCTGCTCACCGTAAGTGGACGAGGAGTTAGAAGGCTCCCCGGGCCCCGCCCGAGGGAAATTTACTGACCAGAATTTTATGGACAGTGTTGTGAGTTGGTGTTCTTCATGCCACGTGTTGAGAGCACCTCTCCTGGGTTTACTTAACAGTGTTGACGTGTCACAGGGCATCCTCTGCCACCCAGGGGTCACCAGGGCCTGTGCCAGGGTACGCCCGAATGCCAAGGGGTGTGGATCTGGTCTGGGATAGTTCGGGTCCACAAACTGCCACTTCCACCCTCCTGCCCATGCTGGGAACCTGCTCATCCTTGAGCTGGCCCGGGGGCCGTGGGCCTTGGCCCAGGGCAGATTGCAGATGACTTCCTCCCACAGCACATGTGGTCGGATGCCACATGCTCCTGGGCTGTGCCTGTCCCCTGCCGCCTGCTGCTTCCAGCCAGAGCCCTGGCTGGTCAGGGCCTCTGCCCTCCGTCTCCTCTGCCCACCTTACCCTCCTTTTTCTCCTCGCTGGGCGTAGATTCCCCGACCTCTTGCCACTGTCCCGTGCCCCAGCCCTGCGGCCCCCAGCACAGCAGAACTGGCCCCAGTTCAGCCCAGCTCTCTCCTTGCTTCATCCTGCACCCGAGAAGCCGGTATGGCCAGAGAAAAACCCCAGGTCCCTGGCTCGTCTCCCCTAATTGACAAGCACTGATTCTGTCGGGCCCTGGGCACCCCACTGTCTACGCTCCTAAATGCCTGGTTCACCCCGCATCTGACTTCCAGCAGCTCCTCTCCATCCTTACTCTTAGCAGGCGGCCTTCTTGTTGCACCGGCCAGCCCCCCACCACTGTCCCCTCCCGCGTCATCTCCCCTCCTGCCCAGTGCAGGGCTGTCCGTGCTCCAGGCTCCGGCCTCCCGCCCTCCCACCGAAGGCCATTGCTCCCGACCCGTGGTCCCCTCTCTTGAAGCACCAGTCTCTCTGCTGGATATTCTCACCATCATCCGAATATGATGGAGTATCTCCCGCCAACGCTTCACGTCCGGACATAATTCCGAACTGTCGCATGCACACTTCCTTGCCGTGTGTCGCTCCCATAACCTTGTTCGCCTCGGGTAGGTGTGCGAGACTCAGGAAATTGTGCCATGGCATCAACTGCGTCTGGTGATGGAAACCTGGGTGACCCAGGAACTGACCCTGCGCCCCCTGCCCGCCCAAACCCGTTCCACAGCTAACGACGTCCCCATCTGCCTGCTGCATAACCCCATGTAAAACTGACGATAACTAAAAACTAAAGCCAACGACGAGTTCTGCTTTTCCTCGTCGGCCTTGACCGACCCCTTCTTACGCGTTCGGGCTCATCGGCATGCCCTGTATGGAAATACTTTTCCCATCCTAGGACATGGGCAAATTTTGCCTCACGTACGAGGCCTCCATGACCCGGCTGTACCGAGAGGGGCGGACGGAGACGGTGCGTTCCTGTACCACTGAGTCGTGCAACTTTGTGCTGGCCATGGAGGACCCCACGCAAACGGTAACACGCCGCCGGGCCGAGAGAGCGCGGCTTCTCGGGGCTTTCGCTCAGAAGGACTTTTGAGCCTTCTCCCCCTAAGTCCTGCTCCGACCTGCTGCCCAGGGTTCTCCTTTCCTCCGTCCACCCTGTCAAAGGGACAGAAAGTGTTCACATGTAACGGTCCTCTGTCGTTCTGTAACTTCCACACATCAGGCGATACTTCCTCAGAGTCTTTAAGTTAGAATAGTACGCAGCAGGTGAACGAAGGCCTCTGGAGGGTGGTCCCGCAGGACAGTACGAGTGGTCGGTGTCGAGGTGAGGAAGCGGCCACCGTGCCACGGGAGCCTTCTGCTCGGGGTGACTGCAGCCCGCTGCCCACGCTGCCACCCTGAGCAGGCGGATGCTGGGACTTCCCACATCCTGTCTTTGAACATCCTGGCGGTAGCCTGTGAAGCATTATCGGTTCATTTTTGTAGATAAAGGGACAGAGACTGGATGAATCCAGACGCGGGCACAGGCGCCTACGCTGATGCCCAGGAGACAGGGACCAGGGCTCTGCTCTGCTGGGCGGCAGGTGTAAATCTTGCTTCGGGACAGGCTTCCCCTGTGGGAAGCAAGCAGCAGGCATCATGACAGCTGGCTCTCATCTATCACTAGCTGCCTCCACAAACGGCCTTGAAGACCAGGTCATGAATGGGTGGGTCACAGCCCAGACAGGTCCCACCCGTTCTGCGATCGACCCAACACAGCCCAGAACAACCTGGAGCAGCCTTTCTGGGGTCAGACCGCAGGGCCCAGTGGCGCTGTTTTAGTGAGTCATTAGCAGATGACTTTGGAGGAATATTTACGACCTGCAGGAGGTGGGAAGCGAGAACCTGGAGCTTTCCTGCCTACTTCTGTGAACCTGAAAATAAAAGGCCAGAGTGAGAGGCAACCAGCATCGATTCAAGATCAAAAAGAGAGTAGCTATTCCCGCAGAAGCCCAAATAATGTTCTGATTAGGGAACAAAAGGGCCAGGGGTGTTTACGCGACAGGGAAGGGGACAATTTCTGTTGGTGCAGATAGGCCAACTTAGAGATGCTAATTCTAAACGACACTTTTAATTTTCAGTTGGAAAGAGTAGTCAGAATAACTGCCTGCCTGTTCTGTTTACACACAGTTCTTTGACACAGTGTTGCCTTAGGCCGAGTCCAAAGGTTACTTTGCCCCCAGCATGGACCTTCCAGAGAGGTTCAAGGACAAAGCTGCCAGGCATCTCCTCTGGGATGGTAGCTCTGACGCCATTTCAAAGTGGCCCCGTTTATTACCTTTTTTTACATTAACGATTTCATTTGTATAAAAGATGACATTATGCCGGGTGGGCAGTACCCAGCACCCCCAGTGTGCTTCTCCGGAAACCTGGGGAAGGGGAAGTCAGTCGGTGGGGCCTCTGGCCAGGTCACCTTGGCAATCTCCACACTCAGTCGCCTGCTTTTCCACGTTCCCCGTGGGACCCGTGCAGGGACAGGCCCGTTATCTTCACCCGGGGGCTTCGATCCGCACTAAACATCTCATCCTTTGTTCTTTAGGTTGAACAGAGGCTCCGGTTGTTCAAGATCGCATCCGAGAAGCACCAGCATCTGTACCGCCTCTCGATGACCGGCTCTGGGATCGACCGCCATCTCTTCTGCCTTTACGTGGTATCCAAGTATCTCGCCGTGGAATCCCCTTTCCTGAAGGAAGTGAGTCGCGTCTTCCTGTAGCAGCTCCCTCAGGCTTATTGGCTAAACCAAAGTTTCCTAAATTAGTAGGACAGTTTTACAAATTGGAACTGGCATAGCAAATGGGTC
Source organism: Pteropus alecto (assembly GCF_000325575.1). Classification (NCBI taxonomy): domain Eukaryota; kingdom Metazoa; phylum Chordata; class Mammalia; order Chiroptera; family Pteropodidae; genus Pteropus; species Pteropus alecto. Next base: position 3,553,934 of record NW_006435764.1, read on the forward strand.
TTGGGGCTTAATTGTCGTCTCGGTGGAAAATTTGAGCTGCTGTGATTTCAGGGCTGCGGTCTGAATGCAGCCTCCTGACTTATGAGGCCCATATAACGTCCAGAGCATAGATTATAGTCAAACGTGCTAAAATAATTAGGAGGTGACATGCTCTGAGTATGTGTCACTTTTGTCATTAATAGAGTTTCATTTGAAGTTGATAAAATGTAACGTCTAGTAATGGCTGTGTTTAACAAGCAGCTTGAAAAAATTCCTGAAAATTAGCAGTTATCTCCCCAGAGCTGCCACGGTTCTGCTCCCGTTCTGAATCTCATATATCCACCACCTTTTCTGCCAGAGACACCCTTAGCTGGCATTGGCCCCCCGAGTCCGGGTGTCCTCCCCTGCTCCACCCCAGTATATTGCCGCAAAAAAAAAAAAAAACAGTCCAAAACCAAGCGAGCCGTCTCTGTCTCCCACTGGGGCTCTGCGGGGACAGAATCGGTTAGGTCTGGGAAAAGAGACACTATAACGTTTTCTCATTGAACACAACAGGTCTTATCTGAGCCTTGGAGACTGTCAACCAGCCAGACCCCGCAGCAGCAGGTAGAGCTGTTCAATTTGGACAAGAATCCGGAGTACGTGTCCAGTGGAGGGGGCTTTGGGCCGGTAAGTGATCGGGCTCCCGCGTACACAGCGCTGCAAGCCCTGGGGACAGGAAGTGCCCGGCGTGGCTCTGAGCCGCTCCCGCGGAAGTCTCCCTGATGGCGGGAAAACACGGTCATGGCAGCCTTGTGTTGAGCATGTCAGAAAGAACCCCGTTCACATCGTCTCATTTCCCGAGGTCACATTTCCCCCCGCGTCGTTCTGCAGGTGGCTGACGATGGCTATGGCGTGTCCTACATTCTCGTGGGAGACAACCTCATCAACTTCCACGTGTCTTCCAAGTTCTCCAGCCCTGAGACGGTAAGCACCGCAGTCCCCTTTTCTAGAGATAAGACATTTTTTACTGTTTCCTTTGGAAAGCGGAGCATACCCTTAATGTGACAGGCAATTTCAATCCGGTTATGTACTTTTACTCGGTTTGGACGTGTTCACGTTAATGAATTTTAAAACTCTCGTAATCTAGTTTTAAAGGAATTACCTGATTCGTATGAAAATGGTTACGTTTGCTCGCAGAAATGGTCCTAGATCTTGGTGTTGGAGGGCTTTGCATAACTTCCAGAGTGTAACCACAGAGGATGGACGAGGCTTAGTGAGCACACGCTAAGACATGCACGTACGTGACGGTGCAGTGTTCTCTGTGGATGGGGCATGTGCCCTCCTCCTTAGCACGAAATTCTTAATCCTCGTTTACTTTTCAATCCTTTTCACACGGTACGTGGCCTGACAAGCAACGCCAAGTTCACCGTCAACAGGGGAGACTAGAATTCATTCGCTTAATGTGTTTATGTCACACGTTGACACTGGGGCACGCCTCAGATCAAAAACGCACGCACACAGACACGTAGCCCGTTATCTCTGTCAGCCCTCCACGTGTGTCCCGAACAGCTTAGTGATTAAGCCACTAAGTCAAAGCTTAGAGACTTGGCAAAAGGGATGTTAGTTCTTCGAGTTTATAGGTACAGAAGGCTTGAAATGTGGGAATCGCCATGTTGCAATGTGTGTTTGTTTTTTTGTTTTTCAAACAAAAGGATTCTCATCGCTTTGGGAAGCACCTGAGACAAGCAATGACTGACATAATCACTCTGTTCAGCTTCAAGTCCAATTCTAAAAAGTAATGCCCGTGCCAGTCGCCATGGCAGAAACCGAGCTCTTCTGAGAAAAACCCGATGAAAAATAGCTATTGATCCTGATCGTAGTTCAGGATGAAAAAATTGTTCGAAAAAAAACTCAGAAGTTTTCCTGCCATCGAGCGTTCGGTGTTTTTTGTTTTTCTAGAACAGCAGGCTCCACCACGTGAACTATAACTCTGCTTCCTCCAGGCAGGTCCTAATTTGGGGAACATCTGGAAAATGCCCCTGAAAGTCTTCGCATCAACTTGTGTTTATTAAGGGAGTAGAATATTGTCGCGCTCGTTAAGGAATCAGTGGGGTCGTGGCTTTACACGTGTTGGTCATGGAACTGTCACACTTCCTTGTTGGCGACCGGGTACCTGGTACTTATGGGCATTTAATTTTATCAGAATAGTATAAACATTCGTGCAGAGAGGAGCATTCTTTAAAGCAGTGACGTTAACAGCTAATAGCGGACACACTCGTAGTGCACTAACGACGCTGTGCTTTGGGAAACGGCTTTGTCAGTATGGGTAACTGTCTAGACTGGTCGCGTGTGTGCCTCTCCGTGGTTGAAGCACGCAGCCTGCCACATCTTTAGCTTTCCTGATCTTGCCTGTCTTCAAAACCCAGTGCCTTAAAAGCTGAAGGCCCTAGATGCAAGGAAGACTGTATGGAAGATTTATTTTGTAAAGTCTTTAGGCGGAATCATGGATGTCTGACTCCCTGCTCCATGTGCTGAGTGGACGACCCCAAGCAGGCATTTTGCTGTGGTTTCCCCCTAGAAAGACTACTTTCCTGTGAGGACAGCTATGCCTTCCTTTCAAGAGTGGACCGGGATCAAAATAGGGAGCAAAGGGGATAGGATGGTCAAATATTATGTGTCTAGAGCATTCCCCGAAGAATAAAATGTAACCTGTGCCTCAGGGGTGCTGCTTACTCAGACTGTCGGGCAGGGAGAGCCTGCCCTATGCCTCTGAGAAAGGAACAAACCTTAGAAATGGGAAGCGGGACCTCAGAACAGCCAGGATTGTGCAGGACTCACGCGTGAGTGGCACTGCCTCCTCGGCCCCCCTGGTGAGAGAGAAGGCCGCTCTGTTTCCGCAGGAGACGGGGGTGGATGGACACAGTGCGCCCAGTCCTCTCGGGGATGGACATTGTCACAGGTGATGGCGTCTGGGTTTAGCACAGCCCACCCATCAGATGAGAGTGCCTTATTGAAAGAGAGTGAATGACCAAAAAGCAATTACGCACCGAATCGTCTTCAGTATTTAATGTAAACATAAAGGGTCATGGCATGAAATACCCACTGTCGCTGGGCTGTAATGACAAGCTTAGCTGTCCATTTAAAAATTGTGTGTTTATGTTTCTGACCTCTGTGTTTTCGTTGAGCTTGCCTCTGATTCTGCACTCCAGGGACACGAGATGGGGCTGGGCTATTGGAGAAGGTGCTTGCCACAGAGCGCATGTGTATTTTCTTTGTGTCTATGTTGTAATGTAAAAATCCCACCTGAATGGGCCGAAGATTTTTTTTTTTTTTTCCTCTTACAAGCAAGAAGAAATGAAAACCGACAAAAGAAAAACAAAAACTAACAACCACAGTGAGGACACCTCTTGTTGATCTGTGGTACATAGTCCAGGAGGTGTGGGGGCAGGAAATAGCCCACTCCGCCTTGAGGGAAGGGGGGAGCCCGGCTTCCAATCTAAGGCCCGTAGGTCACTGTCAGAGCCACCTGAATCATGCATGATTGACCACTGACTGTTCTGTATTACCTAGCCTTCAAGTGTACACGTGTTAGCACTCAAATGTATTTGGGCTTATCTCAGGTTTTAAATGTTTCAGATGAAATTGTTGCTAATCAGTGCAGTTGTCAATGCAATTTTTATATTCCTTAAAAGAAGGAGGAGTGGATTTTTACTGTACATGTTGAAAGGAAGAGGTAAGAGTATTATGTATTTAACTTAATTTGGAACAAACCATGGTCTTAACGGAGCTGCATTTTGAATTTTGTTATCTTGGGCTGTCCATCGCATGTAAATACAATATGCTCTTTTGGATGTAAATCTTAGAAATACAGTATGAATGTTATCATTAATAAACTCATTAATCCCATTCTGCCACCGTATTTGTTTTTGTCTATTTTGTTGTTAATAAGGCAGTTACAAAGGTACCAAGCTCAGGCACGCAGGACAGCGGTGAGATGCCAACACAGAAAGGGCAGAGGGGATGTCACTAGATTCATGCCCCTGGCCGACAAGGGAAGTAGCTAAGTAGCGCTGTGGGTTTTCACTCTGCATTCATGTATTCGTCTGCTCCCTTGCCCCACACCTAGCACAGTGCCTGACATATAGTAGTAGGTGCTCAATAAATATCTGTTCAATGAATGCATGGATTCTGTTTCCTCGACAGTTCTTACCAAGCAGATACAGTGCACTAACCTCTGTCCTAGGCGCTGGGAACACAGCAAGTTTCTGACTGTGGACGGAGACCAAATTCCAGCGGGAGCGGGGGCGGGGCTTAGGAGGTAGAGAACCACTCGTAGGATTTTAGTGTCCAAGGCAGATAAGGGGATCATGGAGCTAGGTTGGGGCAGGAGGAGAGAAGAGTATATATAGCTGGCTGGAGAAGGAGCTGATTTAGAAACAGGTTTGAGCGAGACCTGACTGCTTTGACAAGATGATGACAAGACAGCTTTGGCCGACCCAGCAGGACTGGAATTGCAGCTAGGAGCAGCAAGCATTACAGAGGTTCCTGGATTTTGATTCTTGGTGTGTGACATGATGCCTGATGCATGGGAGCTGCTCAGCGAAGATGTCTGATGTGTGAATGAGTAGATGGGGTTGATGTACGATTCAGACTATTCACTATTTCTTACTCGGGCTCATGGATTTATATTATCTGCCTTTTACGTCCCTACGTTTGGGATGCCCGAGTTGCACTGGCTCTGCCCCTGAACTCAACTGAGTTCGACATGATGTGATTGTTTCAGCCGAAATGAGAGTAACTGTATCCACATACACATGCATGCAGAGCCTGGGGGACAGGCTGAAAAGACTTCAAAGTGCCCCCTCTTTGAAAGGCAGCGTGATTGGGGGTGGCTTGGTGCTCAAGGGAAAGTCAGCTTTGCCTTTGCTTTAAATATTTCAGTAGGAGGTTTTATGTTTATATTTAATTAAAAAAAGCTATCCTAGTTTTAATCTGAAGAAGCCACTAGACTGTCTATGGAGTCCTGCCCTATGGATCACGGGCACAGAAAGTGAGTTCTCCAAGAAGTGGACTTCATTTCAAGTCAAGTATGTTTGTAATGAAACCGTTGCTGGGAATATATTTCAGGTCATTCACATAGCAGGAAAATTCCCACACTGATGATCTAATTACATTATGTTCTTTTAAACTGATGTCTCAGAATAATTTTTCAGAGAAGGAAGTCCTAGCACACTTAAGACTCTACCTTAAATTTGGAAATTCTCAACAAAATTTCCTTGGGATTTCTTGAATGCTAAAGTGTATAGCTGAGTAGTAGTACACAGTGTTGCTGTGTCTTGGTTACTACTGTTCGAAAAGCATTTAATTTAAAAAATGAGATTAGGCAGCTGATGTTTTACATTTTAATTTTACCCAAACAATACTTGCACATGAAACAGTATCTGAGAGTTACAATGAATCACTCCATACCCCCAGCACCCCACTTCCATCCCCAGAACATCTTTCAACTCTGGTTGGATTGGCAGGTCAGGGCCCTCACCCTGAATAAGCTTTCCCCTCTTTACTGCTATGAAAGGTGGATTTAGCTCACTCCCCACCCAAAGTTTACCTTTAGTGTTATTTGTATCGGCTACTTCCAGGTCTGACCAACTCCCATCTCCTTTAACGTCAGTCATCAGTGTTGGGTTGTTTACATTTGACCGGGGAGCCCAGTTTACAGTGACACATCCCAAGCTCCGGCACCAAGGATGTGAAGTGCATGCTCCGTTAGGAATATGCCTGAGCAAGCTCCTGGCCCTCTGTCCGCCCGCGGAGCTCCGGGTGGGCTGTGTCCTGTGGAGCTCGGGAGCAGAGAAGCTGTATTTTAAAGACCAAGATCATAAGTCCAGCGAGGGAGTCCCATCAGCACTGCACCAGACTGGCCTGCGGGCCTCAGTTTCCCCACCTAAACCCGGGAGTGACCTTCCTTGCCCACCTCCACACCACTGCAGGCCTGCTCTTCGCGCCCCGCCCCATTGTGCCGGCCCCACGTCTTCCGGGTCCCTGTTCTCACACTTCCCCACCGGCGACCCACTCCCACTCCCCGGCCTGCCCCACTCAAGTCCCACCCACCCTGCGCCCCGTGC
>NW_006435764.1:3560077-3583549 GCF_000325575.1 Pteropus alecto
CCGATGGCCCCGCCCACTCCCCCACCTGACTCCGCCCACTCCAACCGCCAACTGCCTCTCCTCTCCGTGCCGCGGCCGCCCGAGGTAGGTCCCTCTGACGAGGCCTGTCGCGGCGCCCCTCTGGTGCCCGAGACCCCGGCCGGGCCTTCGGGAACAGCGGGACCCCCTTCCCCGTCAGCCTGTTGGGGGTGGCCGGACCCCTTTGTCGGCCCGTGGTTAGTAGCAGGACCCTCTGTCCTGTCAGAAACAGCGCGACCCCTTCCCTGTCAGCCGCGTCGGCCCGTCGGGGGGCCGGAACCTCCGGTCGGCCCGTCGGGAGCAGCGCGACCCCTTCCCCGTCAGTCCCGTCAGCCCGTCGGGGGGCCGGAACCTCCGGTCGGCCCGTCGGGAGCAGCGCGACCCCTTCCCCGTCAGTCCCGTCAGCCCGTCGGGGGGCCGGAACCTCCGGTCGGCCCGTCGGGAGCAGCGCGACCCCTTCCCCGTCACCCCTGTCGGCCCGTCGGGGGTGGCTGGACCCTGTGGTCGGCCCGTCGGGAACAGCGCGACCCCTTCCCCGTCAGTCCCGTCGGCCCGTCGGGGGTGGCTGGACCCTGTGGTCGGCCCGTCGGGAACAGCGCGACCCCTTCCCCGTCAGTCCCGTCGGCCCGTCGGGGGTGGCTGGACCCTGTGGTCGGCCCGTCGGGAACAGCGCGACCGTGGGGCGGGGTGGGGGCGGCGCCCTTCTCACCTGGCCGCATCCTTGCAGGTGCGCTGCTCTCGCTGATCCCGCAGGGTGCAGGGTGCAGGGTGCAGGGCCATGCCCCGGCCGAGACCCCGTCAGCGGACATGGAAGAGGCCCCCCTGCTCGGAGGAATGTCCAGTCCCGAGGATGAGATCGTGCCAGACCTGTTCAGCGCAGAGAGTCGGTTTGTTTCCGAAAACATTCAGCTGAAAGGCCCGATGGTGGTGAAGGCCGAGGAAGACGAGTTCCACGTGTTTCCGGACGCGTACCTGAGCCCCGCAGACCCCAAAGAGCCCCTCCTGCATGCATTCAACCCCCCGCTGAACGTGGACTGCAAGAATAAAGTCAAAGTCGAGCTCCTGGTGGATGAAAACGAGGAGGAAATCCTCGGGGAGTATCCGAGTCTCCCTGAGCTCAACCCGCTGGAGGACGCCGTCCTTCCCGCTGCCCCTCCGCCACCGCCGCCCGCCTACAACGTGCACTTCCTGTCCTCACTGCTGACTCCGCACAGGAGCCCTGCCGTCGTGCCCCTGGGCACCTGGGCCCGGGAAGGAGCCGCCCACCCCGGGGTCCGGGTGATTCCGGTAAGATCCGCGTGGGATAGGCGCAGGACCGCTTCACCCCTCCCGTGTGGGGATGTGCGGGGGCTGGCTTACCCCAGGATCTCCCTCCACGTGTGGTTTTCCTGTGCCAGGAGCATCCCTGGTTAGATTTCACTCAGTCCAAACAGGCTGCACCCCTTCGTAATCTGAGATCTATCATCCAGCCAGGCCATTCCACCTGGAGGTGACTCATGTCCTTGGGTCCCTGGTTCAAACCTGGCCTACCCCTGCTGGTGGCTTATAACATGAAAGTGATTTAACTGGCCCCATTACTGTCACTGGCTTCAGGAAAGGAGTCCTGTTTTTGTTAGAGTAACCGGTGTCTGTGAAAACAAAAGCAATGTGAGTGCTCACGGTCTTGCATTTACATGACTTGTTACCCCGTCAGAAGAATAATAGCGAGGGAGAGAGACACGAAGGGTGAGCGTGTCCTGTGCTTTAAAAAGGTCACTTACAGGGAATTCTCTGCGTTATGCAGCTGCAGAACCCAGTGTCCACAGTGTGACCTCTAAAGAAATGAGTGATTTTTCAGGTTGAACTCAAGGAAGGTGGTGGCACTATTACCAGTAACAACGCAGAGGAAGCAACTTTCCAGACCCCTCCGGCCCAGGAATCCTCTTGCAAGTTCCCGTCATCACAAGAAGCAGAGGATGCCTCCGGCTGCTCTCACAAGAAGGACAATAACCCAATGGTAATTACGTCAAAGAAAATGTAACCAACATTGCGTTACATGTTTGACCCTTGTCATTACCAAGACAACAGTAATGGTTATTTCAGTCCTTGTTTTTTGTTCTGTTTAATTGGTGAACCAACATTTTTGATCGTCTCATTTATCAAGAGGGACATAATTAGAGCCTTCCTAATATTCTTTCACCTCTAAGATTCTCATTTCTACTCATCTTAGCAAATCAAGAAAAGATTAGGATGTTGCCATGTTTTTTTAAGGACAGTAACCACAGGTCACATCAACTAGCGCAGACCTAGGCCGGCCCAGGGCAGGGCAGCACTGAGCTGTGTGGCTTGGTGGGTGGGCCGGGACGCTGAGGTGTGGCTCTGGCTGAGGGCAGGCGCCACCTCCCTTCTGGCCAGTTTCCAAATTCCCAGCCACCAGCTGGCACTCGGGGCGGTTATGTATGCAGTCAGCAACATCCATGGTTTCCATGATACTTTTGCACGTTTGTGATTCCCTTTAATGCTCTCATCAACTCTGTAGGGTAGGCATTATTTTTATCTTCTTTTTAAGAATAAGAAAACAAAAATGTTACATAGTTTGCTTGCGGGTGGTACACCCAAGGCTCTAGGTCTCAGTAGTGACGACAGAACGACAGCCAGGGGACCCGGCCCTAAGCCTTCTTTTAGCAAAGAGCCCAAAGAACTAAGGTCGCTTTTCCCCGAACAGCTCTTTATTCTGAGAAAGGAGGCCTTAGCTCTATGGCAGGGGTACCCAACCACCTGCCCGTGAACCAGCACCAGTCTATGGCCTGTTAGGAACTGGGCCACACAGCAGGAGGTGAGCTGCAGGTGAGCAAAGCTTCATCCGTATTTGCAGCCACTCCCCAGAGCTAGCATCACTGTCTCAACTCCACCTCAAGTCATCAGGCGTTAGATTCTCACGGGAGTATCAGTCCCTGGTACCAAAAAGGTTGGGGACCGCTGCTCTAAGGCATACACTTTACTGGGAAGTACTTGAAAGCGAGCTCATCACGAACTCTGGCTTAGCTGTGGCGTACACCGGCGCTCACCCTCTGTCTCGGTTCTACTCAGACCCACGTGGTCTGAGAGCAGAGCTCCCAGAGGACACGGGGACAAGGTAAGCAGGACAGGACCTCTTCCAATAATTACACCAGACTCCTGAGTCGTGTCAGCACAGGACGGACAGGGCACAGCCCAGGGCTGTGCAATAGACAGCGCCTGGACAGTCCACTCTGAGCTTTTCTCTCAATTTTTTTTTTCCTCCCAGGACGGGCAGGGCATAGGAAGACTAATGTGGCTTCTTAGAATTTTCTACATCTCGGATTAATCTTTCTAAGTAGGCAATAAAGTGGGTCGGGGCTGGGGGCTATAACTTCATCCTCGAAGACAAATAAAATTCCAGTCACACATGAATTTGCTGGCCTTGTGTCCAGTGTCAGGATGATCTGAAGGTTTGACAGAGTGATGAGCACCTCACTAACGTAGGCCCTATGTGTGTTATTTTGGTCACGTTGATTCTTTATGGTTTTTGGGGTTTTCCTGTCTAGGAAACCCAAAGGTAACCTGTGGGGCAGAAACCAAGGCTTCTGCGGGTCTTACGGTTTTGCCATCGGAATTGGAAGCTGTGTGTGGACAGAAACCACAGCTTCTCTGGCCTTTGTATCACGATGGACAGGCCACACACAGCACGGCTCCCACCCGTGCTCTGCTGCCCGACGTCATCAACATGGCCTCACCTGGCCCCTGAGGGTTCATCCACAGCCAGAATCCAGCTAGGTGATCTGAGAGTGCTAGCCGGGCCCAGGAAGACTAATGTGGCTTCTTAGAATTTTCTAGGTCTCGGATTAATCTTTCTAAGTAGGCAATAAAGTGAATGAATACCAAAAATCCTATGTTAAATAACATGTATGCGGCAGGAAAGAACAGCTGTCATAAAATTAAAGGTTATTCTAAGTACGTGACCAGCTACTGACATGGAGTCAGGGGGCCAGGTCCTTCTTAGAGTTGAGTGACCCAAAGGGGACCGGGGCCGGGCCGACCAGGTCTCTGCCCGCACAGACTGTGGAATGTGAGGACGGCGAGGGAAGCACTCGCGTAGACACCTGGTCCTTACCATAAACCTCGACGGTCAGACACCTGTAGGGAAGGGCGTGACGGGAGCCTCTGTCAGCACGCTGACACACCTCTCCCGTGCTCCCCACCAGAAGGCATGCCATTGGAGAGTAGGAAACCAAGAATGGATCGACAGCTTGCCATTTTCCATTAAAACTTAAATTCTGGATTAAAGCTATGTTCTCAGATTAAAGTTTATTTTGGATGTCTTTTAAAAATGAAACCTGATCACTACTTTTTCATTTTAGGTGATATGTCAGCTGAAAGGGGGTACGCAGATGCTGTGTATCGACAATTCTGGCACAAGAGAACTGAAAGCACTTCATCTGGTTCCTCAGTATCAAGACCAAAATAACTATCTACAGTCAGGTACGAAGTATATTAATTTTAAAAATTATATCATATATGTAAGTTGGTAAGTGAATATGTTTGGCTTTGTATATAGAGTAAAATGAAATAGGCAGGGTATTAAATAGACAATTGAGAAAACTTCACAGCCTTAGTAAGCTAAGAATAGAAAATATCTTTATAGACTAATTTATGTACATCCCATTGACTATCTCAAATTCCTGGAAATTCTACTTCTGCTAGCCATAGGGAGCTTTATGATCCTAACAGGTGACAATTCATACCAACAAGTGGTGTGCCTAGAGATGCCTGGGTTAAGATACCAACCTTTCCCAGATTGGGTGGGGGGTTGACTGTTCATTATGGTATGAACTAAATTTTAATATAAATTTTTGTGTAATCATGAGAATTGTCACTCTGCTTTAATCACCATAAGTTCTGAAATAACTAGATCAGATACGGATTTATCTGACATTCATTTACTCAGAAACTTTTTTAAACTGGACTAATAGTCATAAATGACATCTAAGTACCTGAGTATCCTGAAATGCCCTATGAATGATTAAAGAAAGATTAAACGGCATAGTTTTAAGATTATGTTTACGGACATCACACACTAAGATTATGTTTACGGACATCACACACTAGGTTAACCAGACTATTTCATTATGAGATGATTCACTGACCTTGCCCATAATTTAAAACAGCATTAAATCCAGATGTCATTTCAATGGACCTTTGGAGTCCAGGGCAAAAAGAATGATTACGACTTCTATTGTGTCTTCATAGTCTCTTTGTCCAGGGACACATAAAGTGCCTTCCAGACATTTCTCTTTCTTAGGATGCAGAAGCAGTGTGAGGCATCGGCCACAGGCCAGCTGTGGACCTTCTGGTCCCCTGTGGGTCAGAGCTGAGCCTGGGCCCCCATTCAGGTTGGGGAGAGTTTTCCTAATTCCGGTGCGTGGCAAATGCGAATGCCTTTGGATCTACGGAAGGGGAGGGTTTATATGGTGCTCTCCAAATCCGCATCCTTGTCATATAACCAGAACTCCCCTGCCCAGCGCCCTTTGTTATGCTGTGAGCAGACTAAACATCGCCATAAAGTGAATGCATCCTGTTACCAGAGTCTCAAGCTAGCATCACTCAAAGGATTCATGAGCCCAGAGCAGGACTTGTGCTCAGCGGGCGGTGCTTCAGGGGGCTAACACACATCTCTCTCCAGTTGGACTCATGAACATGGAAGTTCAGGGGCCCTTAGTGTCATGGGAATGTTTTCCACTGCACCCTTAGGCCAAAGGAATACCTATCAGTTTCAGTCACTGAGTAGTTTGGTCCAAGCAGCCTAATAAGTACTCACATTCTAAGAACTTAGCATCCATTTGAAAGAAAGAACACACATAAAGTGAAGGTAGTTCACCAGTTGTCCAACAGGTGTCACTGTGCTCTCTGTGAAACCGTAACCCATCCAGCAGCTCCCTGGGGAGTTAGCTGCATCACTCCAGGCACCTTGGCACACAGTTTGGGGACCTGTAGCATAGTAGAGTATCTTTGGAAGCTCAGGTTAGTAACTTTATGACAAAGAAAAGGGTATAATAAGTTTTAAAAAAATTGACCCAAAGGTTTTATAAAATAAAAAATAAGTTTAAAAATGAAAAATTTAAAAAATAAAAGACAAGTTTAAATGGCTTTGCACATGATAAATTTATGATACATTTTCATTTTTGTACTTCTTCCATGTGCAATTGGAAAAGGAACAATATACGATATCCATTAATTTTGTCTTTTTTACAGATGTCCCTAAACCAATGACTACTTTAGTAGGAAGATTTTTGCCAGTACCAGCAAAATTAAATCTCATTACACAACAAGTGAGTAATTGTTTTACTTAAAAAATACAATTGGATATTATCGTCTTTTGAAATTTCTATTGTCAGAGTTGGAATAATTTATACTCCATTTAAAAATCAACGGTGAAACATTACCAGGTATTCAGCACTGTCCCTGCTGTGTCAGACGCTGTGGGAGGAACGGCGTAAGCATAAGACAGGGCTCTTCACCAACTCTGCGACAGTCCTGTGCCTTCCTACGGCCTGCAGACCCTTGTTCTGTCCCATTTGCTGAACGTGTCCTTTGTGGTCTTGCTGTCAGCCCATGCCACCCACTTGATCTACTGTCCCTACCTTCCTCAGCGTCAGAAATGCTTTTTTAAAGTATAAGATGGTTTTATGATTACACTCTAGTATGCATATATTAAATATAATTATGAGACGAACGTGCTCTTTCCCCTAAGTCTTGATGTAAAACGTCACCTCCCTAGAAGAGCCTTCCATAACTCCCCAGTGAGTCTAAGCCGGGCCTAGTGTAGGCAGTCACTGTCACCAAACCTGTCTCGTTCTCTGCCCAGCGCCATCGCCGTTGTCTGTGTTTTGGGTCGATTTGTTTGCATGCGTCCAGCCGGGAAGGCGAGCTCCCCAGGGTCAAAAGGCTGTGAGTGTCATTTGTCTCTGTAAGCTGGGGGCCAGGACAGAGCCTGGCACATACAGGGCCTCACTCCCCCTTCAGCAGGGCAGGTGCTGGTCCGAACACTCAAGTTCCATCAGCGAGATAACACTGAGTGAACCCCCAAACCCAAACCAAACACGTGACTTCTGCAGCTTACATTTCAGTGTGGGAGACAGACAGCAGGCACACCTAGTCCGTTATGTCATGAGCTAGGAGCGGAGGATGGGCACCGCCCTGGGGATTTGGTGGGGAGGAGGGTGGGTTACAGGTGTAAACAGGGCGGTCGCAGATGACTCCATCCGGAAGGTGATACTTGAGCGAAGTCTGGAAAGAGAGGAGGGAGGGGCCGTGTGACTATCAGGGGGAAGAAGATTCCCGTGGGGGGATAGCACGGCACGGGGGGCACACCTGCTATGGAAACGACCGTGAGAAGGCCATGGGGCCTGCGCGGAGTGGGCGGGGGCGGTGTAGCGAGAAGTCGAGGTGGTGGAGGACTGTGGCTTTTACTCCTCCGGAAAGGGGGCTCGTGTGGAGGAGGGGCGAGGTGAAAGTGGGTAAACCTGCTCTCGTAACAACCTCGCTGAGGGACGGTGGTGGCCCTGACCACTGGTGGCAGCAGGAGCGGTGAGAAACAGCTCGTCCGGATTCTGTGGAGGTTGCACCAAAAGGGTTTGCCAATCGGCTGGATGTGGGATGTGAGAGAGAAAGAGGAGTCAAGGGTGGCCCCCGAAATAGCCTGAACAGACGGGAGGACGGGGCGTCCAAGAGACAGAAGACAGTGCGCGTTTTGTGAGGGAGACTAAGAGCGTTGCATTCGGGCTATTAGCTCCGAGATGCCTGTCAGACATCCAGGTGGCGATGTCGCGTGTCACGTAGGCCCGGAGTTCAGGTGGGGTGCTCAGGGCTGGGCAGCTGAGCCCTCGCACACTGACACATTGAAAGCTTGGGACTAGAGGGGGTCTCTTGGCGGGGGCTGTGAGGAGGAGACGTATTCGCTGAGTCAGTAAAGAAATATTCCTCAGGGGCTACGTTAGCTGGGAGGGGAGAATTGCAGTCAGTGAGGGACACGAGCGAGTCTCAGCCGGGCCCTGTGAGCGCTGGCCCCACGGCCGGCTCGGACTGCCCGCGCGCGTCCCCCCGGCCGCCTCCAGCCACCGCTCCTGTCCCTTGCCATCCAGCCCCACTCAGAAGGGCCCGTGGTGGCCCTGCTCTTCCGCCTTCAGGTTCCCGTACTACAAATGAATGCCCCCTTGGCTGCGTTTATCCTTGTCCCCATTTTGGCTCCCCTGACTTCTTATCTAGCGTGGCCCTTGGGGCAATTACTCAAGCAGTGCCTTTGCTGCGTCAACCCCAGGACCCTGCTTCCTTGCCAAACCCCAGTCCGCTAGAGGCGTGGTGCAGGGACCAGCAGCGCCGGCTTCCCAGGGGCTAGTCAGGAACGAGGGTCTCAGCTGCCCCGACTCACTGACGCAGGACCTGCATTTTAGGGAGGTGCGGGGCGAAGTGACCGAGGGCCTGGCCTGCCTTAAGGTTCACTTCCTTTACACCCTGGTGGCCTTGCACCACTGAGGAAAGCCCGGATCTTAGCGTAAAACTGGCCGATGTAGGGCTGAGAAGACATCTTTTTCTTTCTGCTTTGCTTTGGGGCTAAAGACACAAAGGGGAAACGGAAATTGTACCTAGTTTATGCAGAGAATTGCCTCCACCCTGAGAACTGCGAAGCCCTTTCTCCCAAAGGATCAAAGCCCTTTGGACTGCCACTTGGGGACATGCCCTTCCAAGTAGGTGACCGTGGCTGTACAAGAAACACTGGTTTGTGAACAGTGATCTGTGAACGCTTCCCTCCTGTGAACTGGCTGAGGGAGAGAAGCCAAGGCTGAGGCCCCACACGGCCCAGGGCTTGTGTCCACGAGCCCTGTGGGCAGTGGTCACACACAATTCAAAAAGAGGCAGGACAGAGAATGAGGAAAGTGAACAAAGATGCGTTTTTCTCAGACTATACTTCTTAAATAAAGCTATTCTTAAATTCCTAGTTTTCAGGGAGGAAGGGATAAGGACAGGATATTTAAATGTGATGTATATAAATAATCGTAAAATTTAAATTTATCTGATACTTTTAATTTCCTCAAGCTTCTGATAAGAAAATTAGGTCAGCGGTGATTGCTCCCCTTTCTTTCCCCGTGAATACTGTCTGTGAGCCACGAGACTGAGTAACAGAAAGAAAAACAAATGAGAACCGAGAAAGCGAAGGACATGGACAATGCAGAGATTATGACTTTGCTTTTGAACTTGTTAAAATTGACTACAAAATATTTTTTGAATAGATGAAAAAGTAATGATTGCTAATGAGACTTGAAATGTCAAGCTCTCTTATGTTATACTATGAGTATAATAATAAAGGACATTTTGAGTTCATAGAAATTTATAATTGAACTTATTTCACAATTTGTACTTCATAAAAATGAAAAAGATGCCTATTACAATGTCCCCGGCCAGCCGACTGACAACTGCTGCTGCTTGCCAGCTCGTCGGTGGCCTTGCCCTGCGTCCGTGACCCATTTGTCGCTCTGTCCTGCAGTCAGGGCTTTTTGGCCTCCGCACCCTGGGGCCAGGTTGGTCTGTGACACCACCAGGGCCAGACGTACCCACGGCTGCTGCCCAGCCTCAGCTGAATCCTGCTCAGGGTTAGTGCAATCACCATGGTAACATGGCCCAGACATTGCTATAAAGCGATCGTGATGGAAAGCTCTAGAAGAAAAAGTATTTTTGTCGGTACCTAGGGGCCGACTGGATGGAACTTTTAGAACATGTACTGATTCAAACTCTGCTTGCCTTGACTCTCACAGCTGGACACCGGGGCCTTACCACCCACGGTCGGTGCATCTGCCTTCCCCTCCGGACCCACCCTTCCGGGACCGCCCAAAATGACATTGGCTGGGTAAGGATTAAAGCCATCAGCTGTCGCCTACTTTGAGTTTAAGAGGCTCTTGGGTACGTTCGTGATTTACTTCTGTGTTATAAGCTGACCTTGCCGGCACTCATGGCTTCAAAGGTTTTTTGCGTGAGGCGGCACCATGAGCCGCGTTGCCGTGCGGTTGGCGGGCTGTCGGGGCGAAGGCTTCGCTGCCCGCTGTCCGCCATCCGTGTCTAGCAGCTCGCTGCCGTTCACAGCCCTGTCTTGGCTCCCCATTGGTTGGCAAGAGCTGTCTTGTTTTTCTTTTCCTGCCATCGGCGTAAGTAACGGTGTGGCAGTCACTTCACATCGGTGGTCTCCGTGCACCTTCCCCGGGCAACCGCTCGTGCTTGGTGGCAGGTGCCGGAGGAGGCTCGCGTCTCCAGGTGGATGTGGGCTGCACCTACTCCCTGCGGCCTTGTCTTGCGGTTGACAATGGTGTCTGTGATGATAACTAACTGCACTAACAAGCTGGCCGTGCGATAACCAGACGCTGATGCTGGGCGGGCGGCCCTCTCCGCTCGCCGAACCCATGTGTCGGTCCTGGAGGTCGCTCCGTTCCCGCCGCCAAGAGATGTTTGGTGCTAGGTCTGATGCCGCCGGACATCCCCAGGCCTGGGAGATGGCAGGTCAGGTGATTTCCACGCTGAGGTTGCGGCCTCTGGAGCTTTCCAGGCCCTGCCGTGTCGCTGTGGGTGTGAGGAAGCCACGCGAGCCACTGGAAGCCTTTCGGAGGCTGCAGTGCGACCGATGCTTCACCTCCCCGTTGTCCTGGCAGAGCGTCGGTAGCTCGCGTGATTTGCTGCTTCCGTTTTAGCAGTTGCTCCTTGGCTGGCTGTGACACTGTCCCACATCAGTTGCCAACTTTCACTTAATTTACTGGAATGAGACCGTGTGGAGCCGTTCTCCTTGCTTTGCTCTCAGGGTGATGGGTCAGTGAGGATGTGGTGGCTGTTATCGTAACTGGCCCTGTCACCATGGTCCTTCACATCTCTGGACAAAACAAAACTACGTAAGCGACTTCCAGATTCTGCTGGTAGCATCGCGGGCTCGGTCACACAGAGTGACGAGATGCTATAGTCCCAAAGCTTCTCACTCCTCTCTCTCGTGATCGGGAGCATCTGGTGACAGTGTTGGGTCATTCTGTGCTTTCGTGCACACCCGAGGGAGCTGGCACCCCTGCAGCTTTCCTTCACGCATGTGCTCTCCCCGCCACAGTGTGTCCAGGAGGTGCCGATGGACGGGCCCGTGGGGAGCCTAACGTGGCAGCAGCCACTGCCCCTCCCTCCTCTCCAGCCTGGTTTCCTCAATCAGTCACCTACTTTTCTGTATTTCAAAGTAATTATGCAGGTCATAAAAGGTTTTTCTATTGTAAATGATGTGCCAGGAACGACATGAGCTTTGTCTTTCTATTATTTCACTGCAAATAATTACCCGATTTGATGTCATTTCATGTCACTGCACTGAATCCGCCCTGATTGCTTCTGTATCAACACCCCCAGTACTATGGTCTACGGGAATTCCTGCCTGCTTTTTGTTTGTGGCAAGGGAGCAATCCAGGACTGTCTCACTCTGCTGGTTCCTGGCCTCCACTCGTCAGCTGTGCCTCTCTGCCCCTTTACACATCCGCAGGATCATAAGGTCAAGCTAGGTGTGAAGACATCAGGAAGGGACTCTGTCAGCACAATGTGGTTCAAACGTTTCTAACCCAGTAGATGACATAGAAGCAGGTCAGCTTGGGCCTTGTGACCACCAGTCCACAGGGGCAAACTCACCCAGTCATCGTTCTTCAGAGCTGGGTGGTGAACTGGCTAACTTATTAACTAGCTTATCATATTAATAAAAGTCCACGTCCTGTCACTCTGTATAGCTTTAATAATCTCATAATCAGGTGGTATGTGAATTCCGATGCATTGTTGGTGATGTTATCTTTGGTAACGTAAGATTATAAAGACTATTAAAGATCTGCTTCTCTGGAAATTTTTTTCTGAAAGATAAGGTCGTAGGTCATTGTGGAACAGTATTCATGATGCTTATCCAAGGCAGAGCTGTGTGGTTCTTTTCTAAGTCTACAGTTTTCAGATCGGCATAAGAGGGCGGTCAAATGTTATGACAGCCGTGGAAGGTTTTTTTCAGTTTAGTTTCCTTTACGATCAACTTGTCCCCTATGGTCCCCTCATGTATTCTACTCGTTTCAAATGTGGTGTCTTTGTTCGTGCTCTTATTTCAACTGAAACGTCCTTTTGACCAATAATGAAAAAAACTTCACAACTTAAAAGTGATGTCAAGTTTTCCCTCCTTCAGAAGTATTTGGTTTTAACTTCTTCCATCTGTATTAAATTCTCTGGTCTCTGAATTTTATACCATTTACAGTCAATATCAAGCAATTTGACAGTTGATTATATAATATCTTCTGTTCTCTAATTTTTCGATTGTAGAGATCTCATGTCCCAAATTATTTGGTGGATTCCTCCAGGACAGGCACTGTAAATTTTAAAATTGTATATTATTGGTGTTCCCTGAAGCACTTATCACAGTCCTGGCCACGTGATACCCCCTAATAAATGCCTGTTGGCATCTTCCTGACACTGTGGTTACTCACTGAACTACACTCTCTCCTTCCACAATTGTGATGGGTCACCACTGAGATGTCTCCATGTACTCCCACCCCATTTTTTAAGGGCATTTTGGTTCCTCTGGACAGGGAGTGCCAGGCCGCCTTGTGTGCCTTTTCAGGGGCAGGTCTGAGAGGGCCAAAGGCAAGAGCAGAGAGCGGGTGTCAACACCCCCTCCTCCGAACAACTCAAGTGTGATCCAAGGCAGATGGGCCCAGGGCCATCTAGCCAGAGCTGCCAACTCTGGGTACCCATGAGGGCAGAAAGCTGCAACTCCCCTATCTATAAAGGGAAAAACTAAATTAGATGAATAATTAATATAGTGTTCGATGACATAGTTTGGAGACATTATCTTAAAAATCAGAGCCGTCTGCAGAAGACACAACAATTAGCAGCTGTACACGAGTCAGGCACCGGTAGCTGTCTTGGATGGGCGGGGTGGGGGGTGCGGAGCGTCACCGAACAGAAACGTAGATGGTGAACGGCGGCGGCCGGTCCATGAGTCCAGCACGTCAGCTGAGGCGGCCAGTCCTGACTCGATATGGCTGAGTGTGCGAGGGCAGAGCCCACAGCAGAGGGGTCCACCCCACACCCGCTCTCAGGGGGCTTGTGCTAGCCACAACCCCGGGGCGAGTGGTCGGGAGCACCCCTGTGCTCTGTGCGGCGGCGGAGGCCAGGTGCTGCTGTAGTCCCTACGGGAACCTGAGGCTGAGCGGTGCCCCATCCGGGAGCCTGCATGCAACCTCCGGGCACGAGGCAGCCGCACAGCAGGGAGAGGGAGAGCCCTACCCCTTACCGGGCTGCTGTGTCTGCATGTGCCCCCCCGCCCCCCACTCGCATTCTGAGCTCCTTGGGGAGCAGCGCTGCTGAGTCATGCTGGGGAACATGCCCCGATTTCTAAGCCATCGCTGCCCCTCACTGTCAGCGGCATCCGGGACACACTTGCCTGTCCTCTCCAATGCCCCTGGAGCTGGCTTCCAGTCTCCTTTCCTAAAGAACAGTGAGGAGGGAGGTCCCCACGGTCATGCGGCACCCTCAAAGTGAGCTCGGACACAGTCGTTGATAACGCAGTGCAGACAGCTCGGACACCAGTACAAACGTGCGGTGGTGTAACCGCTGTTCTTGAATTTGTACTCTGCAGTGGTGTTCAGATTTTAGAAAATATAAAAATAACAAGACCTATTTGGTGTGGGGGGGCGGGGGCCGCACACAACAGAGGTGTAAGCAGACCAGGGGAAGAAGCTCTGGGAAGGCTCCCAGGGAAGGACCAGCAGTAAGGCGCCCTCCGCCCCGCAGTTGGGTCTCTGGGCGGGTAGGCTGGGGCTGGCCAGGTGGTTCCAACCCGCCACGAACACGCATGCCACCCCATTTCATGATCAGGCACTCAGAAATAATACCTAGAACTGCCTGGTGCCTGGTGTGGAGATTTTCAGTAATTGTTCAAAAACGCCAGATGCTTAGCTAATTCTCTTTTTAAAAAGAGTAACAATCTGAATACATTTTCTTTTTTAATCTTTGTAGAGTAACTCTTAGTTCATGGGACACAAAGTCTAAAAAGCCATGTAACTGTACCAAATCCCAGTGTCTGAAATTGTAAGTAATCGCAAATCCTTCATTATTAAATAGAAATAAGGTTGTTTAGAGTCAGTGAGTGGAGCAGAGCCCAGACAAACCCGAACGGCTAGCAGCGCGCATGCTCCAGGTGGGACTTGGCAGCCGCGGCCGAGTCCCCGTCCTGAGCCTGCGCCTGCGCCGCAGCAGCCACCCTCCACATAAACCCACCCAGGTGTTTGGTATTTTCTGGACCAATGAACACAGGAAAGGACACTGTCTGCACCTCAAGTGGTGTCATTTTCTGGGGCTCGGTTTATATCCTCTGGCCCGTCAGACAAGTGCTGAACCACGGCATCCTCGTTGACCGTTAACTGCAGCATTTTCCACTTCCTAGTTGTTAAAAGTTTGATGAGTTGAGTTACGCTGTATTGAGCTCCCAGGAGGTCGGGGGGTGGTAGGGCACATTGAGAAGCAGCATCGTGGGCCCAGGTGGACAGAAGGGCTAAATAGGAGGCCGACCGAATCGCCATAATTGAACTTGAGCTTCGTTTCCCACCCCACCAGTGCAGCCTCTGTTTCTCGTGTTGTCCAACCTGCCCTTGGCTCCTGCTAATGGCCGCTCGTTTTCTGCCTTGCGTGCCCACCTAGCTTTGAGTTCATGTTGGAGGGGAGAGCATGTCCTTGCCCCAAAGTCTAACAGCCCTAACCACAATGTCCACATGATTTTCCATTGCAGAGCCCTGCCGAAGTCACTGAGAGCTCCATGGACAGTGACGTGGGGGTGCGGAAGTGGGTAAAAATCCAGAAGGCCGTGAAACTTGGTTCACAAAACAAAACTGGAAAAAACAAATTGATTTTTTAAAATGTAATGCTGCAATCTAGGGCTGACTGTCTGAAAACACTTGAGCTGTCATTGGTTTAGTCTGCGAAGGCCAGCCACAGACCTGTCTGGACGCTAGAAACGCCGCGATGCAACTGACAATACAGCTCGGGGCCAGGAGCAAGGAGGAAAGCAGAGGGAAAAGCCCGGACCATGTGACATTGTCAAGCCAGAGTGACCGGCCCAGATGGAAACTTCTGATGTGGCGGAGGACGAGGTGGCAGTGTCTAGGTGGACAGAGTCAGGGGGTAGTGGGCTCCAGTGGACAGGGGCTGCTAAGCTGCTGGCTGGGTTTGGGTACTAGGGACACCAAATAACCCTTGAAGCCTGAGCAAGGTGTAGACTATAACAGGAGACAGAGTGAGGTGACCCCTAGTGGCTGAGAAATAAGATGAGCATCCAGGAAGGGTTTCACTTACTGATGACCTCACAAAAGAAGCCCAAAGAAATAGCTTCCTGCCTAGAAGCCGCCTTCCAGTTTAATTGGTGATGACCCACTAGAGAAAGGATCATGGCAGGAGCACGGTCAGCCCTGGCACAAAGGGAAAGGAGTTCCAGTGTGTCCCGTGCTGCCAGGGAAAGGAGGCACTGTCCCTGGGGATGTGGCCCTGCCTTCCCTAGGGAAGTGGTGCGTGCCCCGGAGGAGGCTCACGGCCCTCTCGTTGTGCTTCTGACTCTGGTTCAGGCTCAGCACACGGCCGTCTGAGCGGCAAGGGGCCTTGGACAGAGAGAGTGAGCGTCACTGTCACAGGAAGGGGTGTCCACCATGAATTAGCACGCAGTGTCCCGGTCCGTGCACCACGGTTTGGTTGGATTCTGTGCGTCACTGAGAATCTGATTATCTCTGGAAATGCTCGTTTTGGAAAGGCTGAGGAATGTGTAAATTTACCCAAGCAGAGCCACCCTGCCAGGTCCCTCGTGCTAGTGGCAGCACCATTTTGTGTCCGTGTGTGCCTCAGGCACGCGTAGTGGAAAACTGGCCCAAGGGCAAACAGCGGGAGCAGGTTCACTATGCTCGCGTCACCAGCAAGCGTGACATAGTCAACATTAATAGCTTTTAGTTTTCTTTACCTTTTTACCGCCCACAATCAAGGCATGTTCTCGAGGCAGTGGAACATACCTTTCTTAGGGCACGTTTGTTCTACTTTGTTGGGAGTCTGCTGGATAAAGGTCAAGAAGGATTACTACTAATTGGACATTAATAAGGAAAAAACGCATTATCATCAAAGTGAAACATACACGAGTGAAAAGTGATGATATAGCCGGGATTGCAACGGAAAGTATTAGTACCCTGCTCCACCCCACTGCCCCCCAGGGTCCCAGACGTGTCCCCAGAAGCTACCGTCCCCAGAAGCTACCGTCGTACTGGCTTCTGTTTCCAGGCTTGCCTCCGCACCCGTAGGGACTCGTCACTGCCTTCTTGCTGTGAATGGGGGTCCGTCTGTAACTCAGCCCCCTGGCCTTCCTCCCCCGTTACCCTCGACACTTCAGATAACACACCTCAACCCTTGGTGTTGTTGCCCCGTTAGCCATGAGATGTTGGGAATTGTTTTTAAGTGATAAAAATAATCTGTGTAATTAAAATGGTGTTGACACAAACTTAATGAAAGGTAGATAAATGTTTTGTGATTATTTCATTGAAAATTTATTGGTTATTAAAAATGATTTTGAGATTTTTAAAGAAGTTCGCTTCTACCTTTCTACCACTGTTGGACCTGCCCTCTTTGATTGTTTTTGTGCATTTTAAACATTGATTTACTTCATAACCAGTTTATTAAAGAGTCGATTGTGAAACATTTTTATACCATGACCTTTTCTGACATCGGCAGTAACGTAAGTCTTGAGTGCTGAACCTTTGGCAGTAATTTCGTAGAGCGAGAAGGAGCCTCTTCGGTGGCTGGATAGAGGTCCTCCAGCCTTGCCACGTGTGCTCCAAAAGGGGACTTCACTGCGTGTTACAAGTGTCGGTGTTTCTCAGGACGGTCTCAGTTAGGCTTTTCATGCATTGACTGAAGAAACTGAAAAGCTTATTTATTTATTTATTTGTTTATTTATTTATTTGGTTTTCATGTATTGACTAAAGAAACCGAAACTCTTATTTATCTATCTATCTATCTATCTATCTATCTATCTATCTATCTATCTATCTATCTATTTCTTTAATTAAGTTTATTGGGATAATATTAGTTTAATACAATTACATAATTTTCAGGTGTACATTATAATTTGACATCTATATATTCTATTGTGTGATTACCACCCAAAGTCCAGTTTCCTTCAGCTACCATATATTTGATTCCCTTTACCCACTCAAATATGCATCTAAAATAGTTTTAAATATTTAATCTAATGTTTTAGTGTTTTATAGCAGGACATTTGTCAGGATGGCCAATGAATCAAGAATGCATTTAGGGTGCATGTCATCATAGGTCTTACAAACACCAAGACTAAAATTCTAGAGTACGGTGTGCCAGGGGGGCGAGAACGCACACAGGGCACCACAGGTGTTTCCTGGTTCTGTATTATCACCTCCTTGTTAAGTGACGTGGTCACGTTACCCAAAAAGTGTTGGAATGTTGCCTGCCTGCCAGCACCAAAGCACCTGTACTTTGGGGACAGCACCTTTATGGAGTGATGCTCATTTGGTGTTTCACAGCCAAACGAGGGGCCACCAGACTTCAAGCGATGGCTGCTGATGTGGTTTCCTGGGCAACCGTGAGAGCAGACTGAAGCAGGGGGCCAGTACAAATGCCGAACACAAGAAGGCATAGACCGGGCGTGCCATGGCAGCAAAGCACGGACCCTCAGGAATAAGGCGCACTCTGGAAGACCTCCCACCCCCAGTCTTTTCGGCCCCAGGCAGTCCGATTTCCCGCCACCGAAGACTTGGAACCCTTTAGTCTGTCTTGACTGATCCCGCCGAGGCGGGCAGCCCGTGATCAGCGGGGATGATGCTGTCCCAGCTCCCTCTTGCTGCTGCCTCCTCTGCTGTTACCCACAGGAGCAGACCCGTCGGCCCGTTAGGGAAGGAGCACGATCTCACGCAGGAGGGAAAGTCACATAAGTGGCGAGAAGGGGGTGCACGTGTGCCCAGGGTCCTGTCTGACTTACGGCTCCGCCTCCACTGTCGCACTCAGGTCTGTGGTCTCCTGGGCGCTCACTATGCGTGGCTTAAAGTGGACGGTGACTCTAACACAAGGTTTTAATTTAATGCGGTCAAAATAGTCACTTGTGTCTATTATTAGTGCCTTTTTGTACCTTGTTCGAGTTATCTGGCAATATCCCGAAGTTAAATAAATAAAACCACTGTTAGAGCTTCCTCTGGAAGTTTTAAAGGCCAGCTTTTTATCTTTGAGGCCTGAATACACCTGGAATTGACTTTCGCGATGGCGTTAGGTAGAGATCTAATTCCACTTTTTTCATATGTGTGCTTAGTCGTCTAGCTTCCCATGTTGCAGGACACTGACATAGTCCCCGGGGGTCTGCAGCGCGGCCCCTGTTTGACGTGCGTGTGGGGCTCTGCTTCCGGCTTCTCCGCCCGCCCGGGTGTGGACCCGACCTCCTAGCGGGAACGATTCATCTGTGCGTTTCTGCTACCTCTGCATATAAACAAGCAACTCGTCTGTAGGTGAAGACCGTGACGCCTTTCCGTCCTCTCGCCTTATTGTCACAGCGTGTGGCGGTGACAGATGGAAGTGCTGGTGTTGGCTGGCCACCGTTGACTTGTTCCTGCTTTGAGCAGAAATGCTTGCCAGCTTCTCTTGCCCCACCCGAAATCGGGAATTGCTGAGGTTTTTGACGGGGGCTCCGTGTTAGGACATGTGCGCAGACGCTGTAACAAGGCCGAGCTACAGCCGTGGCAGGCTCCTGTGGCCGCTGGTCAGCAGCAGCGGAGCCCTCCCATCCGGGGGCTGGGAAGGCCGCCCAGCCCCCGCCCTCACATTCAGACCAGCCACGGGGGAGAGAAAGTAAGAAGAGGCTGAGGGCACCCTCCATACCGCGCAAGGCACACCCCAAAATGGCCATCATCTCTCCTGCTCGTATCCCATCAGCTGGAACAATGTCTCGCGGGCGGACCAGGCTGGGTGGGGAGCCGGGAAAATGCGCTGAGCGAAACTGCTGTCACCATAGTCCACGGGGCGGGTGGACCCTGCAGAGCATGCCGCGGCCCTGCCTCGGCCGCATTAGGTCTCCTCCAGCTTCTGGGTTCCTAAGGTTTTCTTTTTTCTTCTTCTTATAGCCGAGTTGTATCGAACGCTTTCTTGGGCATTTATTGAAATGCGCAGATTGTTTTCCTCCTTAATCTCACAATAGGGGCTGTTACGACGTGTCCTGATGTTGATCCACGCCGTGTGCCAGGGCGGAACCCACTCGGACACGCTGTCCTGGTCTCATCTTCCATACACACTGCGCGACTTAGCGTTCTAATGTTTCCTTAGGATTTTTACACCTTTTTTCATGAGTGAGATAGATCTGTAATTTTCCTTTCTCACATTTTCTTCGTTTGGTTTTGGCGTCAGTGTTACATTGCCTCATAAATGCACTAGCGGCCTCCCACCCCCACTCTCTCTCCCTCTAGCCTCTGAAAACGTCCGTAAGGTACGATGCTTTTGTTCAATGGAGTCTGACGAAACTTCACCTGTGAAACCATCTGAGTCTGGCGTGTTCGGAGGTTAGATGGGGGAGGGGGTAGATTACTCATTCACTTTCCTTGTCCTTATCGTTTTCTTTAATTTTTATATTTCACTGAGTCCATTTTGATATTTTACATTTTTCTTGAAAATTGTTGTTTTCTTTGTTTTTAAACCATTCTACATTATTATATTATTTAAAAAATTATCTCTGCATGTGTAGTTGTAGTCTTTTATATTGTCTAATTTTCTATTTGAATTTCTGCTATTGTTTATTTGTATCTTTTCTCCTTCTCAATCCGTCTCACAAGAGGTTCGTTTGCCTGTTTCGTAGTCTTTTCAGAGAACCAGCTTTTGATTTTATTGCTTTTCTCACTTGTATTTCTGTTTCCTATTTCAGAAGCACATTAATTTTTACTTTTTACTTTACCCTCATAACTTTATTTTACTCTTGTATTTTGTTGTCTTTTTGTGTTAAATGCTTAACTTATTTATTTTCGATTTTTTTTAGGAAGTACATTTAAAGTATAAATTACCCTTATGTAGTGCTTTACTGCATCCTCCAAGAGTTCATAGGAGGTACTTTGATTGTCACTCACTCAAAATATTTTGTTATTTTCATTGTAACGTTCTCCTCACCTCATGAGGTATTTATGTGTGCATTTCAAGGTATCCGGATGTGTCTATATGTGTATCTATATATATATATATAACTATATCTTCATTGTTAATTTAAAATGTTTACTGTCGTCAGGTAATGTGATATCAATTCTTCGAAATTAATGTAGACTTCCTTTATAACTTAATGTTTGACCAATTTTTAAGATATTCTATATTAACCAAAAATGTGCATTCTGTATTTGTTGGTTGTTATCTGCCCATTAGCTCACGTTTGTTAATTTTGTTGTTTAAATCTGCTAAATACTTATTAAACATTGTGTGATTTATCTGTTTTTGATAAAAGTGAGTTAAGACCTCTCACTATGATTGTAAATTTATTTTTTTCTTATAATTCCATTTTAGTTTATATATTTTGAGTCTGTAGTTAAAAGGGCATACGGATTCATGATCATTAAATCTTTTCGGTGAATTCTTCCATCAGCCGTTACATATACCTCTGTATTCTGTTGCTTTTCACCTTAAATTATTTTTTGTCTGATAATAATGTCACTGCATCATGTTCTCTTTGGTTAGTATTAGAAAGTCACACTTCATAACATCTATTATTTTTACAGTTTCTGTGTGTAGATTTATGTGTCTCCTATAAACTAAATATAGCTGGACTTAACAAATGGCATATCTAATAACCCGTGTTCGTAATAGGCTTTTAAAATCCATTTGCACTCCCTGTTTCATTATCGATATATGCGCATTTGTTTATACCACTTTTCTTTGAAGTTTTAACATTCATTTAAGTTCCTTTTTCACTCAGATGGCAGCATTGCACATGTGCTGCTTTGCACCTGGCTTTTTTTATTGCTGTAAAATAAGCATAGCTTAATGTTTGCCACTTGGCCACTTTCAAGTGTATTTTTAAGTGGCATTAGTCCCATCCACAGTGCTGGGCAGCCTCCACCTCTGTGCCCTCACCGAGCTTTCCATCATCCCAAACGGAGACTCCACACCCATTCCACACCTCCCCGTCACCCCCCGTCACCCCCCGTCACCTCCCCGTCACCTCCCTGTCACCTCCCTGTCACCTCCCTCCCCAGCCCCTGGTGGCCCCTCGTCCACGTTCTGTCTCTGAATCGCCTGTTTGGGGCCCCTCACGTAAATGGCATCATACAGAATTTGTCCTTTTGTGTCTTCCGTCTTTCACTCAGCGCGACGTCTTCAGGTTCCGTCCACGCTGCAGCGCGTGGCAGCGCTTCCTCCTCGGCCCGGCTGCTCTTCCGTCGTGCGGATGTGCCACGTTTTGTTTAGCCGTCCACCTGCCGTGGGCACTGGGGTCGTCCGCCTTCCGGCTGTGGTTGGGGTGCCTCTGTGCGCACGGGTGTGCGCGTGCCCCGGGGTCAGAGTCACCCAGACGGAAGCCGTGTGGCCTGCAGCGCCGGCCGGCTCTCCCGCGTGTGCGCCGCACTCTCGTTGGCTTTGCCCGCGGCCACCTGCCCCTCTGACGGGCTGCCGCTGTCTCCGCAGGTACTGCGACTGCTTCGCTAGCGGGGACGTCTGCAACAACTGCAACTGCAACAACTGCTGCAACAATTTACGCCATGAAATCGAACGCTTTAAGGCCATTAAGGTAGCGTTTCCATTAACGATGCATTTCCATTAACGATGTATATTTTAAAAGTATTGAAAAGTGCTTAAGATATTCATGAAACCATCCAGAGGTTTCCGATTTCAATATCAGGGGACCCGAAGTGTTGAGGACTCAATCTTGACTGTGACTCTATTCCCATGACAGGGCTGTGACGAGGGATGTGGCCTCGGGGGAGCCTTGCCCCCAGCAGGGCGGGGTGGCCGCACAGGTGCAGCAGAGTCTCGAAGGCCCTGATGTAACATGCAGATGTCCGCGTTGTCTCGATTCGGGATTGAGAAATTTGGGTCCGATGTGTAGCGGAGAGCCCACGATGGAAGAGTGTAGTCTGAACGAGTGTGGCTGGTCCGCTGTCAGAGAACGGGGTGGCATGTGTCCAGTGTGGATTCCCCTGGGCTTCCGGGTGAGGGGACAAGCTAGGCTCCCTTCGGGGCCGGTAGCCTCGCGGCCTCTCGCTAAAGACTAAACGCGGGAACCTGCAGCTTCGCCCATCTCTGCAGGCACGAGGGGTGATCAGAGGAGGGAGGACGGTTGGCTCGGGGCCTCGGCCTGCTCCAGGACACCCCTCGGTGCCCTCTGTTATGCAAAGGGGAGTCAGCCACCGTCCCCTGTAGACTCAAGACTGTCACACTATGCTTCAGTTGGTCTGTCGATCTTTTCTGAAATAGTTTAATTCCCCTGTTGGATAAATCAGTTGAAAATATCTTTGTCAGTTTGGGCACAGCTGCGTCCACAGGACAGAGGAAAGTCACTATGCATCTAACTTCAGGGGGCGGCATTTGCTTCAGGGGTGAAGGGAGCCATCTGCAGAGGAAGGCGCGAAGCTCCATTTAAAGGTGCGGGGTTCTCGCGCACGGCCGGCAGGAGCAGAGACCGGAATGGCTGCTCGCGGACTCTGCTCGGTGACAGCCACCAGAGCTCAGCCTCTGCACGAGCTCAGAAGTGTTATCCCTGAAGTGATGGCCGACAGAGAGGACCTGGGGACGCTCGCAGCGGCTTCATTCATGGCGACTGCGAACCGCACACAGCAGACCTGTGCAGGGGTGCTGCGGGGTGGGGCGCTGGGCGGGGGGAGAGTAGGGGCTGCAGCTGCGTGCGGCCGCGTGCAGGAGCCTCGGGCACCACGCCGGCAGCAGAAGCCAGATGCCGGGCACACGCTGCTGCCACCATGTACACGAGGTTCTAGAACAGGCAAAGCCGAAGCAGTCGAAGTCACAATAGCGGTTCCCATGGGGGCTGTCGGTGGGGGGCAGTCATGAGGGAGCCGGAGGGCCGGACGGCCCTCTCGCCTGCCCTGGCTGCACAGGGCACGCCTGCCCAAACCTGTCGCACTCCACTCCACAGACGTATGCACGCGCTGGCCCGGCCGCCGGGGGCTTCTGCAGCACAGAGCCCGCTGCCAGCCCGTGGAGGGGAGTGGCGACAGCGACCGCCACTGTGACTTCCGCGTTGCCTGAACCTTTATAAAGAGCATCGGATCACTTTGTTACTAAAATGTATTCACATTTGTATGTCTAGATAGATAGATAGTAGACAGAGATAGACAGATGATAGGTAGACAGACAGACAAAGGTAAACAAGCCGGGTCGGACGCCGGGCAG
>NW_006435764.1:3584097-3594301 GCF_000325575.1 Pteropus alecto
CATGCCCGTCTATGGCCATGCCACCCTGAATGTGCCTGATCCCATCTGATCTTGGAAGCTAAGCAGGGTTGGGCCTGGTTAGTACTGGGATGGGAGACCACCTAGGAAGACCAGCTGCTGGAGGCATAAAAAATTTAAAAAAAAAAAAAGGGGATTGTAAACTGACAAGGTCCTTGCAATCTGTGAGGTCAACCAAGGGTTGCCTCACCTAAAAACAAATAAATAAAAATAAAGTGACAACTAGATTCAAATGACAGTCCAACGAGACACCTTTCAGAGAACATCATTATTTTAATAATAAAATACGCCTTGACGGGGTTTTGCGTCTTCTGTCTCAGGCCTGTCTTGACAGAAATCCAGAAGCTTTCCAGCCAAAAATCGGGCCGGGGAGCCTGGGGGACGCGAAGCCGCGGCACAACAGAGGCTGTAACTGCAAGCGCTCGGGCTGCCTCAAGAACTACTGCGAGTGCTACGAGGTCAGTGGCCGGGCCCTGGCAGCGGCCGGAGCAGGCGGAGCACGTGCTCACGGCCCGCGCAGCTGTGGCTTCACGCCGCGCCCTAACTTAGAAAGACAGAGTTTCGTTTTCTTCCTTCCAGGGTTTCTAAACGGGCCCTCAGCGGTCCGTACCCTTGTCTCGAATGCGAGTTACCCGTTACGGGTCAAGCCGGTCAGCAGGGCTCCCGAGCCCACCTGTGTCCAGCCCACGGTGCCTGCCGCGTGGCTCAGATCGGAGGCTGGGAGCCGCTGTCAGTGGGGCAGCAGGGCACTTGTCCCCAGGCAGACACTTGCCGGGGCGATTGGAGCGGGCAGCTCCTCCCTGGCTCACAGTTCCTTGGAGGCCAGAGTGGACAGTCGCCTGCGCTGCAGGAGGGGTGCCGGCAAACCGGGGTGCAGACCGGGTCTTGCACAAGAGCAGCCTTTGCCTTAGCTCTGGTGGCAGTGGAGGGACTTGCTCTCCCCTCTCTCGCCTCCCTCTTAGTCTCTGCTGTGTGTGACGCAGGCAGGGAGGGGACCCTCAGCCCTTCGGTGAAGCAGCAGAGAAGCTCTTTCCTATGAGGCCTTTGGAGGAACCTATGAGTCTTATTTTTAAAAGGTTGTCATGGAAGGTCAGGCTTAAGACAAGTTCGTGATTCTGGAGACACACGCATCAGCAAACCCCTCACCCCAGTTGGCGCTTGGAAATGCAGCCGAAGCTACTGCAGCTGCAGAATCCAAAAGGCGCATAATGTCACCCCAGGGTCCATTCTCCAGTGTGCTCGCGGCGTCTCTATCTGCTGGTCATGGCACACTGGCCACGTCGTGAGTCAGTGAGTCCCACGGGGTGTGTGGACATCCTGGAGCCCCTGGCATTAGAGTAACTAGAAATCCCAAGAAAGGTCCTACTCAAAACACCCAGCAACACCAGTTACCCTATGAGAAGCATGTCAGGCTGGAAAGAACGGAACCCAGGGCCCGAAACAGAAGGAGCCCAAACTCCAGTGGTTGGCATGGCTGTCATGGGCAAGGGGGTGGACGCGGGCTTGCTGGGCAGAGCCAGGACACCCCCACCCCCTGCGTGTCACACTGCCATGTGACAGGGAATGAAGTCCACCCACAAGGAAGCAGGGAGGGCCTCCCCTAGCACACCCTGCCCAGGCCTGCCCTCGGTCCATTCTCTGCAGCAGCACAGCGGAAACAGCTGGAATGTCAGAGCCAGCTCACTTAATTCAAACCTGGCTGGTGTTCCCGGTGGGGGAGGGGACAAAGCCCCTGGGGACTCACACCCACGCCCGCCCCCCAGCCTTCCAAAGCACCGCCCTCCCTTGTCAGCTGCACCGCCCTGTCCCCACCACGGGGACACGTGCAGACGTGCCCCTTGCTCTCCACGTCACAGCAGACGCTCCTCTCCTCTTCTGCTTTGTTTTTTTGGTACAAAAATTGCAGATTGCATGTACTCACACACGTGCAGATACAAACAAAAGAGTTAAGGTCCAAATAGAACTCATTTTTTTAAATTTAATTTTATTATTAGTGACAAGTATACAGTACATTGGTTAGACATTTATATAGTTTATAAACGATCCCTCTGTTTGCTCTTTCTCTAGAATTTGTTGTTTCTGACGAATCGTAGGGCACCCTAATTTTACCGAAGCGTTTTATATTGCCAGGCCAAAATCATGTGCTCTTCTATTTGCAAATGCATTGGTTGCAAAAATTATGAAGAAAGCCCAGAACGGAAAACACTCATGACCATGCCGAACAATATGGAAGCTGGAGGTTTTGAGGGCGGCCATCATTTGTCGCCCACTAAATTTGCAGGACTGCCCAAATTCAGGAAGGAAAGGTGGGTATTCTGAGCTAGCCTCCCTGATCGGGGCGTCGGGGTCAATCTAGGGGGAGTCACTGTGCACGCTGGAAAGAACGCAGGTGCGTCTGCAGGGGCGGGCGAGGGAGGAGGACAGAGGGTGCCACCTGCGTCCTCGGCCGGCCCAGGGAGCTCAGGCACCTTCCGCAGGGTCCCGCCGCTTCGTCCTGTTTGTCCTCTTAGCTCGGCCCTTTTGTCCTCACTGAGCAGAAGGGCCCTGCAGGGGTCACCAGCCTCGGGCAGCAGGAGTGTGATGTCTGGACAGCAAGGGCCCGAGCTGCCCTTCACCACATGCAGTGACAGCTCAGAGGCGTCCTCAGCACACGCCTCGCTAAGGCCATTAGGGGTTCCGCTTTAGTTGGCTATTTTTTCCATTAAGTTATTTTGAGGCCATACGATAATCCTAGTTGGTGTCAAAGGATGATTAATAATTTTACTATATACTGGACTAGATTTATCCATTTTTAAAAAAGTCTTTGCATCCAGTGCGATGGGTCATGTCATGATAAAGTACGAGATGTCATCCATTAATGTCATTGAAAAGCCAGGCTCACGCTTATTTGGTTGAAGAGACACCAGGAGCACACGACTCTGTGACCTGCAGAGCTCATCGTCAGTAGACGCTTCCCCAGGCGTGGCCGCACCGTCGGTGGAACTACACGTCAGCCGTCACCGCCTCCGTCGGGGCTGCCTGTCCAGCGGAGGGTGATGGAGGCTCCGTGCCCCAGTCCAGCCTCAACCTGTGACGGGGCTCGGCCTGGGGCAGCCCGCTCCCTCGCCTTCAGCAGAAGCTGTTGTGCGTTATCTTTGCAGACGCCTTAACCAATCCTAACCTCTGTCTCTCTCTTCGTAATCCAGTTCTTTTTAATACTTTACAGTTTTCTTGAGGTTTCTCAGTTCGAGCGACACAGGCAGCCGTCTGGCTAAGCCACAGTTGCCTCCTGAGCTCACGGGGAAAGTGGCTGGTCCTCAGGATGTGGTACAACGGCCCTCGGAACCTCAGTCAGGGACCGAGGCCATGCTGACAGCGCCCCCCAGGAGTGACACCGCCTAGGGACAGCCTCAGCCCAGCCAGGCTGTCCTCGGTGCAGACACTGTGCTCAGAGCCCAGACCAAGGCTCTTCTCTGCAGGGACTGTCTCTGCCAAGAGTCCTGCTCCTCACCCTGCCTGGTCCTCGGGCCTGGCACCGGGGCCTGAGGCCCTGGGTCTGTCAGCGGACCTAATTTTGAGAAAATTTAGAACCTACCATGAGAGCGATGTCAGGAAGCCGACAGATTTACCTTCCTCCGTATTTTTCTTCTAAAAGCAAGCTGTGACCGATATTATTAAGGTTAAAAACGGTTTCCAGCATTAGGAAGACATAAGTGTTCCCAGTGACATTCCTTCACACGCCATGACAGGCGTGTCCCCTTGAACCTAACGTCTGTGAGCCGCGGAGCCCTTGACGTGGCCGTAACCGCTGTGTTTCCGGCAGGTGGCCCTCGTCGTGCATCTCGCGGGAGGTGGTGGAGGCCGCGTGCGCCTGTCTGCTGGCGCAGGGGGAGGAGGCCGAGAAGGAGCGCTGCTCGGAGTGCCTGGCCGAGCAGATGATCTTGGAGGAGTTCGGCAGATGCCTGTCGCAGATCCTGCACATTGAGTTTAAGTCCAAGGGGCTGAAAGTCGAGTAGGGAGCAGCGTGGCAGGGCATGCATGTGTGGGGACCTCGTCTCCGCGTGGACGGGCCCTGCGGCCCATGACGCCGTGTCCCCAAGGCCAGCTTTCCCCCTGCCCCGGGGCACCAAGGGGACGTAGTCTCTGAGCATTTGACCATCGAAAGCCCCCTTTCCGAGGACGTGGCAACATGGCCACTGTGGTGGAGAGTGGAGTGGGGAGCTCGGGCCCCTGTGAGCCTGGAGCGCTGTCCACACTGGAGGGGGGAGGCTGGCCCTGGGGAGGCGGGGGTCGGTCCTGTTGACCTCGCCCTCCTCTGGGGGTGTCCCCTGGAGGCTTCTCGCAAGAAAGGCCATAGTGGTTCCCCCCAGATTATTTAGAAGTAAATCCTCCAGATGAGCTGCTAAGATACAACTTAAAGAGTCTCTGAGTGCAGACACTCCCTGGGGTCCCATGGACCGGGCGGTCAGGCTGTCCAGGGCCCCGCGGAGCACAGCCGGCGTCCGGGCCGTGCTCACCGTGGCGTCTGCAGTTGTGGGCCTGAAAATTATCTCATTTCTTATGTGTTTCTAGTTGAATTGTGGAAAAGCTCTACTATCCAATTAACTCCTCCATAATTATTATTACGCTATTATTGTTGATAAAACATGGTTAAGATGACTAGGTTGCAGAAACCAGCAGGTAAGATTAGTTATTAAGTTGACTTTTTTGGTTCTATTGTAAAAGCAAACAAGAATAAAAATTTCAAATGTCTTTCATTGTTGGCATTAACTTAGTGACTGAAAATAAATTCGTCCTGTACTGTGTTCACTGGAAGTGTTGGGCATGTTTGGGAGGCTCGCTCTCAGGCCCTGGGGCGGAAGGGGTGTGTCTGTAGGGCTGGCCACCAGCGCGTGGGCGAGCGAGTCACCGGAGGGCCAGCCCGGCGCTGGGCAGGGCTGTATTCAGAACGGCCTTGTCCTAGCTCGCGGTTCTTCTCCGTGCTGACCCCCTTGCTGTTGGTCCCAGGGACAGCTGGGATGAGCACGGAGGGCGCTGCACAGGGGCCACCCAGTCCACTCCACCTGCTGGGCGGGAGGGGGACCCGGGAATAGGCCGCCCCTCCCTCCTGAATCACACCCTGGGGCCTGGCGCCACCTAAGCCTGAGAGAACGGAGGAGAATTAAGGAAACGTGAGAGAGGAGGGCTGGGGGGACGGGGTGCCGCACCCTGAGCTGGAACGGGTGCCCGGGTCTGAGCGGCTGCGTGCAGAGCGGGGAGACCAGGCTGAGTCTCCGAACCCCAGGAAAGTGGCTGAGATGGGGGTCCCAGTGGAGAATGGCTGGTGGCAGGAGGGCAGGCTTCCGGAGTGGCGGGGAGCGGGGAGAGGGGGCACGGGCCTGGGTCCCCACTGCCTGTCCACTGCCTCCTGGAGCAGGTGTCTAGGGGGCGGGCCTCACGCCTGGTTGCGTGTTGCAATGATGGGGGGAGCATTAAAGATGCGGCCCCCAGACTCTGCGTGTCACCAGGTGACACTCACGTGCAGCCAGGAAAGACGCGCCCAGCCCCACCCCAGACCTGCTCCGGTAAACACCAAAAAGCCCCGTGCTGTGACGTCACTTAGCTTTCCATCTCCGCCAAGCTCTGTCCGCATCTTCTGTGACTCTCGTATCCCAGCCCAGGAGACGCGCCCTGTCGCCCGCTCAGCACCGACGCGGCCCACGTCTCCTCATCCATAAGACAGGCGAGATTTTCAGGACACTCGCCTTCCCACCTCGGCCCCGGCCCGCACCCCGCTGGCTACTTCTTTTCTCCTTATCACTTGTCACACTCATGACACCAAAAAACTCAAGTATGACGTCTGGGGTCGCTCCCACGCCCTGCCCTCCTCCCCGAAGTGCCAGCCCCACTGTTTTGTCTCGTTCTTCCAGTAACAGACTTCACGATTATGTTCCACTCGGCTTCACATGAGGATAACGTCACGCTCCCTGGACAGGCAGTGGTGAGAGACAGATGCTCTCGATGGTGGAATTCAGGTTTACAACTCCGACCTCATACACGATTCCAGCCGAGGCTGCGCTCGGACCCTCTGCCAGCAGGGGCGACGGGGCAGGCGCAGGGGAGCAAAGGAGGACAAAGCAGCTGCTATTGTTTATTTCGCCACTCAACACAATTCCCGAAGGAAAACATCTTAAATGACACCACATCGAAGCAGGGGAGACGGGCGTGGTTTACTCCGCGTGACCCGTCATGGCGCAGTCGCCCGGCACGTCCTCAGGACTGCTCTGCGTCTTCTGAGGACACGGCTGAGGGGAACAGGGGCTCCAGGGCCCCGGCATCTGCGAAGGGAAGGGACACTCAGGGGGCCGAGCCCCAGCCACCGGCACGGAGAAGTCGTAGCTCACAGCACAGGTGACAGGGCCACTGTGCTCCCAAACCAGGTACAACGCTTCGGACTTCTTACTTTGTCATGATTTAATTCTCATACTTAGTGAGCATTTGAAACTGTAGGGCTTCTTTTTTTTTTTTTGAAACTGTCTTTTAAATTATGCTTTAAGGAAATATAATTTCTCTTTGGGTAATAAAAATTGGTATCTCCTAATGAAAGAAGTTCATGCTACAAAATTCAAAACATAAAACACAGCAAAAAAAAAAAAAAAAACCGGGAAGAGTCGAGCTGCTGTTCCCTGGAAAGTCGCGGGCACATTATCTCCAGCAGAGACCCCCGAAGCCCCCACTGGCAGGGCCAGAGGGCAAAGGGGTTGGAACAGACTCTTCCGAACCCACAACGGAACAGTGACGTGTGAAATCTGACCACCGATGTCTCTCCTGGAGCATCACAGCATCCATCCCCTTCCCGTGTCCCTCCACCCCACAAAGTGCCATGCCTTCCACGGGGGCGGTTTTGACCTGTGAATTTATCTGATTAAGGCCAGACTCTCGCTGCTGAACGGATAACAAGCATAAAGCCAGGGCTGAAACGGGCTCCCGGGGAGGCCTCGTCCACAGTATGTGCAGAAGGTACTAGATCCAGGGGTGAGAGCCATTAGATTTCAATGCACCTGCCCCGAAAGCAAACAGCAAAATCAAAATCTGAAATACGGCCTCCTATTGCTTCGCCGTGCTTTCGAGACATGGTTGAAGATGGCCTGTGAAGAGCCTGGCCTGCACTGTGGCTGCTGCCATGGCGATGACCCCAGGGGTGGGCTGAACCCCGAGGCCCGCCCTCTTCCTGGAAGCAGCGTTGGTCCCAGGACCCTTCCCGGGGGCAGTGTGAGACTGGCAGCCAGTCCTAGTCCCTGTGCCTCGTCATCCCAACCAACCGTGGTGACAGCGGGGACGCAGGGTGATGGTTACTTCCCGGTGTGGAATCCCTTCGTAGCTGGCGTTTTACGCGCCCGGGGTTCTAAATGGTGGAAACGTCACTCGGCCGCATCTCACATACCTTTGAGTTGCAAGAACGTCAGGAACTCGATGACCGTGCGTGCGACGTCGTTTTCTGGCAGTGGCCTGTCAAAGCTCCCTAAGAACCAGACGGGCCAGGGTTTATGGCCTGCCACCGGTGCTCCCGGTCTCACGGTCCCCGGGGACCTGGGCGCCAGGGGTCAGTGAACCCAGAGCGTGAAGCCATCACCATGCCCTCCCCAGGGCCTCACTCAGCCCAGGGGAGCCCGTCAGTCCAAGGCCCGCCGATCCTGACACCCCGAGTCCCAGGGGCTCTGCCCTGTGACTGCTCTGGGTCTCACTTGTGGGTTCTGCTGCCTCTCTTTCTAGCAGCTGACAGATGTGGTCGGGCCAGGCTCGGGCCGAGGCTGCAGATAGGCGGTGGCCGGAGCTGGATACTCCCCCACCACCCCGTGTGCCCTGGGAGGTGACGGACAGTGAGTGCCTCGGAAGCCGGGACTAAACGCCTCTCACCTGGCTTCGCTTCGTCTTCCGGCTGGAGTTCCCGCTTGCCAGCGAGGCCATGCTTGTCGTGCAGTGATCTATGGTGGTCAATGGCATCTGTTTGCAGGTCAGAGAGGACAGCCCTGAATGTCGTCACTACTCGCCACGGCCTCCCCACCCCACTGAAGGACATTTGGCTGCTGATCATCAAAACGCTCACGGGACTGGCCCGTAAGACTAAAGCCACGGTGTGGAAACCACAGGACGGGGAGGGTCCCTCTCCATGGAACCCGAAGCGAGAACTTGTCCCCGGGGCTGGGACCTGGCAAGAACAGGCAAGAGGCTGCCTGGCCAAGCGGGCAGAGGGAGAGGGCGGCTGTGGCTCCAGCAGAGCTGGCCAGGCCGCAGGGACACAGGCCTGCTGCAGCGGGGAGCTCCAAGGACGCGTCCAGAGTGGGGCTGGCGTCCTAAGTCCCTGAAAACAACGGGACCGCTGAAGAATTTCAAGTTCTGACGTAATGAGGTTTTAGTTTTTCAAAGACCACACTAGCAGCTGTGTACGAGACAGACCGGAACCAGGGAGAGGGAGATGCACGGAGGGAGGGAGGGAAGCAGGGAGGCTGAGTGTGTGTGTGTGCGCGCGTGTGTGTGAGTGCACGTGTGTGTGAGTGCACGTGTGTGAGTGTGCGTGTGTGTGTTGGGTGGTGTGATCTTGACTGCAATCAGAGAGATCCCTTAGGAAACTACTAGAAAGAAAGAATGGTGGCTCTAAACCAAGTGACCTGGGAAATACAGAGAAGGGGCTAGATCCGGGACGGATGGAGGACAGCGCAGGGTTCCAGCTGCTTGGCCCCGTGGGCCGCGTCATCCACAAGGCTGGACAAAAGAAAATCCATTTTTCCAGGGGCAGAGCTCTTGGCGCTAAGCTCAGGAGAACGGTGTCAGCCGAGCCCTCTGATGCGCCAGCGGCTGTCGTCAGGCGCACACCGCTGCGGACAGCCGCTCCGCAGACACGGCCTTTGTGGGGCAGTTTCCCGCACGGGCGGGGGATGTCAAGGGCGCGCTGCTAAGCTGTAAAGGGTTTCGACAGACAGCTGGTCCCCCTGTCCAGCCCTGGTGATGCGACTCAGAGGAACAAACCCGAGAGTGAAAAGAATTTCTTTTCTAACTCGGGATTCAAAATCTTGATCTATTTTCAATATTCCAAAGTTAACATGGGCCAGCAGCACACAGAGCCGAGGTGCTTTCTGAGTGACAGAAGTCAGGCTTGCAAAGGGCTCAGGAAAACATGTATCCTCGAACCGGTGAAAGACCACCAGGGACCTGAGACCAAAGACGCCAGTAGATCCTGCCTGCGGCCCCAGCTAGTTTTTGTCATCTCTGTGCCTGCGTTTCTCAAAGCACAGGGCTCTCGAGGTACCCCAGGTGATGGACAAGCGACCATCTGCAGTAGGAGAAGGTCCCTGTTTAAACTCTGGGATTCAGAACTGAGACAGCCCCAAGGCATGGAGGCCAAACGGGGAAGCCTGGCAGAGGAGGCGGGGGAGAGAGGGTTCCCCCTTTCCCCTCCCCCCAGGCTGCAGCTGGGTCAGGGTTCCAGGCAGAGCCAGCTGCCTCAAGACTGGGGAGGGGCGGCTGGGGTGGGGGAGCAGGAATCCATCCATCTGCTGCAGCGAGGGGCCTGGCGTAAAGGGGAGGACCGCTCCCGGCAGGGCTGCCTTTGGGGGAACCCATCCTCCATGTCTCAGGAAACGCCCCCCACTTCTCATTCTGGGACTAAAACTGGAATCTCGCGTCTCAGACTGACGACCGCCTGCCAGCGTTTCAGAAAGAGCAGGT
The DNA here is from genome assembly GCF_000325575.1 of Pteropus alecto. NCBI lineage: Eukaryota > Metazoa > Chordata > Mammalia > Chiroptera > Pteropodidae > Pteropus > Pteropus alecto. Next base: position 3,593,800 of record NW_006435764.1, read on the forward strand.
TTGACACAGACGGTCACGGCTGCCACTCGGAGAGCAGGTCCGCGTCCTGAGCGCCTGTGGGCGCTGGGTCACTTACGTGGACCGAGAAGGTAGCCAGCGCTGTTCAGAGTCCAGCCCCTCTTCTCCTTCACCTTAAGTGGGAGAAAAGTGGGTCAGACCGGGAACAGGCTGCGGCGGCTGCAGCTTCTGAGTGTGGCCCGAGCGGGGACCCGCGTCGAGTAACCGCGGAGCTTAAGTCACGAACACTCCATGTTCGCAGAAGCGGCTTAGTGACGCAAGCTGTCACAGCCAGAGCCCGCGCCGGGTGGCATTCACCCAGCCCTCGCAGGCATAATACAGGAAGTGGAGCAATGCGTGTACTTTCGGAAGCTGCTAGAAATTCGATTTGCCCCCCACCCTCACTATATTCAACGTGACTATAGAACGACCCGCTTGGCGCGTGGACGGCGCCGGCTGCCACGCGGCGTAACCGGCTCCACGAGCTGAAGGCTCTGACCGGCCA
>NW_006435764.1:3594914-3643842 GCF_000325575.1 Pteropus alecto
CTGGTCTGGTCAGGGCCGGCCGGGGGCGCTCACAGCATGGCACGGCCTCGGGGACACGGAGGCTGGACGCGCGCGGCAGCCGGGCTCCCTCGACGTGTCGCGCCCGCAGCCTCCGCTGCCTGCTCTATTTATGCGGCGCTTCGCTAACCGCGCGGCCACGTCACGGGGTCAGTTCCCGCCTCCCTCCCCGAGCAGCGAGAAGGGCGGGAGCGACCGCGACTCAGCAGGGACTCGGAGCGCCACGGAGGGCAGCGCGGTGGCCCTGTACTGGGAGGGGGGAGGGGTGGCAGGGACGGCAGAGACCCCTAGTCCCTGCCACGGGAGAGACCCATCACCCTGAGTGGAGAGCCCCTATCTCCCCAGGCAGAGAGTCCCCCAAACCCGCCCTCAACACCCGGTGGCCCAGGGTTGACCAGAGCCCCACCCCTATTACCAGAGACCCTGGTCCTCAGGGATGTGAGGTCCCCCTCCCCACAGGGCGCACCCCTGCGGGGAAAGCTGCAGAGCTCCAAGGCCAGGAACCGTGGCAGGGTGAGGCAGGGCCCACCCCTCATTCCAGGCCAGGCACAGCCAGCAGTCCCGGACCCCCTGCTCGCGTACTGACACCCGGCTTTCCATCTCCGGGTGCCAGTGTCCTATTTTGCTAAAAGGGAGCAAATCTACGAGCACCATGGGGGCTGGACTGGGGGAACCCCCTCCCGGAGGCGTGGGCACTCCCTACATCCCATGGGCATCACTGGCCTAGAAGGGGACCCCCTGCCCATGCTCCCCTCCTGACCCGGTTCAAGACACAGGGTCAGGCAGGGGATAAGCCCTTGGGGGCATGGGGTCCCAGAGCACACAGACCAGCCCAGGTTCCCAAAGGTGGCCAAGGGGTGGGCAGGTGGACAGAGCAGCAGTAGCTGCTGTCCCGGGGCAGGTGGCAGAGAAATCGGGCAGGAACAGACCCTCCTCTGCTAGGTACAGGCCAGGGGGCTCCTTCCCCGCTCACAGACACCAGGGGACATGCAAGCCATGAAGTCCTCAGCGGTGGCAAGTACAGGCAGCAGCTGCCTGTAGGTGCCGGCCAGCCCCGAGCTAGGAAGGTGGGGGGCAGCCCTCTCCCCACAAACCAAGTTGGACAGTAGGCTGGCTGGTGTCATCGAGGACCCGTGGTGAACAGGATACGGGACAAATGACAATGGCGATGCTACCTTACGTTCATCCTACATTTTAGTCTTGAACCCTTTGTGTAGACAGCTCAGGCCTCCTCTGCGGGGAGAGCCAGTGGCCTCTGCCTGGATGAGGAAGGACACCGGGGTGCTGTCGGGTCAAGGCCAGCCGGCCGCTTAGGAAGGATCGGGGTCCTTGCCTGGGCAGCTGAGTGCGTCCTGGTTCGCGAGAGGGCAAGGAGGGGTGCTTGTGGGGAGACCTGGCTTGGCGAGGGGTCTCTGGAACAGACTCCTGGGGGTGACAGGGGAGGGGGTGTTCTCAAAGACACAATTTGACTTTGTCACTCCTATTTCAGGCAGCCCGGGTGAGAGGGGACCGAGGGGCAGGGGTTGCTGACCAGGACTCACAACCCGATTTCTGAAGTCCATGGCAAATTGAGGGCGCTTCCCCGCCAAGGAGGGGAGTAGGAGGTGGGGGGCTGTCACTCTGGTAGCCTTGGTCATTTATGGGCAGAGGGACCGCTGAGGTCAGTCCTACCCTGAGTCCTCGTATATAGCAGCTTGGGGAGCGGGCAGGGCCAGCCACGAGTGCCCCCCACCCCCTGCCACTACCTGAGAAATGCCACCGCCTTTTGACAACTGCTGGTTGAACGGGGCGGGGGGTTCTTGCCATCATCTGGGAACACTCACTTTTCTTCTAAGAACAAATGCGCCCCGTGCACCTACGTCCTGGCCAGGTTCAAGCTCCCGCCTCCCATGTTAGCACCTCCTGCCGAGGTTGAGAACTTGGGGAGTCCCCTGCTACGGTTTACTTTGTCAAGGAGCCTCTCAGTCTGGAGCAGCAGAAATTTTAAACTGAAAACCTGGGTCCAGAATGCCCTGGGCATGGATCCAGGTCTCACAGTGGCGACCAGGTGGGCCCCACAGAGAAGCAGGACACATGTCCCACACACTGATCAAGTGATGCACATAGGTGGGGCCATCAAATTTTTATCCAAATGGCCCCCAGACCTTCCTGGAAGCAGACCCTCCTGCATGCAGGGCCAGGGTGCTGGTAGCGACCCGAGGGGCCGTTGGCACCGCAGCCAATAGAGAACAAGCTCATGCAAAAAAAAAAAAAAAATTCCTGCCCTCTGGCCACTTTTCCCGTGTCTCACGGGAAAATTGTGAGCAGTCGTCACTGAGTAATCACACACCTGTGCTCGAAACAAAGCCGCTCCCTCCGAGTTCATCGGGTCTGTCACCATGACCCTGCTTGGGGGACACCCACTGTCGGTGACTGGCGACCCTGGCTAGGAGACCCAGCCGGAGCAGAATGAGGCGGGAGCGGAGGGCGCTGTGATTTCGGGGCTCGGCAGAGGTTCAAAGGTGGGCAGAGCACCTGGGCGGATAGACGCCTGCCAACCAGCACGAGCCGTGCTGGGACCCGCGCCACATTCTAATGGGATCTGCGTACTCAGCAACGGCCTGATGGGACTCCTCGTCAACTTGTCATCTTGAAGATGGCCCAGTATGTGGCAGACGAGATGGGTCACCATTAGAGTAATGGAAATCAGTCAGAAAGCATAATTTTCCCCAGGCATCATGCACTGGCCCGTCTTCCCTGAGAAGCCTGGTTCGCCACTACCAAGAAAAAACAAGCCGGTCCGACAACCAGAAAGAGTTGGGCAGAGAACCCTGGGGCCCTGCCCGCACCGGGGTCGACCACGTGCGCCCGGAGGGGGGCGATGCTGGGGGCTCCGCCACATGCCTAGGAGGCATCTGCTCCCCCCCAGTTCCCCCGCTCCCAGGGCTGCAGCAGGGAGCTCGGCAGCACACGCCTTGGCCCTCGTGGAGACCCAAACATGCAAAAGCAATGATACGAATAATCTCCTTGTCATCGTGAGAAGGAGGTCTGGATTAGATTCAGGGGGCCTGGCCCAAGATTGGCCAGGTGAGGCTCAGCATCTTCCAGGTGGAAGGGGTCACGTAGGTAGGCTCCCATTTAGGTCCTTTTCCTTTTCTCCTCCTGACTGCCTGGAATGCAGACGTGAGGGCTGGAGCTGAGCAGCCATTTTGGACCATGAGGTGATGGCTTTGGATGACAGCAAGGAATCTGGGTCCCTGGGTTGCCTACCTCCAGGCTTGTTTCACAACTTCTCTCCCAGTTCAGTCAATTTTATTTGGGGGTTTTCTATTATATGTAGCTGGACTGACTCCCATTTAAAACAGCGTCTCACACAAAAACAGCCAACAAATATTTGATGAATGAATAAATGAATACGAAGGAATGAAGGGATGCACCTCCTGCGATGGGCTGGCAGAAAAGGAGAGGCTAGGAGGAGATGACGGGCGGACACTACCTACGCACCTGACAGCGATCTCGTCATTATTGAAGAAGCGGAGAAACGGCTTAATGATCTAAAATTCTTTAGTAGGTTTGAGGATACATATTCAGTTCTTCAATGATTTCGTTCAAGGATTGGGGGGACCTGCGAAGACTTGCTTAGCGTTCATAAAAACGGTCATGCTTTTACTCGGGCGCAGGCTGCGGGGAAGGGGGCGAGGAGGGGGGTGGCAGGTGGGATGTCTGGTGAGGGTTCTCTCCTCCGCTTAGGCGACCTCTGGGGACAGCCCCCCTCCCACTTCTTTGAACACCTTGCTGCCCAGAGTCACATCTAGCTGTAATGGTGGCAGCGAATGAGATCTTTTTTATGGACGGTGCTGGGGTCCCGCTAAAATCAGGATTCTGGCGCCAGAGGAAGGACGAGTGGACGCCGGCGCCGGCTGTTAGCAGGCCGGGCTCGGGGGTACGCTTTTCTGAGAAGGAATGCGCCCCGCGCACGAACGTCCAGGCCAATTCGACAAGAGCAATTGTTTTCGTGGTCACGGTTCCATAAAATTTGAAATAAGCCGTAAGCACGTGGGTCTAGACTTACGTCTCTCCACGTGGCTGCCCTGTGTCCAGTCAGCCTCACGCCAGTGGTGCCGGGAGGCCGCAGGCATTTCTAGGTTCTCCCAGGGGAAGCTGCGCCCAGGGCGCATTTAGTCTGCGTGTGGCGGCTCGTGGGGTGTACCTCCAGTGGGTTGCGTGCCTCTGCCCTCCGCACGGGGAGACGGTTTCCAGGGACACCCCCGCCCACAGCGCCCCTGCCCCTGGGGTTCAGGCAGGTGTCGGATGCGCTCTAGGAGCTGCCTGTTCAGCTCTGAAAGCCATGATCTCCCCGGGAAGATGGGGGTTGAACCAAACCTGGGGGCCCCGAAAGAATGCAGAGATGGCAGCTTTCGATCAACTGACCCCCTCCACCAGTGTCCTGGGGGCCCTCGGGGCCTCCCACGCAGCCCGCAGGCCAGCCGCATCCCACACTGTGTCCATCCCAGACGCAGCTCCTGTGCAAACTGTCTCCCATGATATTCTGGGGGAGTGGAGTGGGGGGACCTTGTTATGGATGGTCCTGCTTTGTCATCTCACACGTCCTGGGCTTGGCCTCACCGCGTGGAGCCTCCTTCTTCCCTAAACCGCCACCAGCACCTTCTCGCCCCAGCTCCCCACCCCAGCTCTCTCCTCCATCGCCCTGTGATCAGGCCAAAAAGTCTTGGCTCCGCAGAGGACCCTGCCCGGACCCCTCCCAGCCGCGCCCCCCACCTCCTGCCCCTCCCTCTCGCTCCTCCCACCCAGCACCGCCCACCTCGGGCCCCTCCCCCTCACGCCCCGAAAACGGTGCCAACTCAGCGCCATGGAGAGTCCATTCAGATAAGCCTCCCTGAGGACATCGCTGGTGGTCAGAGGCCAGGCTTTCCACAGGGAGTCCAGGAATCCGCGTGTACCCCGGGGTGACTCACCCAGACAGATTTTCTCTGGGCGGCTCAGCCTGGGGGAGGGTAGAGCTGATTCCTGCAGTTGGAGGGCCGGGTGCTGGTGACAGCTGCAGGCCATGGGCAGCTGCACCTGCTTCCTGGCCCTGTGTGAGGCCCACGGGCAGCCCCCAGGGCCATGTGAAGCCCATCTGGCTCACAGGGTGTGGGTGCTGACAGGCAGGAAGCTGCGGGAGCAAAATGGAGGGGTGGCGTCGGAAGCCCGGGGGCCTGAGCTGCTCAGAAAAGCAGCCTCACCGCTCCCACCTGCTTCTCAGGGACCCAGAATACCTCAAGGGACTTCGAAGGTGACAAGGTTTAAAAGGCCTTTAGTTGAAGAATGACCCACGTACAGAAGGTGCGCAGTGAGTGCCGGGCTAGCTGAATGTTGGCACGAACGCAGTGGCGCCAGCCCCAGTCTGGTGGGACATGCCAGTTTCTCAGCCCCTTCGGTCACTACGTGCCACCCCCTCCCGGGTAACGGGGCATTGGGCCCCCAGCAGGGGCGGAAGGTGATTCACCTTGTCCAGGGTCCTGTGAGCGTCTGCTTCCTCCTCTCCATTTGTCTGTGCTTCTCTCACGTGCCTTGGCGTCTCTGAACCCAGAGCCAGGTGCTTCGCTGGCCCCGTGGGCACCCACCTGAGCCTGGCAGGGTGACGGCGCGTGGCTTGTGGCCAGCTCATGGGTGGGCGGGAGTCGACTCAGGTGCTGTGATCACCGACGTGTCACACCCTGGGAGAGCTCCCTCCCTCTCCAGCTTCACCCACACATCCACTGATGACACCGAGGACGGCCTCCCGAAGGAGAAGTCCCTGCTGGGGAGGGCGGGTCGCTGCCCCCAGCCCTGGGGGGTTCGCCGGCTGCACTGGTTTCGAGAGAACCGAGGAAACCGACACAGTGGCCTGGACCTAGTCCCGCCTCAGCAGTCACGAGCTGCGTGGCCTTGAATCTGCCATCAACCATCCCTGAGCCTTCATTCCCTCACACTGTAAAAATTAAAGCCAGGCGGGTGGGGGCCAGGTCAGCCGGCACAGGACTCTGAAGGGTTCTGACCCGTTAGCTGGAACGATCTGGGTCCCAGGCTCCCAGGGGAGGCCGAGGCCTTGCCAGACTCCTCACGTCTGAGCCCCCACGGGGCCTCTCATTTTCGCCTCGGTACTGAGTCCCTTCACTGTAAAAGCTTTTTATCAAAGACGTAATAATTGCAAAAGGCAGAAAAGTGTAGAACAGTAAACGTCACCCTCAATCATATCACTTTTAATAAAGTTTTTAAAATAAGAAATGCAACTTCTGTTGCCCAGGCTTCTGGAAGAAACCTCCGCAATGGGCAGGTGTGTTCCTCCAGGTGTCCTGTGTTTTACCTGTGGTTGCGCATGCAACTAAATAAGAGAGCGAAACAGACTTCGCTTTCATTCTGCCTCTCAGATGTCCGTGCGGGTGAGGACCGCGGCTTCCCTCCACGGCCGGCCACTGCGCCCCTGCGCGGCGCACATGACCCAGCTGACCTTCCCTGCAGACATCTTCCAGAATCCGGTGACACGGAGTGTCAGCGTGGGGACAGGGACACAGCACGCGCATCTCCCCGCTCTGTACACACACCGAGTCCCCTTCGGGACAGGCTGCACCCGCGTCCAGCCCCCTGACGGGCCGAGGTGTCCTTCGCCCCAAGCCCTTGGCTGCTTGCCACTCTGCCACGGGGTCAGACAGCATTCGCTGGCCGGGGCTGCCGTGAAAAGTCCCACAGACCGGGCCGTTTAACACAACAGAAGGTTTTAACCTCTCACGGTTCTGGAGGCTTCCGAGGGCTGTGAGGGAGGATCCGTTGTGTTTGCCTGGTCTGGAAGTTTCGTGTGAACGACGTCATACAGCATGTGGCTCGTGTCCGGCTTCCTCCGCGTGGCAGGATGTCGTCGAGGTTTACTGGCTGCAGCGTGTGTCCGGGCCCCATTCTCACACAGCTGAGGGGCATCGCGCTGCACAGGGGACCACACGCTGTGTCTCCGTCATCCACCAGCCGCTGGGCTGTCCCCACCTTTTGGCTGCTGTGAACGATGTCGCCATGAACCTCCGTGTACAAGTTTTTGTTCGAAGCCCCGTTTTCGGGCCTTTGAGGCCCAGGCCTAGGAGTGGAGTTGGCGGGGCGCACGGTAATTCTGTAATCTACACTTTTGACATTTTGTTCCTCGTGGACATGTGACATTGATTTTGACTTTTAAGTGTTGCACTGGGATAATTATGTTGATCGCTGGGTTTGGGGCGCCCTTGTGTTTTGCACCCGAGGCCGCTGTCTCCCTTACCTTCCCCTGGTCCCGGCCACGAGGGGTGGGGCTCGCGGGGTGGGAACAACAGGTGAACTCAAGCCATTTCTGGGAGGCAAACCCACCTCGGTCGTTTCGCACCTGCCGTTTCCTGCATCTAGAACGTTCCTCCACCTTGGATGACCGGCCATCCCTGTTTGCCTGAAACAGGGTTTGTAGAAAGTCCCAGACAATCCGGGACAGCTGGTCACCTCAGTCCCGCCGTCTCTGCTGGCTGCTTCCTCTCCCTCTGAAGGTCTGGCTTCGCTCCCTGGAGGGTCCTCCTTGGGTGGTCAGCAGGCCCCCCTTGGGGTCTTCCCGCCAGCAAACCCACCTCTCTCTGGGTCCCTCTTGCTTCTGTAGTTGGCTTCATTTCACCCCCGATGGCCTCCTCCCTGACTCGGATGCTATTAGGAAATGAAATGAAAACACAGAACCCACCGTCAAATTAGAATTTCAGAGGAACCACAACTAAATCCTGAGCATAAGTACGTCCCACACGATATTCGGGACATGTTATACTATTCAGGTTTCACCAGGAGTCCTGCATTACTGGGCAGCCCTGGTGGTTGGGGTTGGGGGCGTGCGGGAGCCCCCGTCCCCTGGAACTGAGCAGAACAGGAGTTGGGGGTCAAGTCCTGCTCTGAGGAAACACGACAAGGCCGGTGGTGACTCCGCATTTCTGAACAGAAGACGCAGGTCCGGTGGGAGAGGGGGCGTGAACCCGATTGGGAGGAAGTCCAGCCGCCCCCCGCAGTCCCCACATCCCCGCGGGGAGCTCTCCTCCCTGGCAGTGCGCTGACAGCAGGGGACCGGACCCTGGAAGAAAAATTAAATTCGCAAACCCTGTTATTACATTTGGAGAGTCAGGATGACTTCCTGGAGGAAGGACACGCCAATTACCATCACCAGGGACATCCTTCTGCAGGGAGCACAGCTGTCCTGCCCAGACGGCGGCCCCCCGCCCTGGTGGGTCCCCCAGCTGGGTTGCGTCACGGGGCTGCGGGGTGTTGGCTGCGGGGGGGAAGGGGAAGGCGGGTGCCATGCATCCTGCCCCAGGCTTCTCCCGGCCACTGCGCTGGCTTCAGCCCCGGTCCCATCAGGACTCCGACTGAGGTCTCTCCCCAGCCTCCTGTGTCCAGTGTTTTGGGCTGTTTATCACCACGTTATAAACTGCCCCAAACTTAGTGGCTTAAAACAATATTTATTAGCTCATGGTTTGGCCGTAGGGTCCGGATTTGGCAGGGACAAGTCCCTGTGGGGCCCACGGAATCACCTGGAATCACCCGGAATCACCCGGGTGGCCCTGGCAGGGCAGGTGGACCCACCTTTGAGAACACGGACTGAGGGGGCCGGGGGGTCGGAGCTGGGGGGTCGGAGCTGGCTGGTCGCTCGCAACTCAAGGCCCTTCATCCTCCTGCAGGCAGCTCCTCGGGCTCCTCTCAGCCTGGGGCTGGCCTCCAGAGCGGGGTACAGGCCGGGGCCTGGCGTGGTGACACCTCTGCCCTGTCCTGGCGGTCGGAGCTCCGCACGACCGGGCAACACAGAGCTGGTCTCAGAACTGACATCACCGGACGGAGTTGTGTGGCCATCTCTGAGTAACCACTGTGCCCGAGTGGACAGAAGATGCTGACTGGCCAGGCCCAGGCCAGGGCTCACACTTGGGAGCAGGAGGTCAATTCCAGGCAAACCACATGAGGATGCTGTTTCTAGAAGGGACAAAAGCATCGAACAACCACTGGGTGGGGTTGCAGGCGGGCAGTCCTGCCTGCGGGCCCTCTGTGAAGGGGCGTGGGGACGAGGGAGAGCTGGGGGCCTGCACGCTGCCTGCCCAGCCCCCCGCGATGTCTGCTTGTCCACCACTGCCTGGAAAGGGGCGGGAGTGGCCTGTGGCTAGAGAACACAGCGCGGTCACCCGGGAAGGGGCCTTGAGAGGGGTCCCTGGAGGCTGCCCCCTCCCCAGGCCCTCGGAGGGGTTTGCTCCCCGCCTGGAGGGCCGAGTCTGATAGTGCGGGCAGCTGCAGCCCCACGGTGAGGACTCCGCGCCCTGACGGCTCATCCGGGTCGGCTCCAGCGCGGACCTCGGCAGTCCCTGCACGGAGGGAGGCGGCCAGGTGACTCAGCCGCTCAGAGCCCTTAACGAGCCGGTTCTTCACAGAGAAAGGAAAACCGATGCCCGTCCACCCCTGGCCTGACTCTAAGGAACAGCTGTCACGTCTGGGCCACTTATGAGGTGGCCGCGTGGCCCAGATAAAGGTCTCATTCTCTCTCACCGGGGAGTGGAGAACAGCGTGGGAGACCCGTCCTGCGTCCCCCGCTGCTCCCGAGCTCCCCCACTCCGTTCCTACTCACGGGGTGCCCTGAACACACTCCCCTCCTCGGCACCTTCCCAGAGGGCAGAGTCCCCCCTCGTCCCCGCCCTGGCTGCAGGGCTGACGCCCTCTGCCCCACAGGCAGCGAGAGCACTTGGCTTTGGTGCTTAGCGGGGCGAGAAGGCCTGGGGGCGTGGACCAAGACCCTGCCCTGCTGGTCCCAGCCCGTGCCCACCCCCAGCCCGCAGGGCCTTTTACCACAGATCAGAGGCGAGGTGAAGGAGACACAACATTCCCTCTGAAGTGGGGTGAGAGTCAGGGTGTGGGGGGGTGTCTAAGTCTGGGCTGCACCTATGGGGGTGGAAGGGGTAGGAGGTGAGTCAGATCCTTAGTTCTAGTGTTTGTAGGGCATTTCGCCCACTGCCCCCGTGGGAGCCCCTCCCCATCCCAAAGTCCCCGATACAAGGTACTGAGGGGACCACGCAGGGAGGGCTTTTCACGTCTCTGCTCCAGAAGCATCTCTGTGACATGGACGCTCACCACCCCAGGCTCACTCAGAGTCCCCCCAGCAGTCACAGGGAAAGGGCTCCCGTTTGTGTCTTCAGGCTCACTGGCATCCAAAGGTAGCGTGATTAGTGTAATTTGGGATATTTATGCACATTTTGCTATTTTCAGTTTTTATCGGTGAAAAGATATCGTGTGAAAACAGCGATTAGTTTTTATAACTGAGAATCACACAGTAACCTCCAGATAATTTAAATCTGACTCGAAATCTCACAAATGTGACAAGGGAGAAAAGCAAGAGCATTTATTCTCTCATTTTGAAAATAGCTCAGCCGCGAAAATGACTGTTTGCATTAGAGCCTGTTCACCAAGGAGATATTTCACAATTATCTTTAAAATGTGCCATTTCACGAGAAACAACGGATAGTAATAAAGTTATTTTTCTACCAAGGCTAAAACGTCCAGAAAGTTCTTAAAAGCAGAATGAATGATGAGCACACAATGGGACGCGTCACCTCCAAGACGGGGTGGGGACGGGCAGGAGGGGACCAGCCCCTCCTTGGCCGCTCACTTCCAAGGGGACAGCTGAGCTTTGAGACAGATGAAAGCCAGGCGCTCAGAAGCCGGGAGGCGCCCGCTCCGCAGGCCCAGGCGCTTTGCCCGGGCCCATTAGCGGCCGCCCTCCTTTGCTCTGTGTCTGAGCCACACTGATTTGGCTCCTTTGGTCACTTCTTGGTTTGATCTCCCTTCCCCACCTCCCTGTGGGGGATGAGAGTCCATCACGGGGACTTTCATGTGCGGATTCCTTTCTGAATCAGAGCCCCACGGCCCTGCTGGGCCCGCGAGGCGAGCCGCGGACAGACGCTGGGCAGGGCCAGGGGCTAGAGCCAGGGTCGGGGGACACGGTGCGGGAGGGGCGCTGCTGCCGAGGCGGCTGGCTGGTGTGAGGGGCGCTTCCATGGGGGGGCTGGTTCCCAAAGGAAGGGTGCGTGTTGATCTTCAAGTGTGGGAACGTCTTACCCGTTGCAAAAACCTGTTGCTCATGTGTCATTTGTTGGGGAAACTTCCTTTCAGCTGACAAAGTGCATCCAGGTGGGGAAGGGGGGGCTGGCCGGTCCCAGATGGGTCATGGACGCCCTTCGGGGCTGGGGCGGTCCTGGGCCTGGGGTTCCGGTGGAGAGACGGGTGCTGGAAAGAGGTGGGTCTATGAAGCTGTGACCCTAGGGACGTTGCCTCAACCCTCCTGGTGGCTCCTGATATAGGAAGTTCCCAGCAGATGGCTGAGCTGTGGCCCCAGCTGTGAGACGGACCCCAGGGCGGGGAGGAGAATGGACACAATGCAGGGCGAAGCCCCATCCCCACCTCTATGTGCCTGAACAGATGCTTCTCACCTAATTCTGTGGATTTTATCCTTTCCCCTCTCGCTCAGGCTTGTCAGTTGTAGCTGATGACTTTCTCTTAGGCGATTTACAGAGGTGAATTGTAAAAGATCTAAATCATAAACGTACGTACAATCACGGATACAATGGGGAGAAAATCTAACTCATATCCAGCTTGGTTGTGCAGAGAAAATATTTTTAAAATTTTGTCTGTTAACTAATGCCCTAATTAACTAATGAGTTAACTAATTAACTAATGTGGCTGAATTCTTAAATCTCTGAGGTTCTTCTTCCTCAATTCGGAGCTCCCTGAAGAAGCCTGCCTCTTCTTGGGCTCCACCTGGTGACACAGCCCAGGGAAATGGGCCCTCGCAGCATCCGGGACGTCCCATGTCAGTCTAGCGCTTTGCATTGCCCAGCGACAGGGACGGGACCTGTGGCACGATTCACAGCCGCCCGGAGGTGGAAAGAATCCAAGTGTCCGTGGACAGATAATGTACAAAGTGGGGTCCGTCCGTACAACGGAGCCTCGTAAAAGAAGGGAATTCTGACACATGTGACAATGTGGATGAACCTTAAGGACACTGTGCTGAGTGAAATTAGCCAGACACAAAAGAACAAATACTGTCTGATTCCACTTGGATGAGGTCCCTAGATTCACAGAGACAGTAAGTAGAATAGAGGTTACAGGGGATGGGGAAGGGGGTGAGTGTTTATGGGGACAGAGCGTCAGTTTGGGAAGACGGTGACGCCTGCACGACCGTGTGAGTGTGCTTGATGCCACTGGGCTGTACCCTTAACGATGTATATGATGGTACATGTCATGAGGTGGATGTTTTACCGCAATTTTTTAAAAGTGAAAAAATTAGCCAGAGGGAATAATTATGCTCAAAGTATTGTAATTCTTTACAAATTCCTCCCCAAACAGTAATTTGGAAAAATGTTTTTACGAATTTAAAAACCTGACTTCCCAACTCTATTGTGTGCCCAGTGAAGTGGGCGAAAGTGACAGGCATCGCAGTGGTGACGCTGCGTGACTAACGTGATAGTCACCGGCGGCCTCGGCAGAGCAGGCGGCTGGACCCCTTAATGCACAAAATGCTTTCTGATTATTATATAAATTCGTGTCCGAGAATCATGAGGGCGGCGTGACCCTTTTGATGGCATCATCCCAGCTGGTGTGCGTCTCACCTCGGGGGCAGGGTGATGGAAGGGCTCGCAAATGAAGACTGTGGTTTAGATTCGAAAGCCCAGCTGATGCTCCTGGCCTTGCTTCTCGCCAGGACTCGGTCTGTAATGGAACTGTCCCAGCCCAGACAGGCCCACGGTTTGGGGTGGGGGTCTGTATTTTCTTGGAGTGGTTAGTCATGGGTCTGGGCGTCATTTCCCCAGGATCGCTCTCCCTGGGGACTGGGGGCCCGTGTTGCGTTGGGGGCAAGCAGTCATCTGCTTGGGGGGCATGCTCCACAGACTGGGCCAAGGACATGACCGTTTGCCTGCTCCCCTCCCCTCTCCAACCGGCACAGAGCCATCTGTCACGGAGCCCCTGGTAGTACTCGGCATGTGTCCATCAACTGCTGTCTGCGGCCCGAGCTCAGGGGGCCGAGCAAGTGGAGCAGGTGACACTGTGTGGAGCCCAGGCCTCCTGCGCACGCATTCGGGGCCCCCCCGTCCCCGCTCACAGCCACAGCCTTCCTGCAGAACGGCCCTCTGCCGCCGGGACCCGCCCGGCTCTGAGATGCCCCGGAGGTCGCCCCCCTCCTGCACAGCCCCAATGAGGCTGAAAGTTCAACTTCCTGCCTCGTGATAGGATCACCTTTCAAGGCCATTGACACCCCAGAGCTCCCGTGGGACCAGGCCAAGCCTCACCCAGATCCTCCTGCTCCGTCCTGCTTCCTTCAATCCCTTACAGGTTCCTCCCGAGATTACTCCTTCGGCAGTCCGCTCACACAAGAATCTCTGTCTTAGGCTGTGCTGGAGGGAACCCAACCTAGGGCAGGAGTTAAAAGCTGAAGAGTCTGGAGTTACTCAGACCATCTGGTAAGCTGTGTGAGCCATCCACCAGCTCACCGAGACCCCTGAAAATTCCCTTCCTCATCCACTCGGGCTGGTGCCTGGCAGCCTTTTTGTGCCACGAAGCTCCCTTCACCCCCAATCAGAAATTATGGGAGCAGTCCGGGTACCATGAGCTCTGGGGCAGTCAGACCTCCTCCTGCAGAATTTGGGATCGGGACCCAGAAGGAATTCTCTCGAAGGGCCAAGTCTGAAACATGAAAGCCTCCTGCTGGGAATGTCACCTTCTGCCCTTCAGGAGACTGGGAAGAAAGCAGAAACGGAACCGCGGGGCAGAAAGTAAGAGACCAGGGACAGAGCACATACCGGTGATTCGTCTGCCCCAGGCTCCAGGGTCCGCCTGAGGCCCAGCTGCCCTTTTGTCCTTGAGGTCCCAGAAATACACCTTGAAGAGTCTCTTTTTAAGCTGATCTCAAGTTGATCTCTGTCAACCAGTTAAGTCCTAAGTGACTCAGAACCGAAATCATTAACCTCCTTTATTAGTGAAGAAACAGGCTCAGGGAAGGTAAGTGACTTGAGGTCACGTGGCCAGAAAGGGCAGAGCCAGGATCTGAAGCCAGGTCAATGGGGCCCAGAGATGCGCCCTCAAGCATGGGGGGTGTGAACTGCGGTGAACACGCCAGGTCACCCCGTCCCCTCTCCAGGACTCCCCCACCCTCAGGGGTCTGTCTTCCTCAGGCCCCCAGCTCCCAGGAGCCCTGCCTCTCCCCCTCCAGCCCGCCCTGAGTCATGCTTCCACCCCAGGGAGCCCTGCGGCCGAGGTGCAGCTGGGGAAGTGAGCAGAGTCTCGGGAAGTCAGCCGCTGTGTCTGGGAAGAGCCTCGCTCGTTCTGGGGAGACGTTCCCTGAAGCGACGTCAGACACTTCGCGGACGTGGGCGCTGCAGCTCCCAGTGCGGGAGGCGCGTCCTCCCCATGTCCTACAGCGTTCCTGGCCGTGTACACGTCGTTACTGGAGTTGTTGCAGGCGGGGAGACGGAGGCCCCGCCCAGCGGCTGGCACGGGACACAAACTTCCAGTCACCCCCCCATGACAGGTAGTGTTTGGAGCCACAACGATGTCCCCGTGCAGGTGAGACGCAGGCGGGCGCGAGGCATTTGCTCAGCTTGCAGCTCAACGTAGACACAGCCACGCACCGTCAGCGACGGATGACCCCAGCCCCGGGCCCTGCGGACTGAGTGTGCATCGATGTGCGTGCGAGTGGGCACACATGCACATCCTGGCACAGACGTGTGTGGATGCACGCACATGGGAGTATGCATACCTCAGAGCACGAGCACACGCGTGTGGGGGTGCGCTGGGTCAGACGTGTGCAGGTGTGTCTGAGCGCATGCTGGTGTGTGTGCGTGTGCGTGAGTACAGGCCGCAGGCAGTGCGCGAGTGTGTGTGCGCGTGTCTGGGTGTGTGACCTGACCCTGGGTCATGGCCACCTCATCCCGCCTGGAATTCCCTCTGCTTCTGGCTGTGCCAGACCCTTTCTGTCCTCGGCCCCACCAGGCGTCACGTTAGGGGACGCCTAGGGTCTCATATCTGAGCTCAGGCTTTGCCTTCGTCCTTTACCCAGCTGGTGGCGCCCTGCCATCTCCTGTCCCCACACATCCCCAGGGGATGTGGGCCTGGCTCCGGGGACCGCGCCCACCCCGTCAGCGCCCTGTCCCCCTTCCCCCTTCTCTCCTGGTCTGAGCCACACCACTGTGCAGAACGTATGGACTCAGTCTGCCAAATCGAATTTGACTTATTAGGTTATTTTTGCCCTTTTAAAAAAGCATCACCATGCCTGGTAGGTTTCCTAATTGAATCATATGTAGCAAATGAACTTTTATTTTAAAATAAGCCAATACCCCAAAACGTCATGAAGTAGAGAGACTTCTGCCTGCCTTCTGCTCTCCCTCAGCAGAGAGAGAGTCGCCCCCACACCTCAGAGCCCTGCAGGCTACCTGGGGCCATTGAGAGCAAGAAGGACTAGCTCTGGCTGAAGACCCCGCACTGCACTGCGAAGAGCCACGTGTCCTGGCAGGAGAGGCCACTCGCCCCTACTCAAGGCCGGACTCCTCTGGCACGTTTCCCCTCCACCCGCGGCAGGCTTGGCCACTGGTTGGGGACTGTCACCCCGCTAGCGAAGGGGGAGGCAGATGAAACCTCCCACTCCAGCCCAGATTCCAACTCCCACCCCGTTGCTCACACTGAACCCTAATTGCCCAGGGCCGGGGGTTATAGTCAGATTAGGGATCACAGGGCAGCCGGGCCATATGGGGTCCCTCCCAGCTGCCCGCCTATCGTGGGGCCACGTCGCTCGGGGCTGTTGCAGAAACGGCTCTGAGCCGGCCATCTGGGGCATCGGCCACTCAGGTGCGATCTCAGGGCTGTCCTCGCTCAGGTACCCAGTCCCCTGGGCTCTGTCTCCGGGTGGCCAGGGTGGCTAACAGCCACGGGACAAGCAGGTTTCTCACGTTCCATGGTGTCGAGAAGATGATGCTACATGGATGCTCGTCACTGCCTCCATGTCACCTCCCCATGGAGGCCACCTTGTCCCCGAATGGGATAGTCACGACTAACCGTTGCTTACGATTTCACTGACACAGCCAGGTCACACAGCCGTTTTGTTCCTGTGACAAGTTTGAAAGATAAGCCCCGTAACACTACACCTGGCAAAGTTGGGGCCACGCTCTGCCTGCACCCCCCATTACCTGCAATGCTGTGCCTTCAAAGGACATCCACAGGCCTGGCCACCACATCCTTAAGGCAGGTTTTCAGTCGGGGGATTCTGTCCCCGGTGCATGTGGCAACTTCTGGAGACATTTTTGGTTGTTCGACTGTGGGGCACGGTGCTCCTGGCATCTAGTGGTTGCTGCGAACACCCCACAGTGCACAGGACGCCCCAGGACAAAGAGTGCACCCCACATGTCCACAGTGCTGCGGCTGAGAGCCCGCCCCACGCTAGGGAGTCCCAGGTGTGACAAGGACAAAGCCACGCTGAGCTGGAATCCGTTGTGTGAAGCATAGCTAACCTCTGCATTTTTCTTCTAGAAGATGGCCTCCCGTGACTCCCGCTGCCCACAGAACCACGTGAAGGCAGAGCCCGTGCCTGTCCTCCAGGTCTGCCCAGGTCCCACGTGGGGCTCCTTCCGGCCTGCCTTCTGGTGCCCGTCCAGGCCTCTGTCACTCTGTTCCTTCTCTGCCATGCCCTTCCAGCTGCTGGCATTTGGCTCGACGCCCAGGTCCTCTGCTTCCCCAGTGACTTATTGGTCCAGGGGCTTAAACCACAGGCATTTATTTCCCACGGTCCTGGAGGCCGGAAGTCATGGCGCCACAGGGCGGTCGCATTCTGAGGCCTCTTCTCTTGGTGGGTCAGCTGCCCTCTCGCTGTGTGCTCCCCAGAACGCCCTGTGCTGGCAGGGAGCGAGCAACAGCCCGCACACGGTGTCTCTTCTTATCAGGGTCCTGAACCCATGATGGGGGGCCCGCCCGCGTGACCTCACCTAGCCCTCATCACCTCCCAAAGTCCCCACCTTCAGATGCCGTCATGCTGGGGCTTACGGCTTCACCACACGCACTGGGGGACACTTCCTCACTCTGTGTGCAGCACGTGGCCAGGCCACAGCGTCGCCGGCCCTGCTCGTCCAGAAGCTGCTCCTGAGCTTGTGTGTGCCTGACTGGTGTGTTGGTCACTCCCACTTCAGGCAGCCCTTAAGGGGTAGTGTCCCCACTGTAAGGGGCTTTATCTCCAGCTGAGCTGTAGTCTCTTGAAGCCCTCCTGGAGACACCTGGGGGCCTGCCTGGAGGGGGTGGCAGACAGGATGGGGGATGCCTAACAGTGGGCCGAGTGGCAACCCCTCCCTTCCTGTGAGAGGAGCGAGGGGTCCAGCCAGGGCCACCAAACACCACCCGCCTCTCATGCCCGGAGACAGAAGTGCTCACTGTTCATCAACAAGAAAAAGAACCCTAATGACAGCACGGACTGTCCTAATTTACGCTGACATGATCAGTAATTTGGGCCACTGAAGCCCGTCAGTTAATGACTGCTTTTCCTGAACGCGGGTTTCTGCGGTGTTATTTCGGTGTTTGTTTTTCTGTTTTGTTTTCTAATGTGTCCAGAGCTCAGGCACGAGCTCCTTCTGTGGCTCTGAGCTCCCCCACTGCCATCTAGAACTCTTGGTGCCAGGGGGCAGCCTGCTGTGGGGGCCGAGGCTGAGTCGGGGCCGGACACTGACCGGTGCTGAGAGGGACCTGCCACCACTGCCTGTGGGTGAGTCTCTCTCCACGTCATTTGCATTTTTATTCATTTACTCGCCTCTTTGTTGATAACTCCAATATCTGAAGACGTTAAAGGCAAATGGAGATTTATATCTGAATTTGCTCTGGCATCGCCTAACAAGATTTGAGTTTCATTTGAAGCTATTAAAAACACATTTCAAGGATATTTGCCAGAATTAAGAACTTGAGCTAAGAACGTTCTAGAGAATTGACCCTTCCTAGTGAGGGCCAGCTCCTGCTGGACGGCGGGAGAGTTCATCTCTGGACCTCTGATGTGATTTCGTACACAGAGGGGCTCAGGGCACTGAGCAGCCTCAGGCCACCTGGAGCCACTCCACAGTGGACGGTCCGGCTGCCCCTCACCAGTCTTCTGTCCCCAGTAAGGCCTAAAGGGGAGCCATCCGTCCTAGAATCAGTAACCTTTTGGGCTAAATCAAGGTCAGCAAACGTCTCCTGTAAAGGGACAGATGGTGTATTTTAGGCTTCGGGGGCCACACGGGCTGTCACACTGCTCTATCCTGATGTTGTAACATGAAAGCAGCCACCGACCATGCGTGAGTGAAAGACTGGGGCTGTGTGCCAATAAAACTTTATGAAAACAGGCGGGGGTCAGGTTCAGCCCACGGACCGTAGTTTGCCCACCCTTGGTCGAAGGGCACGCGCAGCTGCAAGGGCCATTCTGCCACGCTCACTCAGGCTGTTGGCAGAAGTCAGTGCCATGGGGCTGTAGGACTCGAGCCTGTCATCTTGGGGGACACAGTTCAACCTGCCATGGTGGGGAGAGGTTTTGTGGCTTGTGAGCATTTCCGTGTGCAGTTAGCGTGCCAATGGCCGTCCCCAGGCAGGACGCGGCTGCCTTCCACGTGCCACTCCCCAGCCTGTAACAGAAAGGCAGGGTCCAGGTGTGCCTGTGGCATGCTCGTCCCCCAGCCCCAGCCCCGGAGGCTGTGGGGACCACAGCGAAACGAGGCGTGACGTGTGGAGCTGGGAGCCGGTCTGTGGGACAGCCCCTGTGGGCGGATGTGCACACGTGAGTGCAGGTTGTGCCCGTGTCGGTGCCTGATCAGACCCACGTTCCATCACAATTGCCCGCCTGCTGTCACAGGCCTACCGTGTAGTCCTGGCTTTTATGATGGGAATCGAGTGGAACAAAATTTGTCACAATCGTTTGTGGAGCGCAGACCTGCGGCTCCCACTACAAACTCGAGTGTGTCTACGACGGCACCTCTGTGACAGAAACTCGAGCAATCCTAAAGGAGTGCACGCCTTCACAGTAAGGGCCATGAGGCTTCCAGACACTTCTCTACAACCTCGGTAACGGAAGAAACAGACATTCGTATCCGCCACGCACCATCTTTCTATTCCCGCTGTAGAAAATACTAACGACACGAAGTCCTTGTCATACAGTGAGTGGACGTTAAAAATAGAGGGCAAAGGTATTGCAGGGCCAGTTGCGCACTCGCTAAACATCGTGATTTGTCTACACTGTACGGGCGGCGGTGTTAACGAACTTTTAAAACTGTGATTTGTTCTGGTTTCGTTTCCCGTGCGAAACGATCTCCCTTCCATCCCTATTCTTGTCTTCCTGCTCGCACATCCTCGTTAGCAGAGGGGCCCCCAAATTACACTAGCTTCAGCCCCACCAGCCTGGGTGAGCTTCTCCGCACGTGAAAAGCTGGATCAGGACCCTTGTCGCCAGATCTGTTGCCTTTGGCTGTGAGTCTCCGCGGCCAACTCTTTGGGGCCCAATGACCCAGGGACCCTCCCTCGCCCTTTCAACACTCACAGTGCCCGAGGCCTGGTAGGCGGGAGGCAAGCTCATCTCTGGACCTCTGATGTGATTTTGTACACAGAGGGGCTCAGGGCCACCTGGGGCCACTCCACAGCTGACAGTCCGCCTGCCCCCTCCCCAGGAGGCAAGAATACACAATGGGGAAAAGACAGTCTCTTCTATAAATGGTGTTGGGAAAACTGGGCAGCCGCATGCAAAAGAATGAAACTGGACCACTTTCTCAGACTCTGTACAAAAATGAACTCGAAATGAAATAAAGACTTAAACATAAGGCCTGAAACCATAATAGTCCTAGAAGAAAACAGGGAGTAAACTCAACATCACTGTCAGCAAGTTTTTTTGGACATTTCTCCTCAGGCAAAGGCCACAAAAGCAGAAATAAAGAAATGAGATTCATCAAACTAAAAGGCTCTTGCACCGGGAAGGAGACTGTGAACAGAATGAGAAGGCCACCCACTGAGAGGGAGAAGGTATTTGCAAATGACGCATCTGATAAGGGGTTGACATCCGAACTATATAAAGAACTCATGCAACTTAACATAAAAAATACAAACAATATGATTAAAAAAATGGGCAAAGGACGTGAAGAGACATTTCTCCAAAGAGGACAGACACGTGGCCAACGGGCCCATGGAAAGCATCAGGGACATGCAAATCGAAACCACAATGAGCAAAGTCGCCTCACACGTGTAAGGACGGCTGTCATCAAGAAGACGAGAAACACCAAGTGCTGGCGAGGATGAGGAGAAAAGGGACCTCATGCACTGTTGGTGAAACCGCAAACGGGTACAGCCGCCATGGAAAACAGGACGGAGAGTCCTCGAAAAATTAAAAATTAAAAATAGAACTACCTTAGCCTCCAGCAATTCCTCTTCCTTTTCTTTTCCAAAGAAAACAAAAACACTCATTGGAAAAGATCTATGCGCCCCGATGTCCACTGCAGCATTATTTACAATAGTTAAGATATGGAAGCGACCTAGGCATCCATCGATAAGACGAAAGGATAAAGAAGATTCAGTACATATATGCGATAGAATATTCCTCAGCCATAAAAATGAAATCTTGCCTTTTGTGACAACCCGGATCAACCTAGAGGGTATCATGCTAAGTGAAATACGTCAGACAGAGAAAGGTAAATACCACACGATTTTGTTTACTTGTGGGATCGAAAAACGAAACAAACAAAACAGAAACAGACTCAGACAATACAAAGTGATGGTTGCCAGAGGGTAGGGGGTGGGAGGCGCAGGTGAAGTAGGTGAAGGAGATTACGAGGTGCGAGCTTAAGGCTATAAAAAAATAAGTCATGGGGATGTTAAGTCCAGCACAGGAAAGACAGTCAGTGATACTGTGATAACTTTGTATGGTGACAGATCTGCTCAGTCTGGTGACTAGGCTTATCGCGGTGATCGTTCTGTACGGTATAAAAATCTCGAAGCCCTACGTCGTATACCTGAAATTAGCATAATGCTATCCGTCAACTATAATTCAGAAAAAAGGGCAAAAGATACGAATTGACATAAAAAATGAGTTAAACTCTGTCCCCATTAAAGAGCCTCCCTTCTCCCTCCCCTAGTCCCTGGCACCCACCGTTCCACTTTGTCTCCACAAATGTGACGACCCCAGTACCTCCTCCGAGTGGAATCATACAGTATTTCTCCTTCTGCGTTTATGTCACTCAGCATCACGTCCTAGAGGTTCATCCGTGTGGTAGCACTTGTCACAATCCCCGTTTTAAGGCCGACTGACGTCCCACTGTACGTAGGGACCCCGTTTGCTCACCTGTTCATCTGTCTACAGGCCGTTGGCTTCCGTATTTTCGTCATTGTGAACATGCTGCTATGTGAACATGGTGCGCGAATGTCTCTCAAGGCCCCGTTTTTTAGTCCTTTGGAGCCTCTGGCCAGCAGCGGGATTGCTGGGCGACACGGTCGAGTCCGTTTTTATTTTTTTTGAGGGCCTGCTATTCTGTTTCCACAGCATCTGCACCCGTTTGCGCGCCACCAACAGGGCCAAAGTCCCAGTTCCCCACGTCCTCACCAACACGTGTGATTTGCTTTTTCATCCTTTTGCACTGTTTTTTTTGGGGGGGGGTTGTTTTTTTTGGGGGGGAGTTGTTTTTTTTTGGATGGCAGCCATCCTGCTGGGTGAGTGGTGGCGTCTCACTGTGGTTTTGGTTTTCGTTTCCCTCATGATTGGCGATGTCCAGCTCCTTCCCACGCGCTTCTGTCCCCTCATGTGTCTTCCGTGGAGAAGTGTCTGTTCACGTCCTCTGGCCAGGACGAAGAAACACGTGGGTTCTGGGGTTGCAAAGGCCTTGAGCCGAACCCCCACTCACGAACGCACAGCGGCGGAGTGGGGTTCAGAGCTCCTGGGATAAGGAGGCGATCCCAAAACTTCCAGACAAGACGGAACCTTCCCAGCCCTAAAGGAGAGTCAGACTGACTTCGGCTTCCTACCTGCAGCGCGGGACAGAGGGGACAAGGAAGCGACTTCTCCGAATGGTGAGGAAAGCCAGACCGGCGGCAGTGCGAGCGTCACCGCCGACACGATGCGCGCCGACGTCAGTGCGTCACCTCCGACACGACGCACACCGACGTCAGTGCGTCACCTCCGACACGACGCACGCCGATGTCAGTACAAGCGTCACCTCCGCCACGACGCGCGCCGACGTCAGTGCGTCACCTCCGACACGACGCACACCGACGTCAGTGCGTCACCTCCGACACGACGCACGCCGACGTCAGTGCGTCACCTCCAACACGACGCGCGCTGTGAAATGAACTTTGCTTCATCGCACACCGACGTCAGTGCGTCACCTCCGACACGACGCACGCCGACGTCAGTGCGTCACCTCCAACTTTTTTGGCCTGCACCAATAGCCAGGTTCTCATCACGTGATGAAGCGGCGGCGTCCGCCGCACACGGACGGTCGGAGCGGTGGCGCTGAGCAGCAGCCCCCCTGCAGTTCTGGGGAGTCCGCCGGGTCCAGCGGACAAAAGACCTGGGCAGACGCTTCGCGGGGCGGGAAGCGCCGTCGGCCACACGCGCGGGACAGGCGCTCACTGGCAGCGCAGGGACCGAGACCAAACGAGACACGTCCATTCAACTGGCAAAGTGACACAAACGTGACGACCCTCGAGTGGAACAGGAGACAGGTGGGTGCGGCCTCAGGCATTGTTGGCTGGAGTGTGAAATGATCCGACCAGCTGCCCTGGGTGATCGCCTGCTCTCGTCGACGCGGGGGTCTCCCCGCGGCGCCCGAGCGGGCATGAGGAGGTGCATCCCGAGTGTTTACTGGCCAAACCTGGAAGCTGCCCGAACGCCTGCGGCCGAACGGATGAATGGGCCGTGGAGTGCGGGGTCTCCGCAGCCCCGCTCCGAGGACGAGCCGGGAGACGTCCCTGGGGGTCTGACCAGCCGCGGACGGAGCCCGAGGACCTGCTGCGGAAGCGGAGGCCTCGCCAGGTCGCACGGAGCTGCCTTGGACGCGACAGACGTCTTTGTGCTCACTCCGAACCGGGAGCTGCCACCTGGGACCTGGCAGGCCTATACCCACGTGGCGCTGCAGGTCCCACCCGGGCTGACGACCCATGAGACCTGGCCCTGGGCCCCCAGACAGGCCATTCTTGGCCTCCCTTGGCCTCTCAGGGAGCTTGGCTCACACTGGGGCTGGGGTCTCGCTCCCCCTACCACCTCCGGGTGGCCCTCACTGCCCCCGACAGCAGCCAAGCCTCAGACTTTCCTCAGCCTAGTGCTGGCCGTGGCTCCTGCCCTCCCAAGCCTGCCTGCCCATTGGGCGTGCCCAGAGGCCTCGGTCTCCCAGGAGGACTTTGTGGGGCCCCAGGGCTGAATGAGGGGCCCGGTGGGGAAGTGGGCCCCTCCCGGAAAGGAGGGCCCGCCGCCGGGCATCTCCTTCCCTCTTCCTTTATTGCCACCTTGAAGCCCAGGATGGACCTCCTGGCCCTGGCACCACTGACCACGAAGAGGGTAATTCTTGGGGGGCTGTCCGTGCGGTAGAGGGGCTTAGCAGCCCCCTGGCCTCCCCCGCACCGGACACTGCCCCTGATGCAAAGCCAAGGTGGAGGCGCTTCTGTTAAGAGACTGTGATGGGGCCCTAAGGGTCCCTAAGGATGTGTCCTCCCGCTGCTCTCCACACTGACAGGACCAGACACCCGGGGCGGGAGCTAAGGAGCAGGCCTGCGGCTGCCCCCCCTCCTGGGCTGTGGAGCTGTGTCTGTCTGGCCACCACGCTTTGCAAAGCACACGCCCCCAGATGTTCCAGGATGACAGACCCAGAGAACGAGCAAGTCGTTCTAGGACTCGATGTCCCCCAGGCAGGAACGGTGGCAGGGACCACAAAACTCCTGTCTAGCACATTGGCACTTGCTCGATAAGTCATGTCTGGGGTGACAGAAAGATCTAACTGTGGGAGGTGAACACACAACTCAATATATATGACAGTGTTGAATTGTACACTTGAAACTTACTGGATTTTGTTAGTCAATGTCACCATAATAAATTTCTTAAAAAAATCATGTCTGGGCTTTGAAATGTCACCTCGCAGGATAAATGCAAGAGAGGAAGACAGTCAGTCTGCCCACGAGTCGGGGCTGGGCAGTCTGGGCACCTGGGGCAGCCCTTCTGGGAGTGCGGGAGGGGGCGAGGGGGCAGGCAGGCTGAGGGTGGGGGCCCAGGCCGGGACTTGGGGCTCCCAAGTTTGGGTGGGCCTCCTGGGGGAACAGCACAGCAGGCTGGAGCACCCAGTAGTCAGCCAACTGTATCATCTGGATGAAATAGGTAATTTTTGTTTCTGCAACGCAAATACCTATCAGCAGCAGAATGGAAAAATAAACGGGTCGTTTATTCAAAAAACACTGCAGAGCAACGAGGGGCAACGAAAACCAGGCCCCCAGGCCACAGGCAGCCACGTGGTGAAACGGACGCGTGCAGGCTGCCCGTGGCCCTGCCCGGAGGCCCAGACTGGCGCTAGGCACAGTCGCTCTCCAATTGGGCCACCTTCAGGAGGGGCATTGACTGAAAGGGGATGAGATGGGGGCTTCGGGGGACCCACCATCTCTGGGGGTAGCTCTTCTAAAATACCACCTCACTGCATCTAAGCTACGCCACAAAGATATCTGAGTCTCTGTTTCCGGGCTGATGACAAGCCGTGCCATGTGTTGTCCATTGTGACTTTTGTGTGTTCAAGGACCATCGCCCCTGGTAGTGTCAGCTTCAGAGAAGTGGGGGCCGTGAGGTCCCCAGGGCCTGATAAGCAGCAAGAGCCAAACTGAACAGATGACAGAACAGGAGGTGAAGGGCGGGCCTGCCACCCCCCACCCCCGTTTGTGGGCAAGGCCACACCCAGGGGGAGAGGTGCCTAGACAATGCAGAATTGGGAGGCGGGAACCTTCTGGAGGGGGCAGAGGGGCGAGGCTGCAGCCCAGATGCTGAGTGGCCCATAACAGGCTCTGGGGGAAGGTGGGAGATGGGCAGTGAGCACCCAAAGGCCTCTGGATGACATTTGCAGCAGCAGCAGCCCAGCACCAAGCTGAGATGGGAGAGGGGAAGGGCGGCTGTGATGGAGGTGACACTCAGTGTTCAGGCCCCTGTCCTGTCTGGTAAAGCACACTGGGCACATTGCCAACCGCACCTCAGGGACACGCTGGCCAGAGTTGGGGGCGTGGTGGGAGGGACCTGGCTTCTCTCGCCTCCCGGGTGGGGTCTGGGGTTGCGGTGTGCGGGAGCCCCTGCCGCTCCCCTCCAACTCTGCAGCAGGGACCCTGTTAACAGCACAGGAAAGTGGGAGCCTGGGAGCAGCACCAGGGAGGAGCCGGGGCAGGGCCAGCGGGAGGACGGGCAGTGGGCCCTGGGGAGCTGGCCAGTCTCCGGCCCCAAGGTGACCCAAAGAAAGCCATAATGAGCCTGATGTCCCGGCCAAACTCTAATGCGAGTAATTTTCCTTCCCACTCACAGACTTCAGGGGGGAAGAAAGCATACAAAGGCCCGAGTCCACTTTAGCACAGAAAAGAAAATGGTAGAAAAATAATAGTAAAAATTACTGTGTGACTTTCATCACCTCCCTTTTTTCATCTGCTCGCTTACTTTTTTCCCCTCCCACTTTGCTGAATTTTCAACAATGCAGGAGGTTATGCTTAATTTCCGGAAAGTGTAACCTTTTTGGAAATGCACCCCTCTCTGCGAATGGACGGCTGCTGCTGGTAATTAGGGTAATGTCATTCTGTGTTCCAGCTGCTTGTGCTAATGAGACTAATTGGCAACAGCAAGCATTAACGGTGATTAGTCATACGCGCCTAATAGCATCGCTGGGGCCTGTCATCTTCCGCAGGGCGGGGCTCACAGCTCCTTTCGGTCTGGTCTTTCTGAATTCGGACCCTTGGCTGCGTCCCTCTGTAAAGGATCCTTTTTTG
This sequence comes from Pteropus alecto, assembly GCF_000325575.1. Lineage (NCBI taxonomy): Eukaryota > Metazoa > Chordata > Mammalia > Chiroptera > Pteropodidae > Pteropus > Pteropus alecto. The sequence goes on from NW_006435764.1 coordinate 3,620,940, forward strand.
GCCTGCACCAATAGCCAGGTTCTCTTTGCAAAGGTGGAGCGTCATGCTGGGATAGAACACTTCACATCGGCTGGTTTTTAGAAGCAAGCAAGCTGGCTCCAGTGTCACCGGTGCTTACCGCCATGGACACCGCGGGCGGGCCAGGTGCTCAGGAGTCAGAGGCACGATTCGTCCAAGAAACATCACGCTAGAAAAAGGGAGGGCCAACGTGCTTTTCAAAGCAAGCAAAGGAACCAAATATGTTTTTATACCACCAGAAACTCTATGACAACAAAGTATTTAAAATCTTCATCAAGGAAGTCTGTTGCTCGGGTGTTTCTCTCTGTGCACCCTCTCGCCTCCCCAGTGGGGAGGGGGGACTCTGGGGACAGGCCGGAAACAAAAGCTATGTGCTTAATCCCATCCCTGAGAGAGGAAACCGGAGATCGGGGACAGATGAGGCTGACAAGATCGATCCCCTGGGACAAAGCCCCCCTCTGGCGGTCCCTGCAGCCCTAGAGACCCGTCACAGGGCAAGGTTTCCAGGGAGACCACCATGCTTCCTCTGGGTTTACGGAGTATCGGGAGATAAGCAGAGGGGGTGATGGGGCGCAGAGCAGAGGGTCTTCGGCGGGATCTACTCACTAAGAGGTTGGCCTCGCCCTACGTGCAAGGCCAGTGGGAACGGTGGCAGCGGCTGTGGTGCCCGTCCAGACCCCCAACCAGGTTCGTGGCCCCGGCTGCTGAGAATGTTCTCGTCAGCCTCCCAGAGCTGCCCGTCTCTGGAGAAGTGCCCTCACTGGAGGGAGCTGTCCTGCTCGTACATGGGGGCCTCAGTGGGACAGGCACAGAAGGCCAGCCCTGGATGCTGCGTGCGTGCCGACCCCGTGGCCATGGCAGTGGGGTGCCAGCCTTCCCAGCCCGGGGTGAGAGTGGACAGTCTGGGGCTGGGACAGTGGGGAGAAATCCTGGAAGCGAGAGCTGGAGTGAGACCCAGAGCCGAACTCTAAACCCTGCCCAAACCCACCAGACCAAGCATGCAGAGCAGGAGCTTTGGGGGCAGAGACACGAGAGGAGTCTACCCGCGAGAGAGGTGACTGCGCTGGGTGACCTGTGACTTTTCTGCTCTGTGTGACTCCACGTAATCTCCAACTCACGCACAGTGTAGGTGGCAGAAAGTCAGTTCTACCAACTGCTTTTGTGGTTCACGAGGGACCAGGTGCTGGCTGTCACCAGAACCTTTTTAGTTGTGATGGTAAGTGCCACCCCCGGCTTCTGGTGGGTAAGTGTCCCCACCTGGCCGCCCCTGCTTTGGGGCCCGCACATGCGTCGCTATCATTGAGCCACGTTCTGTGACGGCCACTCTGGCTGTCATCCCCGGCCTGCATCCCTCAACCATGCGCTCCCGGTGGCCATGGAGAACGGCGTGTCCTTCTGTGGCGGGCTCTGGCCTCGGCGCCTGTGGATCCCAGCACAGCCCCTTCCTGACATCGTGTGTGAGGCAGCTGGGCGCTTTAATTCAGGCTCATTTCTCGGAGTGGCCGTCGCTTTTCTCAGACTTCCAGGAGCGAGTCTGAGCACCCCCCGCCCCAGGGTTCTTGATGGGGCGTTAAAGTCTGGGTCCCAGAAGTGCCCCCAAACCAACAAATGCTCCCTTACTGCCTTCTGTGCTCCCCCCCCTGGCTGGACCCAGAACGCGGTCCTACGGGCAGTGGCTGCCCGTCCCTGTCGGCCTCCTGTACCAGTCCCAGTGGGTCCCTGAATGGGTTCGGTGGCTGCACCTTAACTCCAGGTTGACGCTGGCAGCTGGCAGAGACGTGGAGACGCTCCTGAGGGGGCGCCTGCTGCTTTCGGGGACAAAAGCCTGTGCTGTCTCCCCACGGGTGTGGGCCACTTCTGCAGACTCAGAACTAAGTCTGGGGAGTCAAATTCTCCGTGGGCATCCGCCACGGTGTCCCGTCCACGTGTCAGGACCTCAGGCTTTCCCACCAGGGCCCAACCACTGGGACAACCCGCCTCAAGTGCAGCCACTCTGAGGTCCGGCTCAGGCTGGTCGCCCACGCGTCTTCAATCGCTTGCTGATTGCCGTCAGCTGTCATGGTCTCCCCTCAGGTCTGCAGGCAGCTGGAACAGTCTTCTATCTCCACTGGCCTCGTAGTGGACCCCCCTCACCCCCGACCCCCGGGTGTTTCCAACGCCGAAATCGGCACCTTGGCCAGCACCTTTCCCAACAGCGCTGGTGACCACTTATCAGCGAGGCCACGCCTTTCGCTAGCGTCCGTGCCCCGCCCCAGCCAGGCAATGAGTGAGCCCGTCTGCGAACTCCACCTTCCCACCTGCTGTCCCGGGCCACCCCTGCTGCCCACCGTGGCATGGGGTTCTCCGGGGAGCAGACGCTGAGATAGTTAGAAACAGGACGGCTCACTGGCCTGTGAAAGTAAAGGAGAAGGCGGCAGACAGTGGGCACCGTCCGCCTGGGAGGCAGACCCCTCGCGTCTCTCAGCCCGCTGAGCAGCTGGCCGCTGGAGCAGGTGTCTGCGTGGAGAGGGCCCGCGGCTGGCAGAGGCTGCCCTTGAAGGAGCCTCTGGTGGCCGCAGGTCGTCAGCCAAGCCCGCTGCTTGAAAGTGGGCGTCAGGCGGAGCTGAGCAGCGTTTCTCTCTGTGCCTGCTGCCATCAAGTGTAATTCTGTCCACCCCTCTATTAGCTTCCGGTGACACACTCTTAAGAGAGGACAGCATGCACCCTTACTGGAGGATTATTAGTACTTTCAACACCAACTAGATGAGGCTAGGACTTTCTGCCTTCGTGCTGTTTTTAAAAATGTTGAAGTTTGTTAATTTACTAGTGAAGTTAGACATCTACTTACTTAAATTTTTAATTGCAGGTCAACCCTTTTCCAAGTGTCTAAGTGTCTAAGTGTGGAATGCAGTGTTGTGGGCTGGAGACGCGGTGGCGTGGGGCCCGTCTCCAGAGCTCACGCATCCTGCTCGACCGGAACCTCGCGCCCGCTGGCCGGTCGCCCCGCTGCCCCTCCCCCACCCGTTACACAGCTCGTGTACATGGAACCTCGGGACACTCCTCTTCCTGCGACTGGCTCGCTTCACTTAGCGTGACGTCCTCAGGGGCCACCCCTACTGTCCCATGCTATATAGGACTTCCTTTTTATAGGCCACCTGGTGTTTCTCGTTCGTCCGTACTGTTCTTTATCCATTTGTCTGTGATGAATATGTAGGTTGTTTGCACATCTTGGCTGCAGTGAACACAGGCGTGCGTGCATCTCTACGAGATCCTCATTTCAACTTTTTTTTGGATAAATACCTGTAATTAGGATTGCTGGGTCACATGGTAGTTCTATTTTAAATTTTCTGAGGAGCCTCCGTGATGTTTTCCATCGTGGCTGCACTGTTTTGCATTTCTACCCACAGTGTGCAAATGTTCCCATATCTCCAAAACGTCAACATTTGTCTTTTATTTTTTTTTTTTGGTAAGAGCCATCTTGATGGTATAAGGTAATATCTTGTTGTGGTTTTGATTGGCATTTCCCTGACGATTAGTGATATTTGACACTTTCCTATATACCCGTTGGCCATTTGTAGGTCGTCTTGGAAGAAACATTTATTCAAGTCCTTAGCCTGTTTCTTAATCAGGTTACTAGTTTTTTTTGTTTGTTTGTTTGTTTTACCATTGAGTTGTGTAAGTAAAAAGGAAATAACCCCTTATCGGACATGTGGTTTGCAAATATTCCCTCCCATTTGTGGGTCAACGTTTCATTTTATTGTTTCCCTTGCAGAAGCTTTTCGGGTTGATGTAGTCCCACTTGTTGACTTTATTTGTTGCCTGTGTTTTGGTGTCACATCCAGGAAACCAACCACTGCCAAGACCGATGTCATGAAACTTTGCCCTGCGTTTTATTCTAGGACTTCTACAGTTTCATCTCTTACATTTAAATCTTTAATCTATTTTTGAGTTGATTTTTGTGTACGGTGTAAGATAAGGGTCCAGTTTCATGCTTTTGCACGTGGACATCCAGTCATCCCAACACCATCTTAGTTCATCTGCATCTTCAGCCCGATAAGGCTGTCATACTCATTTATTTTCACCGCTCGCTCCCCTTCCCGGCGGTCATGGTTCCTGCTGTGGTGCCAGACTCCCGGGTGGGTTTCCTTCCGCCTGGAAAACTGCTTTCGGTGCAGCTCTGCCGGCGTTGCAATCTGTTTTTGTTCTTCTGAAATATTTTATTTCACTCTCCGTTGGGAAGATAATTTGCTAAGTATCGAATTCTAGGTCGGCCTTTTTGTTTCTCTTTCGGCATTTAAGGTCATTCCGTGTCTTTTGGCTTTCATCATTCTACAGAAAAGGGCTACGTCTCTACTTTTATCAGAGGCTTTTAGATTTTCTCGCTGGGCTCAGGCTGCATTACGACGACGCTGTGGTCCTCTTCATCCTCCTTGGCATTTGAAAGAGTTTGAGTCTCTAGCTTAGCATCTTTGGTTAGTTCTGGAAACTTCTGTGTCTCTCCTAGCCCATTCTTCCTTTCCTTCCTGGGACTCCAAATACAGGTATGTTAGATTTTTACGGTATGCTGCATTTCTCTTACATGATTTTGTCATATTTTCCACCCTTTTCTTCATACTTATCTGAATGTTTTCTACAAACCTATCATAAATTCATATATCTTATATTGGGCTTTGTCCAATGTTTTCAAATTCATTTACTGGGTTAATTTCAATGATTTCGGTTTTAGAATTTCCATTTGAATTTTTTTGGCTAATAGATTTCTGTTCTTTGGTAAAATCTCTGATTGATCGTCCACTGCCTTGACTACAATAGTCACATTTGAAAGTCCAGCTGCGGGACCGAGTCCTTTATCAGGACACACGGGTGACTTTTCTCCTGGTAGTCCATGGCCCGTTCATTTTGAAAAGCAGAAAAATTTTACTTTGATGGAAACTCAATTTCTTTTGTGATTTGCATTATGTCCTACGAAACCTCTGCCCATCCCGAAGCTGAGACATACTTTCGTTTTCTTCTAGAAGCTTAAGTGCTTACACCTGAGCTGCGACTCTTTTGGGTTTTCATCTGTGGTGTGTGGTCGGCGTCAAAGTTCATTTCTTTCCATACAAACAACCCAGTTGTTGGATAGACGTTCCTTTCCCAGCTGATCATGTGCCCGTGGGTCTATTTCTTGATTCTGTTCCATTTCATTGACTCAGGGTTGGCAAACTTTTTCTGTAAAGGGCCAGAGTGTAACTTGTTGGGTTTGCAGGCCACAGGGTCTCTGACGCAACTACTGAACTTTGCCAATGTGCCATGAAAGCAGCCAGCTGGGGGCGGGAACAACAGCGAGTGGGAGCGGTCCCACGGGACGCTCCGGTCTCTACTGGTGCCTGTTAAGCATCTCAAATTTAATTCCCATGTGCGCACTGGTCTGTTTCAGTTTTGTACACTGCCCATCGGTCTTTTTCCATTGCTATGGCAACACTTTCATGGTCCTACTGGCATCGAAGGTCGTATACATCTAATCTCCACTCCGAAATCAAACTGTCAACATCCTAAGAAAGAAACACCGGAAGATTTGATGGTGGATGTGCTGTAATAACAGCTAATACTGAGCGTTTATAGTCAAGCTTTGTTGTTAGATATTAAACGTGTTACACTTAATCTTCACGATGTCACTCGCTAGCTGGGCACCCTGGGATGAAACTGCTTAACCTCTGTGGCCCTCTCCTGTGTGTAAAGTGAGGACGGTTCTCTCGTAAAACTGCCGTGACGTTAGTACACGCAGAGCACTTAGAACAGCGCCTGGCACATAGTAGGAACTCCATTTTACGTTAACGAGTAGAGAATTATACAGGAAAACAGAACAACCCAAATGCCTCGCATGCGACAGTGTGAAGTACTGTTGGCTGCCTTTGTAACCCGCCTGGGTTAACTCCCAAGGCAGCACGGTGCCACGTGTCTATGGGGTGAGCGCTGCGTGACTGGCGTGGGTGGCGAGGGCAGAGGGGGCTGCGAGGCAGCACGGGGACGCAGAGGCGACGGAATGAAGAGGTGAACGCAGGCTCCGAACGAGTCGGCAACGCAGCCCTTCGCTGTCGCTGCGGTGCAGCGCGGCCACGGACAGCTGCAAGCTGACGGGCACAGCCACTGCTACACCACAACCGCGCGCATGCAGGCGACGGGCCACTGGCCGGGGACGGAGCCCACCCTGGCGCAGCGATGGGAGGAGGTCCCACTGGCCAGCGCGAAGGCGCCCGAGTTCGCGGGAGCTGCCGGTTTTAATGGAAGCTCAGGCTCATGCCAGGGCTCAGAAAGGCGAGCGGGCGACGTCACGGGGCTGCGTGAGCAGAGCGAACCGCTGGCGGCCACGAACCGCTTGGTGCAGGGCAGGAACCAGGCCGCATTCTTCAGGTCTGCGAACTTGTCTGTCATTTTCCCAACAACACGTGGCTGACGGGGAGGCGGGCCGGGAGCGCGAGCCTCTGGCTGCGGCGCCCAGGTGTGCGGAGCCCAGGTGTGCCGAGCGCGTGCCCAGCCTCCGCGGAGGGGCCTGCTGACTGGCTTTAACCAGCCGGGGACGCTTGTTCATGCAGATTGCAGGGGAATGAAAAACGAGCAGTTGTGTCGCATCGCATTCTAAACGTCACTGGAACAGCCGACCTCAGCACCAAAAAACACAGGCTGGGGAGGGGCCACCCGCGGAGATAAGCCAGAGGACCAGACACACCCAGCTCTGAAGACACCCAGCGCTCATGGCCCCTCCCCTGCCACCCCACATGCCACACCCGTTGCCCTAGGGGCGTGGGGTCTGCCTCGCAGCGAAAGGACGCCCCGACCCATCACAAGGCAACGGAACAGCAGTTCGCTCAGCGTGGCCCCCACACCGTCTGGTTAGTAAAGCCCAAGCAAGGCACGAGAGAGAATTTCTAGAAACAAAGAATCAGGCTTTATTTTTGTTGTTATTTTTAATACAGTGTCGTATCGTAGACATGTTAGTCTTGCAATTCAGTATGGCCGATACGCAGAAACGCAAGTAGGAAGGAAGGAGAGAGTGCGCACTCCTGGCCTCGGGCGGGCACCCTCCAACCCCCGACGGGCCTCGTTCTTCCCGTCCTCATGTCCTTTCCCTGCCACATGAGAAACAAATCAAACACGACCCCAAAGAAAAGGCCCGGATGCTCTTGCATCAGCAGAAGCTGGAGTGAAGCAAGACACTGCGTTACCTTGGGTGGGATGGAGAAGCTGACCAGACGCGCACACGGAGGCGGCGTGTGCCACCCCTGGCAAAGCTCCCCACCAAGTGAGGGGAGACCACAGCGCGTCGTCCTCCAGCAGTCCCCGGGGTCCTGTGCCACAGGACGTCGGCATCCTTGAGACATGCGAAAGGAGCCCTATCCCCTGGCAGCGCCAGGTTGGAGGGGACGCACGAGACGGTGTCCTCGAGGGGGCGCCCACACACAGAAGGGCTTCCTGAGGCGGCTGGACGGCAGGGCAGGGCCCCCTGCCGGCTGTCCCAGGCGCACTGCCGACTGCCGTCCGTGAGTGCCCAGGTGCCTCCGTCAAGCTCGGAGTTTCCACACCATTTACAATGGAAAAGTAAATCAGAAATAAGGCATTAGACATTTGATTTTTTATTTCCATACGCAATGTAACGTTTAGGCACGCTGCTTGGGATGCTATTTCTAAAAAAATCGTTGGCCTTTTTTCAGAATATCCTTTTGGTTTTAAATACTGGTCAGGAAAAACAAATGATGTAAAAATACGTGAATAATTTTCTATTACAGAAATGAAAAACTGATTTGCATCTAAAAGTGCAAGAGGTGAAGTAATTTAACCCTTTCACCAGACGATATGGCAATATACAATATATTGCTTCAGCTGTTTGAGAAGGCTGTAATGTATTTTTATATTGATATAGAAAATTATAAATTACATTGACTTAGTATCCATAATCACTATATATATATATACACACACGATGTATTTTTATATTGACATAGAAAATTATAAATTACATTGAATTAGTATCCATAATCACTATATATATACACAAACCAGTTCTAAAAAAAATAGACCGGTTTAGAATTTACGAGTGAAAACCTCACAAGGTACGGAAAAACAATTAACATGCTTAGGTGCCAGATTCTGATTTCTAGTTTAAAAATACTAGCCTGTAAAATGAACGCACTCTAATCCCATTAGCGCACGAGCATTTTTCAACAGACTTGCCTAATGGGATTCGGGTACGTTAAATATGCAGATGGCTCTGAAATGTTCATTGGTGACGCTTGTTAACGAGATAAATTTTGGTGAATGGGTTAATGGCAGATGAACTACCAAAACGAAACAGAAAACAAAAACGAAAAACAAAAAACCCAAACCACAAGCCATAAGCCATGTACACTCCAAATAGTCTAGTGTTTCACCTGTAAGGATAATCTTTTCGAGCAAACAAGACCTTAACAGAACATATGGCTTTACGATAACATCAATTTATCAACTAAGTTGTAGCAATAAATACTTAATCTCTACCAATAGACTTACATTTTTTGATCCGTTTTAAACAATACAGAAAACAGTTACCAATCAAAAACTGGTTATAAAAAGAACACCAAATAGTTCTTATTCAAAATCATTTTTGTAAGTTAGAACAACCAAAATAACACTTCGAGGGCATTTCAATCCTACAACTCCTTGCCGACCTGGAAGAAAAATGAATTCAGAATTTTGTACACGGTGAAAAATGTATGAAAACTGCCTAATACTTTGGTCACACTAATAATTGTCAAATAGTTATGTTTCAAATACAATAGATCTGTGTATTCACTTTTATAAAACTATTCTTACAGCCATTTTAACTATTATTACTACTATTATTACATGGGTGGCAAGATCTTATTTCACAGGCTACCCATTATTTAGAACAATACAATATAAACATACGCAAAAATTCTTGGTATTTGTCATGTGCAATATTTGTACACTTCTGGATTTCTCTGTACAACGTCTGAGCGTCTCGAGTATAAAGGGTGCTGGTCCTGATCCCGTGCGGAGTGAGTGCAGCAGTGACGGCGGCGGCTCCCGCGGAAGCCCCCAGAGCCCCGGATGGCGGCCTGCGTCCTCAGTCAGCAGCAGCAGGTCGCTCATCATACAGGGCCGTTGACGGACGCGTCGCCCGGCACGCCCGGCTGGTCAGCCCTACGGAGTGAGAGACAGCCACCTGAGGCACTTCAGCAGACACGTGAGACAAAATGAACTTCATTCGGCTTCCCCGAGGGTGGGGACCGTTTGTGTGAACACTGTTTATGCGATGCCTAGCACTAAGCCTGGCACTTGGTGGTTAACCAAACGCTTCATGAATGAATTTATCTGACGCTCAGGAGACCTAACTGGAGCGCGTCTAAGCTTCACCTTGAGCTCGGAGCACCAGGCGGGCCTGCAGCAGGGCAGAGCACCCCCGCTCCCCAGCTTCTGAGAAGCGCAGTCTGGTCGGTCTAAGCTGCCACCAGGCGCCCTCAGGAGCTGCTGGCGCACCCCTCCTCCAACACAGCCTCCACCTGTCCCTTGGATCGGAATCAGGATGCTGCGCCCGACATGGGAGAAAGGAAGTCGAAGAAACGTTGGTGGGACCGGCCGCTGAGAGCAGAGGTGGGCGCTGTGACGAACGAGTGCCCGCAAACCAAGCGTGAGGTTTGCAGTGTGGGGGGGGGGGAACAGGCAGGACACTGAATGAACACGGTGGTGATGTGTAAAGTCTGCCTTCCTGCCACAATTACAGCCTGAACACACACGACTCTCTTGATGGCGTTACCAGAGTCTTATAAAGGCGACTTGGGAGGGAAGCTGAGAGGCGCATCGGGGAAGCAGCACACGAGTACTTTGAACTGCATCAAAATCTACAAACCTGACGCCTCAGGCACCTGCTCACTGTGACAAAGGACCAAGAAGGCAGCTCCACGCACTCCACGCTCTCCTTACATCTGACGATGTCTCAGTGAGTCACAGACAACGGAACCGAGAGTTCTGGAACCAGACGCAACTGCCCTCACCACTTAGTGTGATCTTAGGTGTTTCTTAGCCTCTGTCACTTTGGTTCCCTCCCCCTGTAAGGGGGACAATAACCCCCGCGGGGCGCGGGAGCATGCAAGGTGCAGAGCGCTGCGCACGCTGCTGGCAGATAGCCGGTGTGCCCCATGATGGCAGTGAGGACGACCAGCGCGCGTCTGATGACCTGAAGGGTCACGGCCTTCAGTCGGGACGGGAACCTCGCGGGGAAGACTTCACACGAAGTCTCAGGTGGCTCTTTACCTCAACACTGCCATAGAGTGCTTTAAAGAACACAGATGTGACACTTCAGAAAACTGACCTATCCCTGCTATGACAACAGCTGCAATGTCCCCTGCTCAGAGGCCTTTTCCCGCCGCCCTATCTAAAACGAGACGTCTGTCCCTTACCCAGCTTTCTTCACCCCCTACCAGCGCCCCTTTCTACGCGCCCCATACTGTCTGTGGGTCTGTCGCTCCCGCTTTCTCATCGGGCCCAGACCCGTGGCGCCACCTCCCACGGGCTTGCCCCAAGACCCCCTCCGCCGTCCCCATCTGCAGAGGGGCGGGCGGGGCTCTTCACACGGCTGTCCCGAGGCAAGAGAAGAGCAAGCGGGTCCCCCGAGGCCAACAGCTCTGCACCCCAGAGAGCCAAGGGGACAACCCCACAGTGCCCTGTGCCACTCTCGCCGGGAATCAAGACCCGACTCCTAAAGCAACCGCTGTGACCGGGGCAGACAGGGAGGGCCCTGCCCTCCAGGCAGTTCTCACCATACAGGACTTATGGGGGAGCCCTGGGGGGCGGGGCACACTGACTAGGACTCAGACCCACAAAGGACCTTTCCACTCACACGCACTGAAAACCCCAGGCAGAAGTGACTCGCCCAAACCCTCAGAAGCACAGCTGGGACTAGAGTGTCACCCTGCCTCTTCCTCCCAAAGCCTTCACTAGAGCCAACATACTCAAACAGTTAAAACCTTATATATATTTTTTAAATCACAAAAGCAAACCCCTCACACAGGCTGTAATTACCATGAGAACAGGGGCAGAGTTGGTGCCGATGACCAGTGAACAGAGTGCCCCCTGCTGGTCCCTCCGGACAGTGAGGGGAAGAGCTCTCTGGGGGAGTGTCTTGTGAACTGGCCATGAGGGTGACTGTGTCCCTCAGGGAAAGAATACAGGCCGACAGTTACTGGGAAGGCTAACTCTGGGGGGGAGGCCAGGCCAAGGGCACATCCTGACCTCTTGCGCGGGCTCCGAGCATCCGAGGCCGCCCTCGCTCCCCCCGAAGGGCCTTGGCCCGGCCTCAGCAGAGGACAGCTGGAGAGAAAGCACCAGGTTCCACACCCCGTGGCTCTGGTGGTGGGGTTTTCACACTTGAAATAAATATTTTGCAAAAACTAAACCGAACAGAATCATAGCACATCATCAAAACAAGGGGGTGGGGACAACACCAACAGGACGCCCCTCCATGCCAGACACTTCTCACAGGGCCAGGGATGCTACTGCCTCTCCAGAACCCGGCCAGCTTCCGGGTGAGGCGTCAGCTGCTCTAAGTTCTCGGCTTGGTCACCCTGACTCCGAGGACTGAGACTTACTGTGCTCAGCGAGTCACGGAGTGCCCGAGGACAACTGCGACCCCTTCTGCCTCCGCCCCACCCACCCACACCCGGAGACAGCGGCAGCGCTGGGCCAGGCCGGGCTGGACCCGAGGCGGCGGGCCTTACCTCTGCTCTGGACTACTGCTGGGGGGCCGGGGAGCCGCAGACTTCGCCTCGGCCGTCTCGGGGCTCTCCCCCACGTCTTTACAGGCATCTTGAGAGGTAGACAGTTTTCCTTCCTCGCTGCGGTAAAGAGGGTGACAGGCAGCATTAGAGCCCGGGGGAGCGGCGCGGTGGAGGGCGAGGCGCATGCAGATGGCTCTGGAGTCATGACTGCCGTGGGTCAAAGCCCTGGGGCCAGCATGCTGAGGTGAGGGGCACAGGGGCCACGGACAGTGACGGGGATCACAGAAGGAGAGGGTCACGCACAGCGGGCACTGGAAGGGCGGTGTGATGCAGCTGGAGTCTGGGGAAGCACGGTCCCACGCGACTGTACATACCGATAGGATTTCAACACTCTGAAGCCAAGTGTGCAAAACAGAAAAAGAAATGTACAAGAGTTTCAGAATACTCCTATAAATGAGGGATTTGGGGAATAACATGTCCACGACCGCACGTAAGCAAATCTGCAGACTCGGTGAAGGTGTCAAATGAACCTGTTTGAAGGAATGGGTCTTCAGTTAAAGCACTGCGCTCAGGGCTGAGCCCGCCCTTCAAACAGCCGGCAGGACAACCCCCCGCCAGCTTGCTGGTGGGTGAGCTGGGGTCACGTGAGTAGGTGATGCGTGGCTGAACCAGGACTGGATTTCTCGAGTTGCCCTCCGACTATGCCTGGGAAGTACACACTCTGGGAGGGAAGGGGACCAAGAACAGCGGCCAGGACAGGAAACTGGCCCTCGGGAGCTGGAGGGGACGGGAACAGGTACTCCCTCCACACGGCTCCTGGTGGAGAAAGCACACGCTTGTGGGCTGGAATTTCAGACTCTTCCCTATTCTGCCTGAGTTCTGTTTTGACACAGTCAAGATGGCACACACGTGAGCTAAAGGGCAGCTGGAGGCCCCTCTGGGAAGGCCCAGCATTCTTAGAGCTGAGTCCTATCTTGGGTCTGCTTAGGAAAAACCTAATTTTAGGGTAACTTCTCAGGTGGCTTTCAGATGGGTCCGGGAAACATGTAAGGAAGAAAATGAACTAGAGATCTGGGGACACTCGGGGGGCCCTGGTTCATCACTCCCCTTCACTCTCCCCACCTGAGCAACCACCCTGAGGTGTTCTGTACATATTACCTTCATTCCTGTCAGACGGAGTCATTGCGTGTGTGTATTCTGAGTCCCATAACTGGCCCTGGATGGCATACCTCTCTGTACCTGTCCTGTAGTGAGCATGGCTGGGAGGGCAGGCAGGCCGGCCCCGCTGACTCGCCGCCCCAGGGTGAGCACCCCAGTTCTGCCTGGCTTGTCACAGCAACCAGCCCAGAACACCCTCCCCCTCCACGGGCAGCACGATGCTGCAGGGCGGGTGGGGGTGGGGGCTGCCTGGCGGTTCTCCCTTCTAGGGACGCTGCTCCCAGCTGGAAGTCTTCCCACCTACAAGGAGACCCCAAGTGCATTCCCCACCTGCAGGTGACAGACAGGGCTGTCCTGCCCACACTCAGCTTGACCGCCCCCCCCTCCTACTCTCAGGAGAGAAGGCTGACGAGTGTTTTGAGCATCTTATTACTTTAGCCTTTCTGGATCTCCTTGTCTGTAAACTGCTATCTTTTGCCCATTTCCTGAGTTGGATTTTCTATCTTTTCCTTATTGGTTTACAAGAACTAAATATTAAATGTTTGTTCATTTAGAAACTGTAATCTTTTCCCCCTTGATTTACCATCGGCCTCCTTACCAACAAGAAATTCCTAACTTTGATGCGATCGGTTCCATCCTCCGCATTACGGTTTACGCTTTTGAAGGTTTTCTTGTTCAGTTTTTAAAAAGAAAGTCCTTTTCTGGCCCCAGATCAGAAAGATGCACTACATTTTCTTAAGCGGTGAGACTCTGGTCCCATCGCTTAACTCTGGAAGTCTCGTGTTCTTCATCTGCAAAGTGGCGCGGTAACCACAGTACGTGTGGTCCAGGGTGAGCGAGAGGCGTGAATGCATCACCATGCGGGAACCGGGCCAGGAACGGGCCGGGAACTGGACTGAGAACCCGGCACGCGGGAGGCACGGCCCGCATGCTAGAGCCGTACACATTACGTTGTCGCCCCGCCCGGACTGCCTTCGAATGTCAGTCGGGGGCTCCGGCTTCACCGGTGCCCTGTGGGGAGCCCGGCTCCCTGCACCGCCAGCCACTGAGCCGCCCCCATCGTTACTGCGCTCTCTCCCGTCGCACTGGTCCCCTTGTCTACTTGTGCGCTGACGTCACGCTGGTATAATTAGTGTGATTCTGCAGCATGACTGAACGTCTGCCAGGGCAAGTCTCTTATTTAATCTTCCTTATGGTTTTCTAAGTGATTTGGGAACTTTATTATTCTACGTAAGTTTTAGAGTATGTTTAACATTGAGAAAAATCCAGCTGAAATTTTGACTCAACTTAATTTGGTGATGGTGACATCTCTGATGCGGGGATGGGCTGCCCCTTGTCCAGGCTGCTTTCACTGGCGCTTTCAAGTTTTCTCTGTAGGTGTCTGGGTCAAGATAATGCCTAAATATTTTCTAGTTTAATGTATTTTGTGACTGGTACGTCACCTTGTATTATGCGTCCTAGTTGCTCAGTTTTAAGAGTGATTTTTTACCCAGCGGTGTTGCTGAACTTTTATTAGATAATAACTGGTCATTATTATGTGCAAAGCAGTAGCTTTACCACACTGCGTCTAATCTTTGCCTTTCCTGACACCGCCCAGGACCGCCGGCAGCGGCGGGTAGACAGCCAGCCTCGCTCGTTCCTCTGAGCGAACTTCCCCACTAACTGGAATTTCCGCTGTACTCTGTACTTAACTTTTACCAAGATGAGGGATTCACTTCTGCTACTGCTCTGCTCTGAGTTTTAACCACACGCAGGTACCAAAAGCTTCATGAAAAATATCGAACAACTTTCATTCAGTCTATTAACATATGGTGAATTACACCGAGATTTTTCAGGTGCTGAACCATCTCTCCACTCCAGGGATAAAATCTAGCTGACCGTTAAGAATTATTTTTGGTTTGCTAACTGCTGGATCCAGTTAGCAAAGACTTGATAGTGTTTTTGCACTTAGTCTGCCTGTGACCCAAGCTGGTCATTCCCTGTAATTACCCTTATCTAGTTTTGGAATTAAGACTTCACAGCCTCATAAAAAGATCTCAGCAGTTTTTGCACTTTTTCTATTTCCTGTAACGACTTAAGACAGAAGCTGGCAGACTGCTGTGCACGGGAGGGCACCACGTCACCGCTGCATCTGACCCGCGCCTGCGAGGCCGACCCGCGAGGCTGACCGCACTGGGGCGGCCGTGTTCCGTTTTCCTCCACAGGCAACGGTTGGTTTGGATCCTTTGTCCATTTAAAATAAAAATCATTAATAGATTGTCTCTTTCTTATCAATATTAGGCTCTTCCTCTATCCTACTACCAAATCTTTCTTAGTTGGCTATGGCTTGTCTTTTCATTTTATCGTATGTTTTGGAATGTTAGAAATTAAATAAAATCAAATTTATCAATCTTTTCTATTATGGTTTGGTTTTTTTTACAAAAAATCCTTTACCCCCAAATTCTAAAGACACTCTCTTACGCTGTCTTCTGAAAGCTGTAGTTCTGCCTTGCCTTTCATATTTACGCTAAGACAGAGATTTAATTTTATTTTTCTCCAAAAAGGACAATCACTATTTATTAGTTCATTCTTTCTTCGCCGAACTGTGACGTCATTCATTCTCACATGTGTCAAGTTCACGTCAGGGTAGAGCGTCTGTTTATACATAACCATGCCAACGCCACGTCATCTCAATAATCGCTTTAATAAGGACTCCTGAGACCTAACCTGGCGAAGCCAACCCCCCACCCCTTTATTCTTCAAAATGATCTTGGCTATTCTTGGCTCTCTTTGGTCTTCTTATGAATATCACCATCAGCTTCTCCACTTCCATGAAAAATTCCACTGGGATTTTGATAAGAAATACAGTCATTTTATAATTTTCTAAGAAATGCCAGAGATACCTTCTCATTAACAAACACAGCACATCTCCCTGCTTATTAGGTCTTCATTGTACCGTTCCATCTTAGTTATCTTAACGACAAGGTAAAAGAGGGGGGACATCCCAGTGGTTCTACTACCTGTCTGAGAGACTCAATCAGAATTCTTTATGTAGAAAATCATAATCTACAAACAATGATCATTTGATTTTTCAGATCTTTATACCTTTTACTTGTTTTTATTTTATGCTGTGTTTGCCAAGACCAGCAGCACAGTGCTCAAGGGAGCGAGGGTGGCTCTTGCTGTCCAACACGCCCCTGAGGGGCGGCTTCTAATGTCATTCAGTCTATTAACATATGGTGAATTACACCGAGATTTTTCAGGTGCTGAACCATCTCTCCACTCCAGGGATAAAATCTAGCTGACCGTTAAGAATTATTTTTGGTTTGCTAACTGCTGGATCCAGTTAGCAAAGACTTGATAGTGTTTTTGCACTTAGTCTGCCTGTGACCCAAGCTGGTCATTCCCTGTAATTACCCTTATCTAGTTTTGGAATTAAGACTTCACAGCCTCATAAAAAGATCTCAGCAGTTTTTGCACTTTTTCTATTTCCTGTAACGACTTAAGACAGAAGCTGGCAGACTGCTGTGCACGGGAGGGCACCACGTCACCGCTGCATCTGACCCGCGCCTGTGAGGCCGACCCGCGAGGCTGACCGCACTGGGGCGGCCGTGTTCCGTTTTCCTCCACAGGCAACGGTTGGTTTGGATCCTTTGTCCATTTAAAATAAAAATCATTAATAGATTGTCTCTTTCTTATCAATATTAGGCTCTTCCTCTATCCTACTACCAAATCTTTCTTAGTTGGCTATGGCTTGTCTTTTCATTTTATCGTATGTTTTGGAATGTTAGAAATTAAATAAAATCAAATTTATCAATCTTTTCTATTATGGTTTGGTTTTTTTTACAAAAAATCCTTTACCCCCAAATTCTAAAGACACTCTCTTACGCTGTCTTCTGAAAGCTGTAGTTCTGCCTTGCCTTTCATATTTACGCTAAGACAGAGATTTAATTTTATTTTTCTCCAAAAAGGACAATCACTATTTATTAGTTCATTCTTTCTTCGCCGAACTGTGACGTCATTCATTCTCACATGTGTCAAGTTCACGTCAGGGTAGAGCGTCTGTTTATACATAACCATGCCAACGCCACGTCATCTCAATAATCGCTTTAATAAGGACTCCTGAGACCTAACCTGGCGAAGCCAACCCCCCACCCCTTTATTCTTCAAAATGATCTTGGCTATTCTTGGCTCTCTTTGGTCTTCTTATGAATATCACCATCAGCTTCTCCACTTCCATGAAAAATTCCACTGGGATTTTGATAAGAAATACAGTCATTTTATAATTTTCTAAGAAATGCCAGAGATACCTTCTCATTAACAAACACAGCACATCTCCCTGCTTATTAGGTCTTCATTGTACCGTTCCATCTTAGTTATCTTAACGACAAGGTAAAAAAGGGGGGACATCCCAGTGGTTCTACTACCTGTCTAAGAGACTCAATCAGAATTCTTTATGTAGAAAATCATAATCTACAAACAATGATCATTTGATTTTTCAGATCTTTATACCTTTTACTTGTTTTTATTTTATGCTGTGTTTGCCAAGACCAGCAGCACAGTGCTCAAGGGAGCGAGGGTGGCTCTTGCTGTCCAACACGCCCCTGAGGGGCGGCTTCTAATGTTCCCGGCTAAGGGTCCAGTGTGCTCTAGCTCCTCAGCAGACACTTGCCTGTCCCAGGATGCCACTCTCTATTCCTCGGCTGTGAAAAACTCACTACTGGCTTCCATTTTCATCAGATGCTTTCCTCTATCTACTAAAGGTCTAAATGGTTTCCATCCTTTTATCTATCTGTGAATTACCTTCCGTGATCTTTACGATGTCACAACAGCCTCACATTTATGTGATACATCACTGGTCACGACTTAAGCACACACCGCTGGATTTGGTTTGCCAGCTTGTAATGCCAGCGTTTCGTGTGTCATGCCGCACGTGGAATCAGCCTGCCGCTGCTTCCCGCCTCCCGCCGCCTGTGTCTTGCAGAAAACTCACGGTGAGGCGGGAAGCATCTACTTGGGAGCTGAAAAGGTTACTTTAAAAAAAAAAAAAAATCTATCATTTTGCTACTGAATTCTAACGACTGCATTAGGTCTGGAGAAAATGACCTGTATGATAGTGATTTTGATGGGCTGAGCCTTGTAGCCTGTATACAAGTCAATATCTACCACGACTGAAGACTAAAGATTTGTCAAGTTTTTACACTCATGTATTTTGAATGTGCTAGACTTAAACTATAGTCTTCTGGAGAGAGGGAGCGGGGGAGAGGAAGACAAGGATAGAGAGAGAGGGGAGGAAGAGGGGGAGGAAGGGGGGAGAGAAAGAAAGAGACCAGACACATGGTAGAGATTGACTTCAAGGCAGATGTGATTTTTCAAGAGTACAGTACACGGAAAAAATGGTCTGTATAACATGGGAGACTCCAAAGCAGTAGAGAGAAAGGGTAGGAGACAGAAAGAGACAGACAGACAGACACACACACACATTTTGGAACCAAAACTCTCCATCATCTCTTAAGATTTAACAGATACTAGAAAGATGTCAGGCTGACGTCTGAACCGCGTGTGAATCAGGTTGAGATGCTGGTGTCTGAGGCCCCTCCCGTTATCCTCCCGGCGACCTGAAGCTGCCAGTGCGACGTGGCCCCCGGTTACCTTTTGAAGACCGCAGTTTCTGTCTTGGCATCTACAGTGAGGCTGAGAGTCTCCTTCATGCCGCCATTCATCACCGTCTCAGTTACCTTGTCTGTACTCTCTGCATCCTCCTCCCCGTCAGAGCTGGCTTCCATGGCCACGCTGCCTGGCACTGAAAAGTACACACAGCCAATGGTCACCCGTCCCACGACCAAATGAGAACTGTCACCCTCTTCTGTGCAGATCTGCCACCCAGCGGAAGAGCTCCCACGTGAAGAGCTGGTCCGCTGCGTCACCTGGGCCCATTCCTGGTGGGCGTGGGGCGTGGGCCTCTTAAGAGCGCCCGCCGGGGAGGCGTTCTGTGGGTTTTCTTCAGCACAGGAGCAGCGCATCGCCCACAGCCTTCCGAGCTCCGTGGCTGCCCACACCGCCCGCTCCCCACAGTACTCTCCAGTGTGTCACGGCCCAGGGCGGAGGCGGCGGCCACAAATTCTGGCCTCCCCCGCTTCGATCTGCGAGGACACGGCTCACGGTTGACCCGCTGCACTGTTCTCGTGCGTCCTTTTCCTTTCGGTTGTCCCCCTTGGGTCTATCTTGTTTTTTCAAGTTGCTTTATGTGGTTCCTTGTGGGTTATTTTTCTCCTATCATTGGGAGCCCCACAGTATGCTGGTCATCAGCTTGGGCTCTGAAGCCACACTTCCTGAATTCAAACCCTGGCCTCACCCCTTGCCGGCTCCTGCCTCTCTGCCTGCTGGGGCTAGATACCTAACCTGGGCTTGAGTTTCTTTACCCGCAAATGGGGTGGCTGACCCACCTGTCGAACTGTTGAGGGATAAAATGAGGTCATTTATATAAAACGGTGAATAGAATGACAAATAAAACCAGGACTAGTACTGGTTTCATTACTTCTCCCTGGCCCTTGGTTCTTGCGCCCTCTACGTGCACCCGCGTTTCTTTTGCTAAGGAATTCCTTCTTTGTGCCCCCCACATACCAACAACATACCTCATGTCTGCCCCCACCTCCCAGAGCCCTGGTCATCAGGCTGAAGGCAGTTCAAGGCCTATGCAAGGAACGATGTCCGTATTTTGAATAACGGGACAACCCACTAGACCCCCTGTGACAATTTTATCTGTTCATAAAAGTAAGAAGAAAATAAACAGCCCCACAGGCTGAAACACACCCGGACACATGTGTGTGCTCTAGCAAAGTAAATTCCAAAGGACAAAAGGACAGGGTGCAGGCGGCCTGGAACGCACGTGACTAACTCTGGCTCTGTTTACCCGGGGGACACTGACAGGACGGAACCCCAGGGAACTCAGGCTCTGACTCCTTCTAGGACCAGCACGCTGTGGTTCCGGGGTGAATACACAGCTTTTCTTCCCCAGCTGCCTGTGCATGTCAGACCCACCGCTCTTGGCTCCTCTGGGCCCCTGAGCCCGAGAGTCGTGAGTCGTGTCTGGTTTTACGCATCTGCTATGCACACCGAGATGGCTTTTCAGATCTAGAAAATTAAGCGTGAGTTAAAGCCTGAACGACAACGAAGTGACAGGCTGCAGGCCCCGCGTCTGGAACTCGCACCCACCTTCCGGCTGCACCGCCAGCGCAGCGACACTGGGGGGCAGAGGGGCCATCGGCTCCGCGCTGGTCTCCATGTCCACTGGAGAGCTACTCCTCAAGGAATCTTTTGTGCTTTTGGAAAAGAGAAAGTTCAGATGTCAGCAGTGGTTAACAGCCCTCGGTCTCTGTGACTTGCGAAAATGTGGTTCGGCCCAAGGGCGTGGGCAGTCGGATCCTGGTGTGGACGGGGAAAGCGGTCCGCGAACTCGGCGGGGCAGTAATGCAGGGAATTCTCAGAGGTTTCCAGACAAGTCCTGGGCAGCCCGGGCCTCAGCCTCACCATGTTCGCCAGGCTCCCAGGGCAGGAGAGCAGTGGCGGTCACAGTACAGTATCAACTGCACTGACTGCGTCGACTTATCTGGAACCAAACCGCCCGGAGGGCCTGGCTCTCTTCGAGATACTGAATAAGAAACCCGAGCTGTGCCCGAGGGGGAAAGGGAAGCCCGCTGCTTCAACACATTCTCCACTCATGAAAAGACAGAGAGCGAGAGGCAGTGATGTGACTGTCCGGTGCTGGAGCAGAGATGGGGAAATAATTCCTGACGCTGAGACGTTTTCCACAAACCTCACTTCTGCCTCTGAATAATGGCTCGCTAACTGCTCTCACCACAGTTGCTATAAAGCCATGTGGGTTTCACCGTGTTATCTGGGCTTCCGAGACGGTAACTGCTAGCTCTCCATCATTTACCCTCCTATCCTTTCCTGTGAACTGTTTAAAAACATCACTTGCTAGAACAGGTAGAGCAACAGTCTTTCAAACAGTATGGCTGAGGTTAATTTTTTCAGTACACAAAATGAAACGGTGTTCAGCAAATCAAACTAAGCCTAATGAGACATGAAATCCATGGTTAATACTCAAATGCTGACATTATTCAGGAAAATTCCAAAATGACAGGTTATTGTCAACTGAGAATAATACCTATAACGAGACTGACAGCATGTCTGCCACACCCCTTAATTCACGGCACTAGACGAGCTACAAGGGATGTAGGAGTCCACCATCTATCAAATTCGAGACACACGCGCTGTTCCAGGGTGCCCTGCACAGAGGTGCCTGCCAGTTCCTCAGCCGCCCCTTACTGTTACCCTCCCAGACAGCCCCGGGGGGCCAGAGAAGCCCTTGGAGATGCCCTCTGCACCGGCATCCTGCCAATCAACCTCCTGAGGCCACGTCTTCCCAGGTTGCTCTGTTTGGTCTGCCGCCGCTCAGCTCGCCCTGGACGCGAGGAGGGAGGGTGGTCATGACCGTGCAGCTGTGTCACTATGCCCCCGAGCTGAGTTTTCTATCTTGTTTAAGGCACTACATTGGATGGGAGTAAATCAGGGCGACAGTGTCGACGACAAGCACACACGGCCTGGCTCTCCCAGGGGGTCTGGAGAGCCGGCGCACGTGCTCACCTCAGGGAAGATGGGAACTCTGAGAACGAGGCCCAGCCTGTGTCTTTAGTTGGCATCGGCTCCTCTGTGCTCCAGACGTCAGACCCCACAGAGTCTAAGGGAGCACCGTGGGTCGTCTCCATGGGGACATCAAAGTTGGCTGACCAGTTGGGTGCTAGAAAGAGGGGAGGAATTTCATTTTGAGAACACTTTAATAGCTTAATGTGACACAAGGTATTTTTCAAAAAGAGGTTCACAGTGATAAAAAGATGGGAGTGGCGGAAAAGGGTGCCCGCACCACTGAAGGGACCGGCAGGGGCACCGTCGCTCAGAGGGCATTTGTCACAGCGACCCTGTTACAAAATCGCGTTTCCTCTGATCCCCTGGCACTCCTCACTTCTAAGATTTTTTCTAATAGAAAATCTCACAAGGATGTAAGGGTGTAAGATACGCTATTGTTGATTTCTTAGTTCTGACAAATGTACCAAGGTTATAGTAACACCAGGAGCAAGAGGAGCGAAGGAAGCCACTCCGTCTACCATCTTTGCAACTTTTCTGTAAATGTAAAATTATTCCAAAATAAAAAGTTTATCTTAAAAAAAGGATCTGTTGGCTTTCAACTGTTGGAAACAGTTGAAGCCATAATGCTTCCCAATCCACATCTGGCCCCACTTCATATTCTTAAAGCCCCCCACCCAGTTATTAGCACAAACAGCAGGAAGGCCTCCAGACCCAATAAGAAGTGCTTGTCTGGTCTCTGCTCACCACCCCCTGAAGCCCTAAGTTTCTTCTTGTATGGTGACAAGCGCTAAGAGCTGACTGGTGGGATGAGGGCTGTTAGCCAGGGGAAAGCGGGTTGGAACTTTCAGCCCCATTCCCACCTCTCCCCTCCCCCAACCCTTCAGGAGGCAGAGGGGCTGGAGGTTGAGCTCATCATAAATGGTCAGTGATTTAATCTATCACAGCTACTTAATGAGACCCCATTAAAAACCCCAGCTGTAGGGGTTCAGAGCTTCTGGGATGGTGAACAAGAGGGTGACGCATCACAAACTCCATGGGGACAGAAGCTCCCATGCTCGGAACTCTTCCAGACCTTGTCCTATTCGTTTGTATGCTTCAAAATATCCTTTGTAATAATTGGCAATAGTAAGTAATGCTCTTCTCTGAGTTGTGACCTGTATTAGGAAATAACTGAACCCAAACAGGCCACAGGACTCCCGCTTTATAGCCGGCTGCTTGCAAGCGCCAATGCCTGGCCTTCTGACCGCTGTCTGAAGTGGGGGCGGCTGAGCCCTCACCCGTGGTGGGGGAGGGTTTGACTCTAACTACAGGGAAACAGTGCCTGAGCTGAACTGTGGGGTACCGGCAAGCGTTGAAGAACAGGCACT
>NW_006435764.1:3643900-3739604 GCF_000325575.1 Pteropus alecto
AGACACAGGACTGCAGAGGCGAGGGCAGTGGGGTACACGTGGTGGCGGGGGGGGGAGGCGGCGGGCACGCTACCTCCCGTCTGCAGTGCCCTCTGACCATGCCGCCTTGCCAGCCAAGTCTGGACCACAGCTGTTTAAACATCGCCTCCTCAGAGATGTGTCCCTTCAGATGACACTGGGTCTGTCATTTGCTCTCAGTGTACACCATGCTTTTCCTTCACAGTGCTTATGCTGAATCCCCAGTCCCTGCCCGGGGACAAGCTGGGTGTGGAAACCACCATTCCCTCTCAGACATTTTCTATCACAGCTGGGGATCAGGCTGTAAGGAAGGAAGGGACACTAGGCTAGGGAATCTGCCACGTGTGTGGGGGACGGCGAGAGATAAATGACTGAGAAGGAACTGTACGACAGAAATGGTCCCGTTTTAAAGACGGGCCTCTCTGTGCCTTTGGGCGAGTTACTTAACTTCCCCAAGTCCAGGTCCGGCATCTGTTTGATTGTGACACGGACCGTCCATGTCTGGAGGTCCTGCCAAGGAGGCTCACACGAGGGCGTTCGTGCCGCACGCCCCGCCCTTCGATCCGAGTGTGCCCAGCTCCACTGATACCAGGGATGACACTCAAATGCCTGAAAACCTCACCCAAAACGCTCAAAAGTTAACAGCATTTTTAACCGGCTAACGCAAGTTTTCCTGGCAAGTAGCAGGACATAAATAAGCCCTTAGCTGGACAAGGTTTAGAGTTATAAGATCCATAAAAATCTCTGAAAACCCATTTAAAAGTGTTTAAGCTTTAAGGTGTATCCTCTGGCCTAGTGCAGTCATGATTCTACAACTCGCAGGACTTCCCCATCTTTCCTGCATCGGTATGCAGAGGGTCACACTGCGGGGTCCCCAAGGCAGGCTCACACAGAGGGTCCCCGTGCTATGAGGAGCACACTGTCATCAGAGGTGTAACTTGCTCCTTCCCCTGGGCCCGGTCAAAATGACTACACGTGTTTCAACGAACTTATTAGACACTGCAGACCAGTTGGCCCGTTTTTAAAATGCCCATTTCCAACACATAAGCACATGGAAGAAGGCAACATACGTTCACTCAGGTCCACCTCCATCTTGTCCTCCGTGCTGGCGCTACTGGATTCAAACAAGTCTTGTTTCGCTCCGTCTTCTTCCTCGGAGTCTGTACTTTCCTCACTGTCCGTACTCCCCGAGCTAAGAAAAAAGGGGACCAAAATATTTAATGCTGCATCTCAGGCACTAGCTAAATCCACAAAATCCTAAAGTTCATCCGACAACAAAAAAATCACATCACGCTTCAACTGGCTCAGATCCGCCCAACTGTCACTTTGTTAGGTCTCTGTTCCGGGTGTGTTGCCTGATCCTGCCCTAAGCCACCAGGGCTCCGCCACTTGGGCATGGCTTTGAGATGTAGGTCACAACAACTAGAAAGTGCCTTCTGACAGGTGTGTGGAGGCACCTGGCTGCGCTGTTAACTGCATTTCCCCAGTGACGGCGGCGGCTGGGCTTCTTTGGGCTCATTTGCCACTCGCCTATCTTCTTTCTGAAGTCTTTCCACATCTTTAGTGCACTTAAAAAATGGGTTATTGTCTTTTTCTTGTGAGGGCTGTGAGAGTCCTTTACATCCTCTCGTAGAAGCCCTTGATCAGACCTACGGCTTGCAAATGTTTTCTTGTAGCGTATGCCTTGGACTTTCATTTTCTTAATAGTGTCTTTTGAAGAGCAGTGTTTAATTTTGATAAATTCAAGCGTAATGACATTTTCCTTCTACGTATATAATTTTGGATATTGCATCTTAGAAATCCTTTCCTAATTCAAGGTCACAAAGATTTTCTAGTTTAAGTTTCATAGTTTTACATGTAGGTCTATGAGCTACTTTGAGTTCACGTGTACACATGCTAAGAGGTACGAACCGAGTTCATCTTTTTGCATACAGATGTCAGATTGTTTAGTACCATTTGTTTGAGAGCCTATCCTTTCTCACTGAATTGCCTTAGCAACTCTACCGGAAACCCAGGTGTCCACACACCTGTGCACGGAGGTCCTGTTCCTCACTCTGGTCTCTGCCTTAATTACTGTGTCTTGAAATCAGGTAGTGCTGGGCCTCCGATTCTGCTTCATGAAAGTCGTTTTGGCTATTCTCGGTCCTATGCATTTTCATATGAATTTAAGAATCGACTTGTCAATAGCTACCAAAAAACTTGTTACGATTCTGTTTGGGATCGCAGTGAATCTAGACCAATCTGGGGAGAATTGGCATCTTGACAAATATTGAGCCTTCCGATTCATAAACATTTATCAAGTCTTGGTTTCGCTCAGCTGTTCTGTAATTTTCAGCGTACGGGTCTTGCACATCCTTTGTCAGATTTATCCCTACACATGTAATATTTTGATGCTACTATGAATAGTATTGCTTAGTAATTTCAATTCTAATTATTTGTTGCAGTACACAGAAACAATTCTATTCGTCTTGTATCATGTAATCTCGCTCAGCCCACTTAATTGTTCCAGCAGTCTTGTAGATTCCAATACATTTTCTACATTGACAGTCATGCCGTCTATGAATACAGACAGTTTTACTTTTTCTTTTCCAATCCAGATACTTTTTATTTTTCCTGGCTAGAACCTCCAGCACAATACTGAGAAGCAATGGTGAGAAGAGATATCCTTGCCTTGCTCTTGATCTTAAGGGAAAAATCACTGAGTCTTTTACCACTAAGTATGATGCTAATGGTAGGTTTACTGGAGAAGCTTTAATCAGGTGGAAGAAATTCCCTTCTAGCTCCAGTTTGCTGAGAATTCTATCAGGAACAGATGTGCATTCAGCCACGTGGTTACTGATTTTCAAATGCTAAACCAATTCTGTATTCCCAGAATAAATCTTGCTTTGTCATGCTATATTACTATTGCATTTATTTGTTAAAATTTTTTAAGGAGTTTTTGCATTTACATTCATGAGAGTTAACTGGTCGATGTTCTTGTAATGTCAGCTTTCAGGGTACACTGATGTGGCCTCAGAGAATCAGATGGGTACTATGCCTTCCTTTTCAATTTTCTGGAAGTTCTGTTATAGAACTGGTATTATTTCTTCCTGGAATATTTCATAGAATTCAGCAGAGAGGCCATCTGGGCCTGGAGGTTTTTTGATGTACGTAGGCAATTTTAACCTAAAAATTCCAATTCTTTAATAGATACAGGACTAGTCATCGGGTAATCTTTTCTGCTTGAGCTCTGGTACTTTGTATCAACGATCATCTAAGTTGTCAGAATTACTGGCATGAAGCTGTTCACAATATTCCTTTATTCTCCTTTTACTTGGTACCTATAAAATCTATAGTGATATCGCCTCTCCTTCCTGATATTAGTGATTTATATCTTCCTTTTTTTGATCGTTCTGTCTAGTGATCTATCAATTTCATTAATCTCAAAGAACAACTTTTGATTACAGTAATTTTCTCTACTGTTTTCCTTTTGCATTCTAGTTTCTTAAGGTGGAAGCTGAGGTCATGGATGAGATTTATTTTTTTTTAAATAAGCAGTTAGTGCTAAAAATGATCCTTCAAGTGTTTTCAGCTGCACCCTCTAAATTCTGATGCTTTGTTTTCATTTTCTTTCAATTTAAAACAATTTAACTCGTGCTAGTGTCCACATATTTGGAGATTTTCCAGAGATCTTTCTGTTAACTTATTTTTAACTTAATTCCGCTGGAGTCAGAGAACATACTGTGTCTTAAAACCTTGGAGTTTACAGAGACATGCTTGATGGCCCAAACATAGTCTCACTTAACGTCATGTAACTTGAAAAGAAGGTGTATCTTGCTACCGTTGGGTGGAGTGTTTCGTTAACATCCAGTTGGTCAAGGTGGCTGGTGCGCTGTTTAAGTGTTCTGTAACTTTACTGATTTCCACTTGTCGTTTTGTCAGTGACAGAGATGAGTGTAGAAACATCTGCCCACTTCTCTGCCCTTCTCAGTCCCTCCGTGTACCCCGAGCAGTCACCGGCACGCACACACAACTGTCGAGTCCTCTTCATGAGCGGAGCCCATGTGGCCTTCCCTTTAAACCCACACTAACCCAGGCCCTCTACCCTTTCTTCTGACCTGCTGAGATCTATATTTAAATCACTTTTTTCACAAGCAGAACTTAGATCTTATTTTTTATCCAACCTGACCACCTCTGTTCTAATTGGGTTTTTGAATCATCTGAATGATTACTGATGTGGTTGCTCAAGTTTCATACTCTCATCTTGCTATTAGTTTTCTGTTGTCTCAGCTGCTTTTTCTTTGCCTTAAATTTTTTGATTAATTTCCTTTGTTGGCTTACTCTTTTCGTTATTTAGTGGTTGTTTTAGGGTAAGCATACACCTTTAACCTATCACACTCTGATTTCAGATGGCATCACAGCCAAAAACTGGAAACAACAAGTGTTTATCAACAGGTAAACGAATAAACAAATTATAGTATATCCATTCAACAGACCCCTGCTCGACAAAAGAAAGGAATGAACGCTGATACGTCACGTGACACTGATGATTCTTAATCATTCTGAGTAAAAGAAGCTAGACAAAAAAGTATACGATATGTGACTTCATTTATACAAAACTGTGAAGGAACGGAGGCCGGCGGGGGGAAGGCGTCTCCAAAGCCCACGGAGGGACTTGTGGGTGGCGGGCATGTGGCTCCGTGGACGTACACGTCAGAACTGACCGCCTCATGTAATTTAAATAAATGCAGCTTACTCTGTCTCAATAGAGATGTTAAACAGTAAAAAGCCGCCTTCTCCCATCACACAGTGCTCCTGCTAGGTGTCAGCTGTCATGCTGTCACCTCCAGGACACCGTCTTCCCTGCTGTGCCGAATGCTCTCTGCTGGCGCGGACCGCACTGCTGTATTAGTGTGTGAGGACGGCCTGCCCCAGAGACGAACGCCAGCAGGCCATGGCCATTTAGTGACTTCACTCAACACAAGGACCGAAATTTCACAGCAAATGGTGACAAACAAGTTTGACGGTCACTTTATATTAAAAAAGAAAAAATAATCGCCAAAAAGACATTTGTCTCTTGCTGCCCATTCCCAGAGCAACCAATATGCAGAAGGTGACAAAGGGGGAGTGAAAGACAGAAGCCGGGCTGAATGACAGTCACAGCGCTGGGCTGTGAGACAAACGTGCCTTCACTGGGCGAGCCACTGGCGGGTACGCTCTAAGCTAGGAGAGCGAAGCAGCCCTCGGAGGGACGGCACCCCTGCCTGGACCCGCGGAGAACGGGCGACGCTGGCCCACTCCGTCCAGCGAGAGGAGTGGCCGGCTGGGAAGAAGGGGGCGGAGGGAGCTTTACTTTGCCCCGACTGCTGTTTTCTTTGAATTGCATGCCACGTGGGAACATTATTTAAAATAAATGAAATAAAAATGAGAGTTTGGTGGTTGTTCTCGCAACGATGAAGATTCTGACAATGAACCCTCGGACGGCGAGAACCCAGTGTGCAGAAGCAAATCTGTTTAGGTTCTTGTCACAGAGAGACTTAAAAAAATGGAGGCGGTGGGGGGGTGGTGGGGAGAGGCTGGATTGATTTTGATGGGTATCCATTGACATGACTGTCTCCGAAGTTAGATAAACTTTCGGAAACCACTTTCCTCTCCCTGGGGAAACTTTCATACATAAGAACCAAAACAGCGCAGCGGCTGCTGTCGCTACCGGTAACGGAACACTGATCCGGAGCACTGCGCAACCACACTGCTCCGCCACATTTCCCACTCACGAGAGGCCGCGTTGCGTTTCCTGAGCTACGTCTCGATGCCTCCAGCAGTGCCAAGCAGAGCGCCCAGGGCCATCCGTTCTCCTGCCACACGGCAGACGGGGCACTGGCACCGACTCACGCCAGTTAGCCCGGGCATTTATGACCACAACAAAAGCTTCAGTCTCCGGGTCAAAGTCCTCCACGGGGGGAGGACACCATGCACCTCTCCTAGTAACCGCTTGCATGCGCACTGGGCGTGACTGCTGCGGTAACAAACCAGCCTTCACCTGGATCGCCTCTGCGATTCTGGCGCAAACGCGATGTGCTTTTCCTCCCAGATATCTTCCTCGTCAGAGCCGCCGTCATCGAACTGCTGTATCCTTTCCTTACAACATGCTTCAAACAAGGCAATGTTTCCCTGAATAAAAATGAGAGAGGGAGAAGACAAAAAAAATTTAAAAATCCAGTTATTTTCTCCAAAAGTTACCACTGGAAATCGCATTCTTCCATTTCCTTTAGAAGATGCTCCATCACACACGCCAAGATGAAACATGACCATCTAGTGTCAGCTTCTATGTGAGGGACAGCAAAAAGCTGCCCGATACGACCGAATTCAGAGCTAGCACACGGAGCCGAGACTGCTCCCGACGCACTTTCGTTTGGTAAAAGCACCATGTTGACTCCCCGAGCCTCTCTGCCCGCCCAGCTGTCCGAGCAGGAGCACCCTGCCTCCCGGCTTTCCCCAGTCCCACGGTGGCGAGGAGCGCCCATTGCCCTGCCCAGCACGCTCCACCAACCACGTCAGCCAGTAAAGCCACGGTCCCTCCTGCCCATCGGCACACGGATGCAGGCCGTGCCCGCTCCTGACGAGCGAGCGGCACTGGTCCAGCATCGCTCGGTGCAGCTGACGGGCGTTTCTAAACCGCCCGGTGGTGAGCGCTGGTCACCACCCAAGTGTCACTGATCGAGCTGATCGAGCCCAAGTGTCACTCCTGTTGACAGATGGCAGACCTGAGAGGCGGCAGGCCGGAGTCCCACTGCGCTCTGTGAAGCTCAGCTTCTACACCGCAATCCCAAGTGGCCCCGGTTCAATCGGTCCTGCCACATCTTACACCAGTGTGCAAGCGCCCGTGCCCGCAGGGGCAGGCAGCTCATGCGAGCGGAAGAAACCCCGCCTCAGAGGTTACCCAGAACACCCAGCACCCATGGCGGCCCCCACGCACCCAGCACCCACTTGTACGTCTCTCGTTGGCCTTGTTGCTCACAACAGGAAACACTAATACTTACACTTTCGTTTGTATTGAGAGTAAAGTTGATGTCTGAGACCCGATCGAAAGAAACACTGTGAACAAAAGTGTAGGAATAGTTATCTACAGACTCACAGAAACAGTGACATTTTGCAAATTTAAAATATTTACGCTATCGTTAAAATCTCTAAGTTAAAAAACAAAACCCTGCTTGCATTAAATAATACCTCCTCCCTTGGTATTAAGGAATGTGTATAAAATGGGAAGACTGGAATGGAAGCCTTTTCAGACACGATAGACACACCCTCAAAGACATCCTGTCTATAAAAGATTTTTCACGTCCATGGCAACAACCACGGCTCCATAAACAAGAAAAGGGTTATTCTCAAAGGAGACCAGTCAAAACGTGGAAGAGCACACTGAAAGCTGTCAGGCACCGAGCTTCCTCCAGGTCTAGCCAACGCACACATCAAATACAGACACCTCAAACCTTATGTTCTAATGTGGCCTAATCAGGAAGAAAGTAGGCAGTAAAAAATTTATAGCCTAATAAACAGAGTATCTGAGTAGGTGGGGCTAGCGTATCATTCTTAGAGACCTGTTCTAGTCAATCTTATCCCAAGTACCCATGCGAGTTTTAAAGATAGTGTGGCTTCCTAACTAGTGACATTTACTGAGAGTCCAAACAGGCAAGTGCTGAGATGCCACGTGGAGGGCCTGCGGGTGCCGGTGTGAGCAGCCCTGGGGGCCGTCCTTGCTCTCTCTGGATCTCAGTGAGCTGCTTCTCAGGGCTGCTGACACAGCCTTCGACCCCTGCTGTTGACAGTGCAGCCTGCGGTCCCGTGTGCCGGAAGTCGGTTAGCTTCTCCCACGCCTAAACTGCACCTGTGACACACAACAGCCACCATCGGCTGTAGCTCAACAAACTGTTGGAGGAACTATATAACAGGTACCGGATATTCACGGGCGTCAGGCAGTCCCACGAGAGCAGACGTCCAACACTCCAAACTCTGTCCTCAACGAGCCACACTATCCCTCACATTGACACTTGATCTGTGAACACCTCTCACTTCCCAAGGTCAGATGCCAGATCGCCCGTGCTCACGTCTGTGGGTCGCTCGTATCTTCTATTCATTAGTTCTCTAGACCACCAATAACTTCCTTTCCTGAGCTCCTCTGACCCTGACTGCTGCTCCTGCACAAAACCTAACTCTGCCTTACTGTGAGTCGCCTGGGAAAGAGAAGTCACCCGGGTGGGGCTGCTCCCGCCCCGCCACACGAGGGCACCTCGCTATGCGCTGTAAGTGCAGGCTGCTCTCACCAGGTAGCTCATGAGGGAGTCACTACTTTGGGCAACATGCCAAGAGAAGAACATGACTTAAGCTCCTAAACCTAGTAAAAAATAAGCCTCTCTGAAAGAGGCCACGCCCAGAAGCAAGGCCTCTCAGTGGGAGACACCATGATCTCTACTTGGCTCCAGGGCAGGACAGGCTGAAACTAAAGAGACACCTGGGAGGCAGGGTCCTCCCGACTCAGCGCAAGTTCCTTCAAGAATCCAGGAAAACCACAAAATGGGCCACAAAGAGCAGGAGTATAAGAGAATTAGAAAAACAGGAAAAAATATACTCACTTGCCAATGTCATCTTGATCTGCAAACTTCTCATCGTTGAAGCCAAACTGGTCAATAAAATTGGACGTCATTTGTTGCATCTGATAATCAGAAAAGGCCTGGCAACCCCAGGACCAGTGACAGTGATATAATGATTCTAATGACATTCTACATACTATTTGCCCATTTGTGTTCCAGAAATCATCATATTTATATAGTCACAGGGCTTAAAAAGTTGGTGTGTTTTCTAAAAAAATATCAAATAATTTCAGACACAATTTACCCAAAACAGGAAATGTTTGGAATTTTGTCCACGAGTCGTTCGAATGCGCGTGTCATTGTAAGAAATGTTAAGTGACCGCTCTGTTCTCTACTGCAAATTATCTCTAGAGAGGCTTGGGTTGTCTAGTTCGAGATGTGATCAAGTGACATATGACGGTCTGAAATTATACAGCGTACCAGTTATCTCTAGACACAACCAACCTCACCCTGAAGAGCCAACAAGTGGGGACCCCCACCCTCCCTCTCGGCATCTCCCCACCCCCAATCCAGCACAGCAACTAAGAATCACCATCACGACTCTACAAACACAACGTTCGGGGACACTTTTTGTAAAAAAAGATTTAAGTCTTAGAGACTGAGAAGAGTATAAAAGTAACTTCTGTCTCACCTACCTGAGAGGGAGGACAGACAGTTTTAACACTGGTCCGAAATCAGCCCGCAAAGCCTATACTGGTTTCCTACACCATACTAAAGCCCGCTTGGGTTTTCTTAGGTGAGAAATGGGGGGAATGTTACAGTGGACTCCACAAAAAAGTCGATATTCTAATTTAAAAGAACGAGCAGGCCCAGGGAGCAGGTGGAGTCGGGGATGTGTGCTCCGTTGCCAGTCGAGGGCAGAGAACACAAGAAGATGAGCCATGTCCTGCCAGTTTTACCCAAAAAGATAAAAATGGAGACAAATAACAATGTGTGTGCCGCCCAGGGACAGAGCTGTGGACAGGAGACGGCCCTTTCCTGCAGGAGAGCCCCACACAAGGGACACGAGCAGCACGTGGCGGCTGACTGCAGGCGTCACTCCCAAGGCCACTTGCTGGGAGGGGGCAGCTGTGGCTAAGTTATAGCCCCGTCCCTGTG
The DNA here is from genome assembly GCF_000325575.1 of Pteropus alecto. Lineage (NCBI taxonomy): Eukaryota > Metazoa > Chordata > Mammalia > Chiroptera > Pteropodidae > Pteropus > Pteropus alecto. The sequence continues at coordinate 3,653,644 of NW_006435764.1, forward strand.
GTTCTCCATCTGAGCGGAAGCCACGGACGCAGCCCTGCAGAGGTCCGCTGCGGACGTGCCTCTACCTCCCCTTCCCGACGACTCATTCTGGTGGCAGGGAATTATGGCATGGATAATCCAAGTCACGGATGCTTTATAAACACACCTTATATTTGGCTTTGGAAGGCATCTTTTCTGTAGGTCTGAAAAAGGCTGTATCTAGTTTACTGAGAACGTAAAATCTTTTCTCTAAGTCGGGATGCCCACTCCCACTCTCACGCTGCCCCCTTTCTTGCCCACGGGGATGATATCACATGAGCACCGGGGCCTGGGGCCAGCCCCGCCAAGCACCGTGAGCGAGGTGCACCCGGGCTGAGCTGCGGGAATCTGGCTGAAGACAGAAGTGGAGGCAAAAGCTCTGCGAAGCTGGGCTGAGTTGTGGACATGTGAATGGGAATCACGATACGCAGCATTCACGTTCGTTAAATCAGAAAGAAAGAACCGCCCCTCCGGATCACAGCTTTAGCTTAAGGTAAAATGAATGCTTGGCAGCTTCCAGCAAGGAAGAACCCCGAAGGCGGCCTCTGAGCAGCCACGCAGGCCAGGCTCTGAGTTTACTGAGAGAACAGAAATTTGGTCACACGAGGGAGAGGCTCCCTCTCCATTCTTCTTTCTTTCCTTTAGTTTTTTTGTACTTCTAGAGATACTGTAAATCTTTGGGGTGTAAAAGGGAAAAAATGTTACCCAAAGTGTTCCTATTAATGCTTCACGATACTTTAACTGCTTCATAAACAGAATGCAAATACTAAACGTATTGTAAGTGTGTGTGTGAACACATACGCATGTGCACGCACAGTCGCCCCTCCGTATCCACTGGGTGTTGGTCCCGGACCCGCCTCAGATGCCCAAATCCGAGAATGCTTAAGTTCCTTTTATATAACTTTGTATTTGCATATAAAGTACCCACATCCTCCCATATACTTTAAATTATCTGTAGGTTACTTATAATACTTAATACAATGTAAATACTATGTAAATATTTGTTAGGAAATAACGACTGAAAACTCTTGTCTGTTCAGTACAGACCCACTGCAGGCCTCGTTACATAGTATATACATTGGCAACAACATAACGTTTCTTTCTGAATATTTTCGATCAGCGGCCGGTTGAATCCGCCAACGTGGAGCCCATGGACAGAGAGGCAGCTGTACAGTCACACACGTAGACACACATACACATGTACACATGCATTTGCATTCATCTACCTATTGAGATATGTAGCAACTGACACAGTTAACCTCTGTGCAACAACAGAGTTAAAGAAAACAGATAAACTGTAGTCTTCGTTAGTGCTAAGTCTATTACAGTTTCTAGGAAGATACGACCTGGCAAAGAACTTCAGGTTTCAAACCTGAGTTTTACTAATAAAGCCGCCAAGGCCTGCTAAACCCACAAACCCACATAAGTGAAGGCTGCAAATGGATTCTATTTAAAGCTACGTAAAAGTGCTTTGGACACTGAGAAAGCCAAGTCTGGAAAGCACCATATGGCTGTGTAATTATTAAAATCTTTTAATTACCTAAACAAAACAAAAACGTGGAACAGAAAAAAGCAAGCCCACACTTTCCAGAACTGTCAGCCTGTCCAAAGTCACTGAGGAGCACACCCACTGCTTTGTTAAGCCAATCTCTTTGGTGGTGCCCTTGGGCGACCAAAACTCCCTGTCCGCTAGAGCCCGTCTGTGGCTTCGCCCCCCGCCCCCCACCCGCATCTCCGCCAGGCAGGGATGAGAGGATGCGAGGAGGAAGAGCCGGACACTGGAGCACAGGCCGCCGGAGGGGGCAGGAGGCACAAGGGAACGGGCCAGGGTACACACGCAGTGGGGCGCTCCCTGAGCCTGACATGGCCCCACGGGTGATGCAGTCTGGAAGCCTTATTAAATGACCTGCCCTGCGCTCTCTACACTCCAGACCTGACCCACGTGAGACCTAACTGCAAGAACTCGACTAGGTTAACCCAGACTTGCATTCTCAAATGAAAAAGAAAAAAGGTTTGGAACATATTTCTTATTCTCAAAATGATCCATGACTGGTTTTAAACATGCAAAGAAACAGTTTACTAGAAGCCTGTCAATCAGAAAAAAACAATTATTTTTCCTAATTTTAGAGAGTTACACAGAGCGGATAAAATCCACGAAACCAAGCCTGGTGAGAGCTGTGTTACTCAGGCAGTTGTGGGCTGGGATGGCTTCACATGCACAGCGACAGCAGGCAAACCAGATAGAGTCTGGAAGTTGTCCCAGAGGGGCCATGACCCTGGAACCAGGTTTCATGAGCAATAAGGAGACCTGCACTTGATACCCAAGTGCGGCCGCTCCTTGACTGATAAATCAGGAGCCTACAGCTTCATGTTTATTAGCTTATTCAGCATTAGATATTTAGGACGCTCCTTTTCTTAAAGCTACTCTGACAGGTGCAGAAGCCCCTGGATCAGGTACACCTCGCACCGTCACGCCCCACTGCCAGGTGGAGCCGTGGGTGGTGCGGGGCTTTGTCCTGGGCAGAGGGGGCCACCTGTCTCCACAGGTGCGCCAGCACAGAGAAGAGCTGCTGGCAAAGCGCCTCCTGGGGCAGCACCGGAGGGCTCTGGGGTCGTGAAAGGACTGCGAGCAGGGCCCCCTGGGCGGCAGCGAGGTGCTGCGGTCCACGGGAAGGCCCCACCGTGGCCGCTCTGCCCCTGCACTCAGGAGGCTGGCTTCAAGGGCCAGTGTCAAGGGTCAAACGAGAAGCTGGCCAAGGACTGAAACGTTACTTCAGACCTATCTTGAAAATGTGAGAGTTAAACTAACTGCCTTAGTATCAAAACCAAGCAATTGCTTAGCTTGCCCTATCTGGACAGGGCAAGATGGGCATCAGAAGCCTCACCCTGGCCCTGGTGAAACGCCCTATCTGGAGCAGGACGGTCACCTGAGGTGCCAAAGCTGTGACAGGGCCACATGGGCATCAGAAGCCTCACCCTGGCCCTGGTGAAAGATGGGGCTTAAAGACTGAGAAAAAAGAAGCCACGCAACGCTCAGTGTCGGGCGGGAAGGCGCGCACACTGCCTGCTGCCACACCGAGGCGGCCGACATGCCAGGACCTGGTCCTGACTAAGGGTGACTCCAGATGAAGAGCTGGTCACTTTTAAGAGCGTTTCTGCTTTTAGCTCCTATACCTGATGCTCAGTCGAGGTAGTGAAATCATCTGTCACCTCTCCAAAGACCACCAATGGGAGATAAATCAGTACATTTATGTTTATATCCTGTTTCTTCCCTTACAAGCAGCTGATATATGGAGAAAAATCTGGGGGTGGGAAGGGAGGGTGACAATGATTTGCTTCAACTGAAATTGAATTTAGCAGACCTTAAAGATATTAGAAACACATAAGCCATTTGGTTCAGGGACATCTGTGAAAGTTACTCTCAAAGATAAGAGATAAATCAGTACATTTATGTTTATATCCTGTTTCTTCCCTTACAAGCAGCTGATATATGGAGAAAAATCTGGGGGTGGGAAGGGAGGGTGACAATGATTTGCTTCAACTGAAATTGAATTTAGCAGACCTTAAAGATATTAGAAACACATAAGCCATTTGGTTCAGGGACATCTGTGAAAGTTACTCTCAGCGACATTTAAAAGGCCTCGTTCCTGTTGCTCTCGCCCACAGCGACTCAGCTGTTGTAAAAGTCCGCGTGACAAGCACGCCTGAGACGCTTCCTGAACTACCCCATTCCTTCAGACCCCCTGAAAATCCACCCAGCCCATCACGGTATCAGGCATGGAACACGTCCTAGAAATGTAATCAATACCATCCTCACTCTCACGTGCCCAACACGTCTACCTAAATGCTTTTCCTACCAATGAGCCCCGAACCCCATCCTAATACATTGTCTGACTCCAAAACTGATTCATAAATTGCAACTGGACTAAGCATTTAAAATAAAAACAAAAGCAAAGCTTTAGGCATGACTCACTTGCTGCAAAGAAGAATCCTGTGAGAAACCCGTTTCTTTAAAGTCAATTTCATCATCACTGGATGAATGAATATGGCAGGTTGTAACCTATATGCATAAAAATGTAAAAGACTATTTAACAGAGAAACGTTTTGGACATTTGCATCAGCATTTTAATGGAAAAATCACATTTAGTTTTTCTCTCAACGTGTAACAACAGCAAGAACAGAACTCAGTTAACAGGTAAATTGTGAAATCTGCCCATGATTGCAGAGCGCACGAGGCTCAGCCAGATGGCCTGGTTTCCTGCCCTCTGCCGCCCACTGGTGGTGACTCCTCATTACTAACATCTCCAGAAAACAGGTAGGAGATGGGTTACTCTGTTCGAGCGATTCTGATAATGACTCCAATTAAACGTTCACAAAGGGAAGGTAGAAGGAATGGCTCAGATGAAATATAAAAATAATTTATATGTGCCAAGCTTGAAGGCTAAAACTGCGATTTCCAGGGATTACTAATGAACCATTAGAAAGATCAGGTTTAAATTTAACTGTTTCACTTTGAATTCTTGCATTTCCTGCCCACTCTAAGAAAAACGATGTCCATAAGCGCTAACTATGACTTGAGTCAATAGTCCCCTGGCCCTAAAAGACCCCAAATGCCCCTTAAAATGCACCCTCCGCCCCCAGAACTTACAACTAACTCGCATTAATTAAGCAAAAACACAAACATGAACTACTCACCGATTCATGGTAACTGATTTTTATTAATTCATAAACGTCAAACAATATTAGGGGAAACGCATTAACAGTAGAAATGAAGATACACGAATGACTCAGCACAGCACTAACAGCAGCGATTGCTCTACGGCAAGTAATAAATAGGAGAAGTGTGTATGCTCCAGAACCCGGCACAAAACTTCTGAGGGTCACTTACACTACTGCATTTTCTGAATTACTCTTCCTGTACTTTTCGTAGAAGTGTTTTGGGTGGAGACCACTGTCCTCGGGGGAGCACGTAAGTGGCCATTACCTGCCACACAGTGATGCTGTACTGAACAGCCTGGAGTTACGGAAACTGGCCAGGTCTGCTCTGTGACGTTTTAACACTTCTTCCAGAATCTAAATAGGTTTGGTGTGTGGTACAGCGTGTGAAAATCTGAGTAAATCATGGCCTGAATGAAATTAATCCGCTTCTCTCTGTCTGAACATCTTTGGCGGAGACACTAAGCCGCGTGAATAAACCAGCGTTTCCAATTCATTCCCTCTCCGTCGTCCCTAAGGCCTAGATGACGCGCTCTCACCCTAATTTAGAATCTGGGCTGACGAAATCGGAGGCAGCGTTTGTGACGGGTGAAGGGAACCTGCCTGCGTCAGTTGCAGCGTTAGTGAGTTAGTGGGGAAAGACGTGGCGATGGGACGTTCCAGGAGCGCCCGGCCAGCATGCCGAAGTGGGGCAGCAGAATACTGCTTGGTCATGGCAGCTGGCACCTCACGGGCCGCTGCTACCGAGGGCAGCTCAAGCAGTTCCACTGCAGCGGACTCTGAGCTGCTCTGGGCTGCTGGGCTGGCAGGCTAGTCAGATTAAACCGGTGTGTTTGAGGGGCGTGACCCTATGCTGGGGCACAGATCAGAAGACAATTCAAAGAGCAAGGCAGGTGACAAAGTAAGAGAACAAAAAAAGGGGTGGCCGCTCCTGACATGTCTTGTTGTCTAAGTTTGAACGGGGTACATGTATCCTCATTCGTGCTTGTACTTTTTGCTACAAAACACGATTTTATCAGCTCAATAATTAAAGATGACAAACTAGCTTTTGTCAAGCAACCACTATGTGCCAGACACTGGGATCCCTCTATACATTCTCCTTCCCTGGAACCCTCAAAGCCACTCAGGGAGGTATTGAAAATAATTTTTTTCTCCAAAAATAAAATCTACTGCTTTAGAAAGTTATTAGTAGTAACGCAGTGCATGCACACCTCCGTAATTACGTCACTGAAAGGTGTGGTGATTCTGATTTAATAAGATGAGCTAAAAGGACCGGGTAGGGGGTTTCTGCTAACTGGAACCCCAGCAGTCACCGCGCAGACGCGCCCGCCACCGAGTCCCTGATCGACACTCTCAGCACGTTGCTGCGTGGCATCTCCAGCTCGGCAAGCATCGCTTCCGCCCTTCTGCGTCCCCGGCTGAAACCTCCGTCGTCACATTTCTTCTGTCCACGCTACTGAACCACAACCCGCGCCGCACCGCCGCGCATGACTCTACGGCGCCGCCTGGGGCCGGCCCCTCGGCCTCTGGTCTGGATTAACGCACCAGGCAGCTCGCCCATCTCTCTGCTTCTACCTCTGGCCCCACTATCAGTCTGTTCTCAATCCAGCAGCCACGATGGTCGTTCTAAATGCACATTATGTCACTTTTTTCAGATTCCAATCTAAAGGCTTTTCATCGCAGTAAGGTCACACCCCCAGGGGCTTGCTGGGGACTAGAAGTGGTTGGAGTCTGGGCTGCAGAGCCCCTCAGAGCTCACATCCTGCTCTCTCCCTCGCTCCTTCTGGGGTGACATGCCAGCCTCGGCACACCGCGACAACCTCTGTCCTCTGCACTCACCCTTCCTCACTCGATCCCATCAAGACTCCAAACAAATAATAAGTTCTCTGACAGGTTTCCCAGCCCATCTAATTTTAAATGCGTATCTATCTGCCCCAGAGGCTCCTTGACTCCTACCCTAGAGTTTATCCACCTATTTGTTTCTCCATCTCCTCTGGCGCATGGATTTTTGCCAATCTTGTTTAGTCCGATGTCCTCAGTGTCTGGCACATAGTAGCCATTCAAATATTACTTGAACTAATGAATGCTAATAAGTCACTAAATGAGAACACAGAATCAATCGTAACTTTTAAAAAAGTAACAAGTACGTAAGAACACACATGCCGACACGACGTTAACAGACTCTTTAAATCTGACCGTCTCGCCGTGTGAGCCAACTTCTCCTCACTCCATTTTACTGCAGACTGTTTAAGTAGTCGGAGGACAGTGGCAAAAGTGCGACAGGCAAAGGGGCACTGAGCTCCCCGTGCATTGCAGGTGGGGCCCATTTCTGCTTCAACACGGGGCCGTGCCCGCTAACCTGCCGGCACGCCCTCACGCCACAGCGTTTACGCAGGCACACGCCAGGTGGCTGACAGCGCCCCGCGAAGCAGCCGGGTGTTATCTGAACTGCAATGGAGTCCTCCTTTCTACAGGACTGCTCATAAGAAAAATCTGCTAGAATTACCAAAGATAAAGTTTTGAAAAATTCTGATAATAAGTTAAATGGACATTTTTTTTTTTTTTACTTCTACCTAAAAAGTCAATCAATGGATAATTTTCAAAGAAGTTTCCCAATCAAAATGAGAATATTCCTAAATGTTCCTTCATAAACAGAAAGAAGACAAAAATTCCTTAAAGGAGATCACCTTGCCTACATTCTTAACAAGGAATCGACGTAGAGGCCTCTAAAATTAACAGTGTGAGAGAACAATTTCACCCTGCGATAAAACCCTGATTATCCAGAATTTTAACCAGTTTGGGGAAAAAACAATTTACAGTGGGTAACATATTCGTTAAAAATTACTTAATCCTTCCTTAATGACTCCAGGCCGTCAGCATGAATGTGTTTCTCTGTTGGGATACAGCACACTAAGACAATGAGGGCCGTCCGATCTATTTTCATTAAATGGCCCCACACAGGTGCCCTCTTAGAGTCATTTCTTAACTTCACAATTCCCCCAACTCCTCACACCTACTAAGTCTATCATTATACCCACCTTAACAAGCCATTACCCCACCAATCTGTCAAGAGTCTGGAAAAAGATAACCAAATTTGTTAGACAATCTACGAAGTAGGAGGCAACGGGCCCTTCAGGGGTGTGACTCAGGATGCCCTAGTGACCTCTCTGGAGCTGCCTCAGCCTGTTTCCCTCTTGCTTCTGAACTCTGCTCTAGACAGATGAGACTGGACACACGTGACTGCCTAACAATCGAGGTGCTACTGTTTATTAGAAATGCGAGACTGCAGCTGCTGAATTTCAAGTGCAGAATTAAATGCCTGACACATCTACTGTCATGTGGAGTCAAGGCCACCACCTCGAATATTAGCTGGGACATGCTTAAGAAAGAAAATGCTTTTCCACGTCGTTCAAAACAAAAGCAATACTCACCTTAAAAGAGTATGTTAAAAAAAAAAAAAGAAGAATGCATTCCAAAATCCAATATAATTTAAAAAGGTATTATCGATGCCATCATTCCCTGGCTAAAAGTACCATTCTGTTAAAAGACTTTAAAGCTGGAGTTTCAAAGGCATCTACAAAATTTCACCCACTGGGAACAATTATAAAGCAAGGGTCAACCCAACTCAATAACATTAGAAAATATCCAAAGAAATGTTTAGATTTTCTGACCACTCAGGGCTATCTGAGGCAGAAGGCGACAAACCCCAAAGAGTAGCAGGAAGACTAGAAGCTGTTCTGCTGTCTGCTGAAGTGCTGGGGGGCCAGGCACTGAGGACAACGAACTAAGTATGGGGCGAAGTAGGCGTCAGTGATTTCTCTGTGTCCCTTTGTCAACCCAGGCCGGAATTAGCAATTATCTAGGCAAATTAGCCAGAAAACTGAACACTGACCTCTCTTGCTGGTAAAGAAACAGACTTCTCCTTGACCCACAATCACTGGGGCAAACGGAAGATCTCTCACGCCTTCCTGAATAAACGGGCAGAGGCTAAGAGCCCTGAAATCATAGAAACGTAACCGCGTGAAACCTACTAGATCCACCGTGTTCCTCTTGTTAGTTTCTCCTAAGGAGCTCGTGCAGAACGACTCCCATCGCTCCCTGACTGCGTCTGGAAGACCTTCAGAGGGAAAAGAGAAGAAAAGCATCGTCACTGCAGTGACCCAGACGCAGACGCAGACGCAGACAAATACGATCGACAGGCAACATGAGAGGGCGCCGTCCCCTCGAAGGCGAACTCGTAGAGACCGAGTTGTAAGGACTCGCGCGGCCTGGTCCCCAGGACTTCCAGGAACCAGAACCAGCTCCCCCCACTCCAAGTCTATGCTCAATGCCGAGAGCCTTTAGAAGCTATGAATTTAAGAAGTTTTTTAAAAACCTTTTGGTTAAAAACTTAACCCGGAAAATGTGACTATTTCCAATAAACTCTCCTGCGAGGTACCAAGTCTTCATGGGGGGGATGGGATGGTGTGTCTGTGTGTGTGTCTGTGTGTGTGTGTGTGTGTGTGTGTGTGTGTCTCTCTCTCTCTCTCTCTCTCTCTCTCTCTCTCTCTCTCTCTCTCTCTCAGGGGTGATGCTTTTTCCACAGCCGTGCGAGTTTAGGAAATGCTGCAGATGTCAGCCCCACACATTTTCCTGAGGTACCCTGACTGGCATCTCGCCAAAGAATTTCTATGGAACCCAGGCTGGCTTTTTAAATTGCGCAAAAATACTGTTTCCTAAATATCTGTATCATAAGCCAACACATGAATACATGAATGCCAACACTCAAAGTCTACCTTCTAGAGAAATTTTAAAGGAAAGAATTCAGAAACTTTTCAGAGAAAGTGCAACTACAGCTATAATCTCGGAGGCCTCAGTAGAGTTGTCGCCTGACAATCCTGGTTTAAACACGTGCACGCACCCTCATGCAGCCCCTGGCGAGCAACTTCTGGAAAACAAAGACTGATCTAAAAAACAATCACACACATGGCCATTCTCCCGGGTAAGAACATAAAACTCTATGATCTGGCTTAGACCCCCTTCAAGAAGCAAAAGTATAGGTGGGCCAGCCCCAACTTTTCCACCTCTGGGCAACAAGTAGGCTTTGAATACACATGCGATAGGTAACAGCCTCTTGAACACACGAACATTCCTGAAAGATAACCAGGATAGACTGAAAAACAGTTTTCATCAAGTTAGCTCTGAGCGAACCCTGTACTGCAAAGGTAAAGACTTTTTACATCCGGAGACAAATACAATCGACAGGTAACACGAGAGGGTGCCTGTCGTGTAAGTCACAGGCCTATGCCCTGTGGGCACACAGAGCTCTCTCGTTCCAGAAGACAGCCGGCGGCCTGCGTGCCAGTGAGAGGTACCCCAACTCGTTCCTCCACGTCACCTGGGGCTGACTCCGCTTGGACACGAGTACGGGAGGGGTCCCTGAACAGCCCGCAGCCCTTGATTTCATGATGGAGGTATGGGTAACGCTGCAAGTACTTTAATATCTCAGTTACAGGAAGTCGACCCGCAGACAGGGGGCCTTAAGAAAATAAGCACCAAGAGTAACTACAGCTCAAGTGGCTCAATGCTGGCCTGTGGGCACGTCGGGCCTCAGGAACGAGTCACAGAGCGACGCTCTGAGCAGGAGACGGGATGCGCGCGCGCTGCCCAAGCCCAATGGCCACCGACGGGACCGCGGGAAGAAGTTCAAAGCATCCTCAAGGACCACACTCAGATCGCCAGATAATTACTGAAGTCACGTCACAGGTAACTAGGAAAACGCTACGAGTGTCTCCCCTTTATTCTTCAATCCTTCTCCGACGCAAGAGCACGTGATCGCGGCTCCCTGAGCCACCTACCTTTGATAAGCTGCTGTACCAACGTGCTGTTGGGGCCCTTGTCCGTACTGTGCACGATGCAGTTAGCTATCCTCGTCAGGTGTCCCATGTAGCCGTGCCGTCGTCCCCCCTCAGCCCTGACAAGGGGTAAAGGACAAAGATTCAGATTCCCGACAGGATGCAGGGATGAAACAGGGGGGCTGTCTCCTCAAAGATTACACTGCAGCCTCACTCAGTGGACAAGGTTTGTTCAAATATACAGGCCGACCATTCATCTGCAACAACATGTTACCTTTACAGACCAAAACCCAAGTATTCACTGGTGCCTAATGTTTCTGTGACTTTCCTTTTTTGTCTTTTTGTAAAGCTATTTTTCAGACTTTAAACAGACTGTAGGAGACTGTAATAACTCTGCTGGTTCGTTTTGCTACAGGATATCAAATTTTAATCATACCAATCAATTAACAGAGGTACTTATCTACCAATGGCATTTCTCAAGTTAAAATATTGGCTGATTTGAGGACTTGGCCAAGATGAGAGGCAGCCAACCTGTGTTTGGTCCGCACACCACTTGGAACACAGACAAATGATTCCTTGTCCCTTTCCACATTCAGTGTCTAATCTTCCCACCTATGATCCATCTTCCCATTTGGACAAGTGCCTATGAAGACAACAGACCTAGGGACAAAAGTCTGTGTAACAGTTACTTACACGTGTCAACTAATGCTTCAAGGAATCTTGTCAATCAGCTAATGGAAATATCTAAAAAGAATCTACTAGGCCATTTCCTCCCTCTAGTTCCATGAAGCAATTTGTCTCTACAGTGACAACTGGGGTAACCGGGACAAGTGTGCTAGGGGAGCCGTCATCAAGGAGGCCCTGACTTTACAACTGCTCCTTCGACTCCACATTATTCTCAGAAAAACAGCCTTTCAGAAAGGACCAGGAAATTTCAAGGGCAGCACAGAGGTGGGTGTGCTTTCAACTCTTGGTTTCTCCTCAAGAGAGGTAGAAAAGACAGAAGGATCTAAAAATTAATTATCAGAAAAATATGTTACAATATCTGGTTGTCCCGAGAGGACGGTTTCTAACTGTAAAGTGGCACGTACCCATGTAATTACTTTCACTGTTCTCTGTCTAGGGCAAGAGAGGACATTTTTTTCAAATGAAAAATCAAACTGAATTCCTATCAGAAAACAATTTACTTACTGTTTCTTTTCATTCATTTCCCAGGCATCAAGTATTCGTTCTATTAACTGACATTTTTGAAAAAGCTGAATAAAAAAGAATATTCCAGTTAACATTTACATGAATGTCAAAGTGTCAAAATTTTGAAATGAGATAGAAATCTAATTAAAGAGAACAGTGATATGTACAACTCGGCAAGCTAAATATAGCTGTGCATTACTGGCTAAATCAAAGGCGGCATGACAGCAAGCTTATGCAAGGCCTGCGAATACTACAGGACTCAGAGAGGACCCACGCCTTCGGTAGTATTTCAAGGACTGGATCAGTGAGCCGCTGACCTAAAGCCAGGTTTTATTAGCCATGGAAACTGGGCCCAGAGATAGAGCCCGACCAAAATTACACTGGAATAAAGAAAACTGTGCCTGGCAAAAATTTAACTCAGAATCCACAGCAATACTTGTACTTTCAGATGTGAGCAAAACTACCTTCTAGATGCACTAACAGTATGGCACTCATATTAAAAGTAGGTGCCACAATTCTGCAAGCCAATAACAAGCACTGTGGGCTGCTTTACAGGAAAGTCAAGGCCAGTTTCAGTTCAATGTCATTTGTCTTCCCCCATCTGCCTGGCTATTCCAGGTTAGCCTTTCCCACCTGCCAGGTGTGGGGGAACCCGGTGTAAGCTAGAGATCCGCACACAACCAGAGCATTTAAGAGCAAGAAGAAACCTGAACATTGACTTAGTAACACTGCCTCATACTTTGCAAAAGAAAACAGATCCCAAGAAGAGGCTCCCTCATCACTGCACGGAACTCACTTCTCCCAACCTTCGATCGTGTATTCAGCACCAGAAATGAAAACTGCGGCATGCCACACAACTCTTCAGATGTTTTCTGCAGTATTTAAACTTGTATGGTTCTTTTAATCTCCAAATCTATTTTTAATATTCAAATCTATTACTTTTACGAAATAAACAGGCCACTTAGATTTTTCTCTTTAAAGTTCATCAGGGTTCTTTGTCCAGGATTTGATTTATATAAACTCTGGTTAAAAGTGCAGTGAAAATAAGACAATTAAATATTTAGACTCTGAAAGTTAACCTCATGCCTTTAAACTTTCATTTATTTCACACCTAAGTAGGAAAATGCTATAATCGCCGAGTGGCAGAATAAGAACAACAAGTAAGCTTACATGTTTCAACAACAAATTGTCACCAGTGGAGCCCTGATCAGTAATTGTGCCATTTTCTGTGTTTTCGAAGGGACTCGCAAGAATCAGTGCAATACAAATCTCCACTTGTGTATGCAGAAAGTTATTCCACGTGTATCTGAAGAACATGTCCTACAAAAAGAAAAACAATGCTTTCGTTTAGTCAGTTTAATACATTTACCAAATATTGATTTAATAAAATAAAAATGATGTGTTCTTAGTCCAATAGGACTAATTAAAAGGGACACAAGTTTATTTTAAGGGTGTTGGAACGCCACTTCACAGACTGCAGAACAGGTACCTGCTCATTTGACATGCCATACTGATGGCTTCTGTGCAGGGCATGGTGCTTTGGGCAACATGGGAGACAGAGTTAGACAAAAATATGGTCCCTAATCTCGAAGTGCTCACACCTTAGCAGAGAATAACAACCTAGAACTCAGAACTATCAGCAAATGGAGCAAAACAAGACAGGACATGAGATCTCCTGGAGGTTACCAGGGGTTTCAAGATTATCTGAAAAGGTAACAGCATCACAAAAAGACAAGACAATCCCTAAAGCACAAAACACATCATTAAAGTATGTATGGATTCTGGATATCTTTGAATCTGGCCATCTAATGTCAAAATGGAAAAGTAATGATAATGATCCTTTGAGGAGTGTATCAAATTTGTAATCACTCAAAAGTTACTCTAAGATTAACAACAAGATGGATTAACAATAGCTGTATACTTGTTATTAGTAAGATAAAGTGTAGTAATTGATGACTTCAGAGAGACTCCCAAAGACAGGAGTAGGAAGTTATATTCCCGGAAACTCATATACTAATCAGAGGGCAGGGTGAAATCTAGCCCCCAGAGGGCAACACTAGGCTACCCCAGAAACTAATCCTTTAATGTTTCTTCTTTCTACAAAAGGTCCCTGCCCTCTATGCCCTACACTGATGTCTTTTAATCCAAGGCTGAAGTAAATAAACTATCTCAGTGACACTAAGAAGTACGAATGTGTGGCTGAAGGTGTGGCTGATAAGGCACCCATGGCTTTGAAACTGGATGTGAATTCAAAGGCTGGCTCCACCACGTACAAGCCATGGGATGCCTCCCCTCTCTGGGCATGATCTAAAAAACAGGGTCTTTATACTCAGGATAATATGAAAAATGTATAAAAAGTGCACATTCCAATCCTTTTGTGTAGTGAGCAAACACCCAGACTCTCCTTTGAAACAGCCCCAAAATCCCCCAAATGAAACCTGCTAAATGTCCACCCTCGTGCCTTCCGGGGCTATGGGTGGCAGGACCCACACAGCCAGCATGGGCACCGGGGCCGGGCCTGTGGATTCTAGCCACAGGCTTTGAAGCTGGGAAACTCAGGAGTCAGGGGAGTCCAGATAATTCCCAGGCTCTTCCTTTTCCCTTCCCTCGGCAAGGAAACTTGACAGCTGTTTCAAGGAAGAAGCTGGACTCTAATCAAAAGACCAGACAGTACCTCAGATACATTATACAGATACATGTCAGTGGGAAAAGGTACACGCTGTGCCGTTGCTACTTACGACGAGGAAAGAATACTCTAACCAGCAGTCACTTACTGCTAATACAGTCCCCCGAGTCGGTGACCAGACTCACTGCGTCGTCTGTGAGAGACTAAACGTCTTAATTATCTTTGAAATTCTCTAACATAGTTCTTTACAGCCGGCAAGGATAAATTACTGAAAATGTAAAAGCATTCAAAATTGGTGATAAACTCAAGGCAAAAACTATAGAAAAGGCCATTTACGCTTCGACCAAGAAAAGTCATTGACACACGTTGCAAATCTGTGAGGCTGTACCCTGTGTTATGCATCCACAGATTGTCAAGGGTGAAGGAGAACGTCCCTCCGGGAGTGGGGGGGTCTTACCAATATGACCCCGATGCTATTCAGCTCCATGAGGTCCCCGTTGATACTGCTGGTGTTTGTCTGAAGGAGGCTGGATATCAACCGAATCACGTTCAACCGGGTGTTCCCCACGGGAGGGTCCAGCACGCCCCACGTCGTCTTCATCACACTTTTCTGAGGGAGAAGGAACTTTCCAATTAACAAGCTTTCCAATTCGATCCACGTGAGTAAGTAAACAAAGAGGAGCAGGGGGAGGTACTACGATGTAACACCAGGTAAACTAACATTGCAAACAATTTGGCCTGAATTCTACACCGGAAGGAAAATCCAAAGCTGCTACTGATATCTTCAAGATATGAAGGGAAAAAAAAAACATCAAGTAATTTCCCTGGACTGTAGTTTTATAAGAAATCAAGTATCCCCCCCGCCTGGACATTCTACAACGCCACAGAAGGAAAGCAAAAAGCTACTCAAGTCCCTTAGAAACAAGTGCCGTATTCCAAACCTGACCAGAAACTGAGAGAAGTTACAAGTGGTCTGAACAGTCCTCGATCTTTGCCAAATCTGTGATGAAAATGCAAACACAGAAGCTGCTGCTGGATCACGACCTTGAGACAAGATCAACCTCAAATCTGTTCTTGTCCTTAAAAGGGAGTTTTTGAACTTTGAAATCACAAGAGACAGACATAGAACACTTGAGGATGTCAGCAGGCTGACAGGGAAGGGTGGCGAGGTAGGCCCTGGCTCGCCCTTCCTTCGTCCTCGTCCCCGCTCCTGCCAGCACCCTCACGCCCTCCTGCTCCTGTCGGGGCATAAGGGAAGTGTAAGGCTCAAACTTCACTCCACGTGAAACAGCTCTAATCGACAGACATTTCAAAAAGCTTCATCGACCTACCCACACCCCCTATCATACAGTCAAGTCAGGTACCAACTGGTCTCGCTCCCGGCAGCCAGACAGAGGAAGCCCAAACGAGACGCTGCCTTTCTTCTGAGTCAGGGCCAAGTAGAATACAGGCTGAGACTCCACATTAGACGCCACCTGTTTGTCCCCCAGAAGGAAGATGGGCAGGCCCCCCAAGACACAGGTCAGGGGGACTTCGCCACACACCCTCTCCTCTCTCAGGTCCTCCTCCCGCCTCCAACTTCCACTAGTGATGGTCTCTGCTCTTCTCCCGAGTACATCCTTTCTTCTTCCTTCTTTGCTCTCTCCGATCTTCTCCCCAGGTCTGGTGTGAAGGAGCCACCGACCGTCCCTGTCACACCAGCTCAGGAGCTTTCTCTGAGGGTGAATGCCAAACCCGAGGCCCGAACCCAGTGAGGCCCGAGCGCAGATGGACAGCACCACCGAGGCAGGACCACTGCTTGCTCGCTGAAGAGACAACCGAGAAGTGAGCAGCCGCCCGGTGACGAGCGTGAGCTACTGTGCTCCCCCTCTGCAAAGTGGTCAAGCAGGAAACATTCTGTTTAGAAGGGAGAAACTAGCACGCTAAATTCCCAGTAACTCACGGGTGTCACAGAGGGACGTGCTGCAATGGCCAGGATCCTGGATCCAGCGACACGGGCAGAGGCAGAAGGAAAGCATGAGCACTGGTGCCGGCAGCAGAACTCTCCAGAACGGAGGCTTCTGCCCTACAGATTCTAAAGGGAAGAGCCTCTTACCCTAAACTAAAGCTCTGCACCAACCGAGGGGTGTGGGTGTCGCGGACTACGGACGCCCCTCCTTTGCGGGCCTTCACCGTGTGCTGTTTGTGCTTTCGGTGGCTTGCCTGAGTGAACGGGCGTGTTTGAGTAGCACGCGGATGCGCCCACGGAAAAACTAACGCTCCCCGGCACAGTCGGCTGACCGCTTCTGTAAGGCGTCTGCCCCAACCGCCAGGAAGACCACTCCACTTCAAAGCCCAGTTCCTCGAAGACTAACTATCTCAGAGATGTGAAATAACATGCTATGAGAAGAGAAGTATTTATTTTACAGGTATATGTAAGTGCCCAAAATTTATAAAAAGAAAGAACAAAAAGCTGGATTTCCTAAGCAGGTATCAATTTTGCTTCATCCGGATTCCACACCATACATTAATTTAGAGATTACATACAGATAAAAGCCAGTTCGAAGCCAGTTCTGCTACTCACAAGGCTCGTACACTTTCCAACAACTGTTTAAATCAGTGAGAAGGCAGCTCTGCTTCCGATGGCCCTACCTTGGGTGGCTCAAGCAGGAGTTCATGAAAAGATCCAAGTCTTCCTCGGATGGCTTCTAGAACGCTCTTGTTGACCGAACAAGCTGAATGACTCATGCCTGGTGGGCAGATCTCTATATGGCCTTCAAATCTTGAAATAAAGCAAGTTCATTTTTACTTATTACAACTTCAAAACAAATCACTCACGGTGCTCTATCTCAGCATGTAGATATATACACCACAGCTATATAAACGTATAATGATTAAATCCGCATTTCTGGAGGGACGTTTCTTAGGCAGGTGTAATAAAAACCCGACAGGGGTCAGCCAACATGACCTGAACCCCAAAGGCCCACAGTGTCAAGCAAGAAATCATGTGTGATTTCTTCCTGTTCACTTAGACCTGTTTTCCAGGGCCCCCCTCACGGCCTGCCACCTGAAATGTTAGCAACGAACGAGCCTGCGCTTGTTCCAGTTTTTCTTGGGTAATCGACGGTGTTTCCTGTTTAAAAGGCTTCAGTTACTTCTCTACATTAAGCCCGATCTACGCTCATCATCACCCACTCCTTTCTGGAAGTTACGAGTGGAACAGGACTCCCACATCTCAACTGGTGTGAGCGCACGGCACAGGGTCTCACAGTGGGGGAGCACAGAGCCCAGCAGGTAAGAAGGACATGGGGGGGCGGTCTAAAAACATGGGCGAGCAATTCGAATGAAAATATCTTCCTGAAAGCGGTGTGCCGACTGAACATCGGTGCCAACTGGTGGTTAACGCTGTCACTGGCGGAGCCAGGCGGCCCGGACCCAACTTCTGGCTCTTCACTTACCCGTTATTTGTTCTAACGTGGAAAGTGGGGCTCGCCCTAGAACGCCTCTCTCAGACTGCTGTGAAGATCACGCTGAGGCAGACGAAGGGCTGAGAACACTGCCTGGCACGCAGCTAATGCCTAGAGAGTGACTGCTGACTATTACCTGAAAATACTCCTCCCGTGTCAATGAGTCCTGGCTCTAAGAGCCACGTGGAACAGCGCTCGGAAACTCAACCGCTGGACGGGGGAGGGGAGAGGCCGTTTGCTGTAATTCCAGTGTTTTTTTTAACATGTAGGGGTTTTAATCGTGTAGCCAGATACAACATTCCTCATCACAGTTTCTGTCTAGGGAGTCAGGCTTAAAAGTTCTCCACGATCCCATAATTCTGTATTTACATACTTTTCCTCCAGTACCTTAAATTTGATTCATCTAGAATTTATTTTTATGTAAAACAGGTATAGCATTTTCCTAAAAATAAGTCACTTTCTAAGCCATTTAATAATCACCTTTCCCCACTTATGTGAAAAACCATACCAAACCACATATTGAAATTCCTTAATTATTCATATAAACTTGGTATCACAAATACTAGTATCATGCAGCCATATTTATCAGTAACGCACTGTAATATGCAGGAGGCAATTTATCTCAATCACTGGTCTTGCTCCAAATTTCTTGGCTAGTCCCGCCTTTTCTCCTTCTAAATATATTTAAGAATTCACTGAATCCCAAACAAAAACCATATTGGTATTCCAGAGAGCTTTATTAAATTTAGAACTTGGACGAGGAAAGGCAGAGAAGTGCTGGATGTCTGTCAGCAGTCTGTTCTTTTCTGCTGAACAGCCATCTACTGTGCAGATGGATGTGCCACAGCTTCCTCATCCATTCATCAGTTTAAGGACACTTCGCTTGTTTACAGTTTGGGGTAACTACAAATAAAGGTGCCATCATTCACTTACAGGTCTCTGAGTGAGTTTTTATTTCACTTGGGTAAACATCTAAGAGATTGCTGAATAATACAATAAATGTCTGTTTCACTTTCTAAGAAACTGCCAGATGTTTCTGGAAAGTGGCTGTGACACTGCATTCCCAACAACGACGTGTGAGACTTGCAGTTACCCCCTAATGTCACCAGTGCTGGGTATTGTCTGCGTTGTTTTGGTTTATTCGGCGGGCTGAATGGTGGCTCCCCGACAGGTACGTGCACACCCTAACCCCCAGAGCCTACGACTGTTACCTCATTTGAAGATGCAATTAAGGATCTTGAGATGAGGATCCTTAGGGTTATCCAGGTAATCCTAAATGTTACTGTAAGTGTCCCTGTACGAGAGAGACAGACACACAGCAGAGAAGGCAATGTGAGGATGAAGCACAAAGAGGGGGCCACAAGCCATGGAATCCCCTACGGTCCCTAGAAGCTGGAAGAGGCAAAGGACGCGTCCTCCCTGGAGTCTCTGGAGGGAGTGCAGCAAGGCTGACATCCTGATCTTGGACTTCTGGAATTCAGACTGGGAGAGAATAAATTTCTGTCATTTTAAGCCAAGTTTGTGGTCAGTTGTTACGGAAACAAATATAAGTTGTTCAAAAGGTACACACTGCTATCTATGTGGTTTTAACTTGAATTTCACCAACAATGAGTGATGTTGGCCATCTTTTCTTGTATTTACTCGTTATGTACATAATTGTCTGCTCAAATCTTTTGACCTTCTAAAAAACTGAATTATTTTTCGCCATTAAGTTTTGAGTGTTCGTTATATTTGGATACAAGTCCTTTCTCAGATGTGATTTGCAAATACTTTGCAGCAGTCTGTGGCTTGCCTTCTCATTTTAATAAAATCTTTCAAAGAGCAGAATTTAAAATTTTAACAGAGTCTGAGTTGTCAATTTTTCTTTTATGGATTGGGCTTTGGTGATTCATCTAAGAAATTTCTGCCTGAGCCTGGGTCACAGATTTTTCTCCTAGAACTTTTAGAGTTTTGGGATTTACAGTTCTAGTTCCATTTCTTTTCTTTTCTTCCTTTTTTTTTTTGAGTCAAACCTAAGAGGCAGAATATTTCCATTTCAAGGTAATTTTTATACACTGTGCAAGGTACATATGGAGGTCCCAGCACCACTTGTTGAAGGGGCAACCCTTCCACATCTTCTCCACTGATCTCCTCCACACCGCTGTCAGGAGCCAGCTGACCAAGCCTGTGTGGGTCGGGTCTGCTTCTGGCCTCTGTCCTGTTCCAGGGAGCTACGTCCTCTCACTGGGACCAACTGTCCTGATGATGGGACCTTTAAATGTGCATCAGTACTTGGATTTTGACAGTCTCTTTCAAAATTGTTTTAGCTATTGTATTTGCCTTGAATTTCCATGTAAGTTTTAGAACTGGCTTGGATTTTAATTGGAATTATACTGAATCTCCAGATCGGTGTGGGAAGAACTGACAACTCAACAATACCAAGTCTTCTAATGCGTGAACAGTCTCTCTCTCCATTTAGGTCACCTCTGATTTCATCACTACTCCACGGCTTTCAGCATTAAACCCTGCACGTGTTCTGTCTATTTATATCTAAGTATTTCCTTTATTCTGTGCAATCCAGCAACTGTGCTCCTTGGTATTTACCTAAAGGATCTGAAAATGGGAAGTACTTTTAAAGTAAGTGATGCTTTATGAAAATTTTAAATTCTAACTGTTTGGTACCAGTATAGAGAAATGCAACTAATTTTTGAATACTGACCTTATAACTTGCAACCCTGCCAGAATTACTTGTTAGCTGTAGGAGTTTTGTGTGTGGTCTTTAGGGTTTTCTACAATGCTGATCCTGATGTCTGTGAACTGGGCATTATAGTTCCTTTTCTGGCCTGACAGCTCTTCTTCTCTGCCTTATGGCATTGGCCGGGGCCTCCAGCAAGAGGCGGAATAGGGCTGGTGATGGCAAATATCCTCGCCATGCTCCTGGATTTTAGGGGATGTTATTTCAGTCTCTGACCATTAAAAATAATGCCAGCTATGAGTTGTTTTATTGTTAAAAAGCATTTTATCAGTTTCCAAGTTCCTTTCTATTACTAATTTGCTGAGAGGTTTTAACATAAAAGATTAAATGAAGTAACCATGTTTTCTTTTTCTTTAGTCTGTTGATATGAGTTATACTGATTGACTTTTGTTACGACTTGTTTTTACGGCAGTTTTAAGTTCGCAGCAGAATGGAGGGGGAAGTACAGAGGCTGCTGATGTCCCCGCTGCCCCTACACATGCA
Organism: Pteropus alecto; assembly: GCF_000325575.1. NCBI lineage: Eukaryota > Metazoa > Chordata > Mammalia > Chiroptera > Pteropodidae > Pteropus > Pteropus alecto. The sequence goes on from NW_006435764.1 coordinate 3,674,692, forward strand.
CGGTCCTCCCGTTATCGACAACCCCCTCTCCGAGTGGTTCATTTGTTATAATCCATGAACCTCCACTGACACATCATAATCACCCCAAGTTTACAGCCTGCATTTTGACTAACTCTTGCTGTCGTACATTCTATGGGTTTGGACAAACGTATAAAGACACGCATCCATTGTTAAAGACTCGCGCAGAGTAGTCTCACTGCCCTGAGAGTCCTTTCTCTGCCTATTCGCCTCTCCCCATCCTGCCAACGACTGGCCTTTTTTGTGTCTCCATAGTTGGCCCTTTTCCAGAAGGTCACTGAATTGGAATCACACAGTATGCAAGCCCTTTCAGGCTGGCTTCTTCCCCTCAGCACCATGCATTTAAGCTTCCTCCATGGCGTCTCGTAGCATCAGAGCTCATTCTTTTCAGCACTGAGTAATATTCCATTCCTGGATGTCCCGCAGTTTCTTTATCACCTACTGAAGGACGTCTTGGTTGTTTCCAAGTTTTGGCAATATGGAGAAAGCTGCTATCAACATCCGTGTGTGGGTTTTTGTGTGGACAGTTTTCAACTCCTTTGGGTAAACATCAAGGAGCATGACTGCTGAGCTGCGCACTAAGAATACGTTTAGTTCCGTAAGACGCTGCCAGACGGTCTCCCACAGGGGCTTTTTATCATTTCGCGTTCCCACCACAATGGCTGAGAGGTCCTGTTGCTCCGCATCCTCACCAGCATTTGGTGGTGTCAGTGTCCTGGATTTTGGCCATTCTTACTGATTTCTGAAGGGTGAATGAGCCTTGCATTCCCAAGATAAACCATACTAAGTCATGCCAAATCATTTTCTGAATAGGTTGCCAGATTTGATTTGATATCTTCTTGTGAAACTTCAGCGTTCTTTCCTATAACATTCTTGTCTAGTTTCAAAGTAATACTGGCCTCATAAAATGAACTAGAGAGTGTTCTCTCCTCTGTATTCTGGTAGAGTCCTTCCGTGTTTCGTAGGATGCATCGATGAAACTATAGTGAGCTGAGAGTTTTGTTGGAAGGTTTTAAATATGAATTCAATTTCCTCAATAGATATAGGGCTGTTAATGTTATCGATTTCTTTTTGAGTGAGCTTTAGTAGTTTTATTCTTTTAAGGAAGTTGTCCAATTCCTCTAAGCTGCTGAATTTGTTCAATGAGTCGTTTGTAGTATTCTCAGGAACCTTTTAACGTCTGCAAGGAATGTAGTTACGTCCTCTCCTTTATTCCTGATAGCTATAATCTGGTCTCCTCTACTTTGTTCTTAGTCAATGTGGCTAGAGATTTAATTTTACTGATCTTTTCAAAAACAGGTTTTTGTTTCACTGATTTTCTGTATTTTTCTCTTCTCAATCTCAGTTTTTGTTTGTTTTTTTTTTGAGGGTACTGGTAATTTTTATTTCTTGACTCGTGATGACTGCACAGGTGTGTTATCTTTTAATTGAACATTATGATTCATATGTTTTTTTCTGTACGTAAAAGGTGGAAGGTACTGGCTGCTGCACCAGGATGTCTCATTCTCTTCACAGAGACAGGTTTACTCTGGAAGTAAAATCAACGCTTTTCCTGGACCTGACTATTAAGGAATGAAGGTTGCTCTGTCAACAAATTCAAGCTGTTAGAATAAAGACCAATTTGTGAGCCTACCTTGCCAGATCAATCATTTTTTTGGTAACAATTCAGTGAGTTTTTTTCAATTATAGTTGGCCTACAATACTAGTTTCAGTTGTAAAGTACAGTGATTAGAGATCTCTGATCACTCCACTAAATCTAGGACTCCCTTCCCCCTTACGCAGTTATCAGGACATCGCTATTTTCCTTATGCTATACTTTATATCTCCATGACTATTTTGTAATTGTCCCTTCGTACTTCTTAATCCCTTCGCCCTTTTTTACCTACTGTCCCAACCCCCTCCCGTCTATCAGCCCTCTAAGTATTTATGAGTTTGTTTCCGTTTTTGTTATTTTGTTCTTCAGATTCCACGTTTATGTGAAATCGTGTGGCGTTTGTCTTTTTTAATCTGATTTACTTCATTCGGTGCACTACCCTCTAGGTCCGTCGAGGCAATTCTGTGTCTTTTAATCGGAAGTGAGTCTCTTGTAGGCAGCATCGTAGGGGTCTTGTTTTCTTATCCATTCAACCATCCTGTCTTTTGGATGGAGCACTTCTTTCTTTTCCCCTTGAGGTATTTGTTGATAAATATGTACTTATTACCATTCTTTACTTATGTTTTTGATATATGTTCTTCTTAAAGAAGTCCCTCTGACATTTCCTGTAATATTGGCTTGGTGATGATGAACTCCTTTAGCTTTTTTTCTGCCTGGGAAGCTCTTTATCTATCCTCCACTCTAAATGATAGCTTTGCTGGATAAAGTAATCTTGGTTATAGATTCTGGGTTTTCATCACTTTGAATATTTTGTCCCGAGCCCTTCTGTCCTGCACTGTTTCTTCAGAGGAATCAGCTGCCAGTCTTATGGGAGGTCCCTTGTAGGTAACTAACTTTCTCTTGCTGTTTTTAAAATTTTCTGTGTATTTAACCTTCGGCATTTTAATTATGATGTGTCCCGGTGTGGTCTTCTTTGGGTTCATCTTTTTTGGGACTCTCTGAGCTTCCTGGGGTTGTATATGTCTTTAGGGAAGTTTTCCATTGTTGTTTCTTCAAATAAGCTTTCAACTAACTTCTTGTTCTCCCTCTTCTCCTTCAGGTACCCCTATGATGCAATTACTTTGTTAAATTTTTTCCCATAAGCCCCTTAATTATCACATTTTCGGATTTCCTGCCATTCTGATCGGGTGCCCTCTGCTTCCCCGTCCTCTGTATCAGTAATTCGATCCCGTGCTTCATCTACTCTGTTGATTTCCTCTAATACACTCGTCACCTCAGATAATGAATTCTTTGTTTCTGAGCGGTTCCCTTTTGTAATTTCCATTTTTATGTTTTTTTAATCTCGTCGTTAAAGTTCTGAGTTCATCTACTCTGTCCCTAAGTTCTCTGAGCATCTTTATAACCAGCGTTTTGAATTCTGCATTGTGAGATTGCTCGACTCCATTATTCCTGGATCTCTGTTCTGTTCTGTCATACGGGACCTGCTTCTTTGTCTCCCCATCTTGGCTGCCTTTTTCTGTCTGTTTCTATGTACTAGGCAAAGCTCCTAAGTCTCCCGGCCTTATTAGCGTGGCTCTGTGTAGTAGCTGTCCGGTGGCACAGTCCTGAGAGGGGTTCGGCTGCAGGCCAAGTTTAGCCCCAGCCTGTGCCCCTACGGGGGCCACCTGTTAAGATTTAGCAAGCGAACCGCAGATGCTGTGCTTACAGTTGCCTCAAGAGGCCACGCCAGAAACCGAGGCCAGTCGCCACCAGTGTGAGTTTCACGCTCCTCGGCAAAGGGTACAGGACCAGCCAAGGACACTAGATGTGGCTTGGGTGGGGCCGCGAGTTGGGAGAGGCGGAGTTTCAGGGAATTCTCTGGGCGGAGGGACCTGTTATTCAGTTTGGTGACGTCTCAGCTATGGCGGCGCTGCGTCCGCGCACTGGCAGTGGGGACACCGCCGGCACTTCTGCCCAGGAGAGCACCTCGCCTCTGGCCCTCATTCCAACAATTCAGTGTCCCCCATAAAAGTCCCTGGTGCCCCCCGAGCAGCCGACCCGGTGCTGGTGCTCAGAGCAGCAGGTCCGTCACCGCGAAAGTGCGCTCATGGATGCGGCCCCTTTAAGAGGCGTCTGCCACTGCCACAGCCTCTGTCCCACTCGCTGCTGGGGACCCGGCAGCCCCGTGTCCTCTCGTCCTTGGCCCCTCCTCCCCGCTCCCGTTGCGGGGTGATTTAATGATTTCTCTCCCTAGTTGTAGGGCTTCTGTTCATCTAGACCCTAGGCGACTCTGCTTGCTGTTTTCTGTTTCTGTCACGAGACGCACAAAGCCTCTATCATCTACGCCATTTGCCCGGACTCCTGATTTCTGCTCTTAATTTTATTTGTCCTTTCCCTCTGCTCGTGTTGGGTTTAATCTGCTCGTCCTTTACTAGTTTCTTAATGTGGGCACTTAGATCACTGACACGAGACTTCCGTTTCCCTTTCTAATATAAACAGTTAATGCTGTACCTCTCCCCTCTACCGCTTTGCTACATTCTACAAATTTCAACGTGTTCTGTTTCCATTATCGATCAGCTGAAAATATTTTCTCATCTCTCGTCATTTCCTCTTTGACACTTGGGGTTATTTGTGTGTTGTTTCATTTCCAAATATTTGGGGAGATTCCAGAAACCTTTTTTTAAATTGATTTCTAGTTTAAATCCATTATGCACTGAATACATACTTCGTATGATTTACTATTATAATTTGTTAAGGTTTGTTTTATGGCTGAGAATCTAGTCTCCTTTGGTAAAAGTTCCACACGCACCAGAAAAGAATGTACACTGGCTGCTGGGGGAAGGTTCCTGAAGGGTCAGTGAGGTCAAATGGACTGCCAGTGGTGGTCAAGTTTTCCGTATACTTACTGATTTTCTGTCTATTAGGATAGTTTTAGATTTACGGAAAAATTACGAAAATGGTACAGAGAGTTCCCATAAAACCCATGCTGGGCGTGCCCTATTAATATATCAGTATATGTGCCACGATTAATGAACCAACACTGACACGAAAAATCTATAAATCCATGCTTTATTCAGATTTTCTTAATTTTTACCTAAAGTCCTTTCTCTGCTCTGGAATCCCCTCCAGATACCACACGGCATTTGGCTGTCATGTCTCCCGAGCTTCCTTCTGACTGTGACAGTTTCTTGGACTTTACTGTCAGGTATTTTGCAGAACATCCTTTGGTTGGGACTTGTCTTGTACTTTCCTCACGGTCATGGGTCTTTGAAAGGAAGACCACACAGGAAAAAATGCCATTTTTATTTCATCGTATCAAGGGTACAGACCATCAACATGACCCATCGCTGGCTGCTGGCGTTGGTTATCTGGCTGAGGGACCGTCAGGTTGCTCCGCGAGGTCACGGTCACTCCCTCCCCTGCACTGTCCTCTTCGGAAGGGAGTCGCGGTGCGCGGCCTGCACTTAGAGTGGGGGGCGTGCTCCTCCCCTGAGGAGTGAGGGTCTACAGGGACTACCCGGAGCCCCCCGCACAGGAGGTCTGTCTCTTCTCCCTTTACTCACTCAATTGTTTACTTACATGACTATGGGCTTAGATATTTTTTGTGTTGAGTTATAATACAATAACTGCTCTATTTTATTGTGGGAATTATTCCAGCTCTGGCCACTGGGAGTTCTTTTAGTTGGCTCCTGTGCCCCTCTGGTATAACCTCTTTCAATGGGTGGGTTTTTTGTTTTATTTTGTTTTTGAGTACTTTCTACTTTCTGCACTTCACGATGCTCCAGACAGGGGCTCTGGTTCCCTTGACCAGAGAACAGTGTCAGAACCCGGATCTGGGTGCTCACGCTCGTTCCTAACGGCATGTCATGTCGTTACTCCTCGGCCCTTGCAGCTCACTGTCTTCTTGGTTTAGCTCTTCACACTTCACGAGTAATTTCTAACATCCCTCACTGGGTCCTTCCTCGACAATGTCTGCGCGTGAAAGTGCCCCAGCTCCTCTAAGTCAGAAACTAATACGCACTAACTTCCACCTTCTCCTTATTTCCTGAGTTTTATTAAAGTGATCTGCAATTTATTCCATTTTTTTCAATCCTTTATTTGAATTATTCATCTTAACATTTAACTTCCACAGTCACTTTAATTTTTACATCCCTATCCATTTCATTTATCATCGTTCTTACCAACATATTTCCCTAAATTCTTCTCTAAGTTATTTTTCTGTTTTGCTTTGGGAAAGTCCATCTTCAAGTAATTTACCCCAGGAACAGACCATGTGCAACGCTGATGTCTCATGGGCTCAGAACGCCTCGTTCACCCTCACACACCAACAACAGTACTTCGGGGTCACCATCCTGCCCTGTTTTTCAGTATTTATTTAGCTTTCCAAATGCAACGCCCGGCAACCTGATTTGCTTTGTAGTTAACCCACTTTTTTTTTTCCTTATCCCTATATTTTTAAGACTTACTCTTTATCTTTGGGATTCAGAAATCTCATCAGGATAAGGTTAAAATCTATGAGTCCTTTTTTTTTTTTTTTTAAATATTTAATCTTTCTTAGTTTTACCAAACCTTTCTGGTCTGAAGATAAATTCCTTCAGGTCAGAAATTTCCTTCTATTACTTCTTTTATTGTATCTTCTGTTTGCAATAAGTTGTGCAATTATTTTGTTTCTCTCTTCTTTATGCAAAAATGTGTCATTTTTCTCAGAGTTATTCCTCTCTCAAGTCACAGTGCCACTTCACGTGCTTTTGAACCGTTTTAAGAGATGGCGCAATGGCCCGCAGCACGAGGGACTCGGTAACGGTCCCACACCACTTGATGAATACCTTAAGTTTTGGTTACATTATTTAAAATATGACTCACCAGGAAAGACACAGCCAAAATTACAGATACAATCCCAAAATTACAACATACTTGAGGCAGTGCTGCCACAATGCCCTCCGTTATCATTGGCCAAAGAGTAAACACGCCAGGAATAGAGATCAGGAATTTGAGAAGCAGGAGTTGGTAAGACTGTTATTTTGCTAGAAACCAACATCTAGAAACCTTAGGTGGCCAAAGTGTCCCACACCAACAGGAGACCTTCTCTGTCCTCTCCGTGTCCTCTGGTGGACGAGATGGATCCAATAGTGAGTAAGAAAATACAAATTCTAATCTCTAAACCACACATTGCTGACACATATACATACCTCTTCAAATCCTCATGCTCCAGGGAACAATGAGAAAACCCTGACAATTAATAAGTAGATCAGCACTGGACATGAACTATGAAGAATAACATGACAAACGTGAAATGGCCAGTCCAGAGGCACGCACATATTTCTGACTCTGAAACACTTACCACGAATTTCCCCTAAGACCTCCAGCCACCCACCTGCCCATTTTAAAGTGGCCTCACGAACTGCAGTGTCCAAAAAACACAACCCGAAGCCTCAGGCCGGCAGGTACAGGAAAGAATCAGAAGATGAACAGAGTCCCTGAATTGCCACCAACCAGGAACACCTATTTTCAATTTCTATGAGCAAGAGATAAGCTTCTTGGTGTGTTTGAGCCATCAGACATGTGTGTGATGTATTACAGTACTTACTACAGTAGCATTTTTGTAATTGCTATTTATTACAAAAACTCAAATGACCAGAATCCAAATACTGCCATAAATAGTGTTCACCAAACTGTACTTTTCAACTGCATCCCTAGGTATCACATCCGTGTAAAAATAACATATGGTTTACATAGCAGAAAAAGATTCAGAACCTGATATCCAAGGGCATGATATTGTAGCTTGTAACAGCAGCTCGACTCTCAGCTTTTAAAAAGTCTAAAAGCAAAACAGAACGACTCATTCTGAAAGGTAAAAGCAGAGCTTACGTTGGCCGCCGTGTCTCAAGTAGAGTCAGCAGTATCTGGATGGCACTGACAATGGCTGATTCATTTTTCTCCTTGTGGAAAATGTTTGATAGAAGCTGCTCTATGATTTCTTGCCTGGGGAAACAAATCAAGAGTCAAGTGCTAATGGTAACATCGCTTAACAGTAACGACTTCAGGGAAAAAGGTCCCGGCACCAGTAAGACGCGTATTATACAAACATTTGATATCACCTGGGCACGTTTGTTTCAACTTGAAAGTATTTTGTTTTTATACATTTATTAAAGTAGACAAGTGATCCTGCTTATTATAACTATACTCTCTCACACATATATTCCAAGCCCCTCTCCTCAGCAGACTCACTTGGGCCCTGCTGGCCTCTGCCCATCTTGTGGAGAGCCCCAAATATTTCAAGACTGTGTCACCGCCCACTCTGACCAGGTGGTTGTGGTGGCAGTGGCTGGGAGGCTAGGGTAGGGTAATAAGCCTCAGAACCCTTCACCCTCTCAAGAAAAGGAGGACTTTTCAAAAAGGCTAATTAGAACCCATAAATGTTTTCCCACAAAGGCATTAATGTATAATTAAAGACCTAAAACAGGTAAAAGAGAACATCAATTGTTACATTTTACTCTATAATTAAAATATGATAAACTGAAATAACATGAGAGCAATGATATGAATCGGAACTGCTGCCCGAAAGGATTCTGTGCAGGCCCTTCCCATTACACCTCTCAAGTACATACGCAAGGTCACGGTTAACCGAAAGCACTGGGATCATCTGTTAGATAAATTTATATGGACCCTCTCAAGGAAAACCTTCGTTTCTTAGGATCTCGGCAATTTTCAGAATCCATGTGGATTAAGAAATGGAATCTCTCTTACAATGTGACACACAGCTGGGTTGTCCTTGCTGCTCACCTGGCAGAGACGCCAGTCAGCCCAGGGTACAGTTGGGCTCACTGTGTCCTAACACCTGTTCCCTGCCAAGCTAGGGCAGCAACTAGGAAAGAATCTCTCTCTTTGGAGAAAGCACCCGAACCTGGTGTCTAAACTAACTTCAGAGGAACCCCCTGCCGGAAGGAGCTTTCAAGTCCTTCCAGACTGGCACTGAGACTGCTCTGAGCTCTCTCTCTGAGACGGCACTGTGACAGTCACTCCACACACAGTCTCCAGAGTGAACACTATGTCTGGGGCCGGACTCTGGAAGACAGAGCGAGCGCCTCTGTGCAGCGGACACGCGTCGTCTTCACACGGCGGCCTCGCCCAGGAGAGGGCCAATGCGGCGCCCAGCTGTGGACGTCCACCGTGTCACTCAGGCACAGTGTTCACACCAGACGGCGCGGTCACGCTGTCAGTACTGGTGCCTGAAGGGAGTGGCCAAAAAAGGCGCCCTCACTTCTTCATGGCTGCACCAAATTCAAAGTCTACTATATCACGAAAGTATTCTACTAATGAACAAAATCTGTATTAATAACCAGCAAAAGAGTAGCTGAGCCACATTGAGTCTTTAAAACAATAAGGCATTTGTTTACATGCGAGAGAAAACAGTGGTTTTCACATTTAAAAAAATAGGAGTTCTTGGATGAGCATCAGTAAAACTCCTGATGAGCTGTGTGATGCGTGTAGCCATCCAGGGTCTTTACCTACGCCTCTGAGACAACGGCTCGCTTCTGTTCTGTTTTTGTTTTTGACACGGGAAGTCAGGGGAAAGACTTCTATACAACTCAATGGCTCAACTGGGATCAAATCCGAATTCATTCGAAGTCCGTTAATGTTAAGAGTTAAGGACTGCACAGTCCAAGTCTAACATGCCTGTTTTTAAAGAAATTTTTGACCTTGAAAATTTCCCACAGAGCTGCTACTGAACACATCCAGGTTAAGCCCAGACCGCTTCCCAGGCTAACATTGCTGTCTAACGCTTCAGTCCACGTTCCCAGGGATGGGTGGGTACCCCCACCCATCTGCACCACCCACTTTAACTTCAGCTCATTTCAAGGTTTTCCTTAAGTGCTACCCTACACTTATATTTATGCATGTGGTGTCTACACACATGTGCACACACACAAAACCTGTGCCCTGTTTGGCATAGCATAAAGAGTTAGGTAACCGGTGTGTACACTACATATTGCCAGTAGATTGGCCTAATACATAACACTGGAGTTTTAGATAACTTATCAAACGCATAGAACGCTCCTATGATCCATAAGTTCACTGAGCTCACAGAAAGCTCACAGGCTTCCACCACAGAGTACTTCCTCTGCTAACAGACACTAAAAGAACCCCACAGAGTGGGAGCACATCTGATGTTTAAGGGGGTAGTTCTCATTCTTAGGAAGTGTGGAAACACCATCACAAAGTCTCCTCGCCACTGAGTGCAGCGAGGGTTCACCTCAGTGACGGCATGGAGCAGCGGACTCACATCCCTGTATCTGAAGAAACCAACTCCATCTAACAGTTAATGATGTCGATCTGAGCACGTACTGATCCGCATCAAATTACAGTCGCCTGAACCAGGACTAGAGACAGGCTGAAATGCATCAGCGGGGCCATGCGGGCGCCAACGGCTAGAGCCCCCATTTGGTTCACGCAGAGGTGTGTGAACAGAGACCGCGGTGGCACTGAAGAGCTCAGTGATCACCACCCATCGGTCGGACCCTCGGGGTGAAACTGTGACATCCGAGACGGGAACACGAGGGCGCCAACGGCTAGAGCCCCCATTTGGTTCACACAGAGGTGTGTGAACAGAGACCGCGGCGGCCCTGAAGAGCTCAGTTATCACCACCCATCATCGGTCGGCCCCTCGGGGTGAAACTGTGACATCCGAGACGGGAACCACGCACCACGGGTGGCTCCTAGGCATTCAAAAAGTAACCAGTCTGAACCCGCCTGGCGTTAAGAACACATGCTGGATTTCTAGAACTTTATCCACAGGAAAGAATGTGGAGTACAGGCATCGCTCAGCTAGGCATCCACGGGGACCGGTCCCAGGACCACCCCGCCCCCACGGCTACCAAACTGAGCCTACTGCGCTCAAACGGCAATCTCACACGGTTCACCCCAACACCACTGCGATTACTGGGATCTGAGCGTGAAACGCCTTCCACGTTACAAAAGAGTGCGTGTGCCGTAACGCCAGGAGTCACTGACGTGGGGCAAAGGAGCGTTTCGCTCAGGAGCTGATGAGCTCTTCGGTTCTGCCACTTGAGAGAACTGGTCAGCTCCTTCCTACTGGGAAGACACGAGTGCACTTCTCAGAGATGCCTTGTCTCTAATTTGTTCCTTGCTTCTGCCACACTTGCCAAGTAAATAATACACGTGAATGTTTATTTTAACGAAAGGGTCTCACAGTAGTTAAGCCAAAAGATGCAAAAGGGTCTCAATGTACAAGAGGACTGAAACGGGACTGAAAAAAATCGCTGAAAACAACAGTAGCAGTGAATTGAAGCAAGACTGCCGTGCGTACACAATGCTAACTGCATGCTCACGTTCCAGCTATTCATCCAAAGTGAGAGGATGCCTGCTTTATCTTCATGAAAATAACTCAGCTGTACAGATGCAGTCAAATGTATGCCTGTGCTTGATAATACTTCCTGAAAATGCACAAATCTAGAAAAACGAGTAAACGCGGGTGGGCCATTCAAAAATTTCAAAACAGCACACCATCCCCAAGCTGTCCTCCACCTAACCAGGAGATGGCGGTTCACTAGGAGGAATTACCTAGAAACTAAGGGCAGAAGCAGGACAAAGAAATGGAACACACATGACATGTACCCCTTCAAGTCAAGTCTGCCCAGGTACCCTTAGCTAGCTGCAAAGACACAGCGAGCCCTAAGAAAAGCTTCCGGTAAAAATCATTCATCAAAATAGATCAGACCGGTTTGTACATAACATGTTCTCCACCACAGACATGGAGGCAGGGAGTAAATTACGACGTCTACCCCTCTCGTGACGCTGTGCAGAATTCTAGTTAAGCGATTTGGAAAGTTTGAAGTCGACGTAGAAGCGTCAATTACCTATACTCTTCCCCTGGAGGTCGCTGGGCAGCACGAATGCCTGGGGTCGGATGAGCTCTCCTCCTCCTCACCCACTCCAGGGCAGTGTCTCCCAGAGGTGCAGCCCCGCAATGAGGAACACTTACCGACCGCTCCGCATGGGAACTCTGAACGGCATCACCATGAAAAAAGAACGAGAAGAGCATTTCGAACGTACTTTTCTAGAGTGGCGAGCAGAGGGTCTGGTTCTGTGCTGTTCTGAATTTGTAACATCTGGTCTCTGCTCAGGCGAACAATTTCACAAAGTGACTGGGACGCATTGGAATGCCGCTAAAGGGAAAAAAGTACAATTTTCACTATAAAATGCATGAGAAGTCAAATTTATAACAAAAAGGGAGAAAATGCTTAAGAAATAACACAAATTAATATTGGCCATAAACTGCAGTGAGGAAAAAGTCAAGCTCAAAAGAAATAACATGTAAAAAGCATGAGTATTTCATTCTGTCAGGCTAACGAGCTCTACTTATCAATACTGCACACTACAAAGTACACATCACTATTTGCGGGGAAATGTGATAAAAGCTTTGGCAAGGAAAAGTTTCTGTAACTGAACACTTGAAAAAAATATATTCTCCAAATATAAACTATTATCATCTGGAATACATCGACGGGTAAGAAAAAGTACATCTTTTCCGAGTGTACAGAGCGTTTACCTTAGAAAAAAGCTCTAACATCTCAGCGCACACACGCCATATTCTGTGGGCATGTGGCACTGAATGTGACCTGTGGCACAGGCAGAGCAATGATGTCCCAGCACAGGTGACGATGCAGACCGGTGTCAGAGCCCACTGACTGGAGTCAGGACCCCAACACCCCGTAGTCAACAGAAACCGGTCGGATGTCGGTGGCCTGTGATGAGCACTTTGTACAGAATGCAACTATCAACAGGACCGTCTAATGGGCAAAATTAAGTTTCTTGCAAGTCAAGTAAGGAATGTGCTGATGCCCCAAATGCTTTGTCCTTCACCAAAGAACTTGCTAGAGAGCTGGGCTTCTCCTGTGAGTTTTCCTGGCCCCTGCAGACAGGTGTAACACCCACTGGGTGACCGAGCTCTTCCGCACCAGAACATGATGGAGCAGCAAGCAAGCCTCATCCACAGGCACGTGCACCCTGGGAACGGGCGGGCCATGCTCTGCCATCACCTGACACGTGGACACGCCGGCATGTGTCCTCCATGTCCACAGCAACAACGCTGGGCTGTCCCGTGAGGAATGACGGGGAAGCAGAAGCCCCTTTGACAGCACTTTCTTTCTTCCTCTCTCTCTCCCTCTTCCCTCCTCCCTTCCCACCCTCCCCACAGAGGAAGGGGAGGGGCTACACCTACCTTAATAGAAAATTCAGCTTTATGAGAGAGAATATTCTCCGTCCTCCTTTGCACTGTTCCCCCATGATGCTCACTCTCCCATCTAACCTGCACCCTAGAATGTAAGGGAGGCCCCCCCTTCCCCTTGCCTCATGACAGACTCTGCACCTTCTGTAAACCAACTTCTCCACAGATATTAGGTTGAACAGCATGGAACTGTCATGTCTGTAGGTAGAAATGGTTGAATACTGGCAATTCCTCATGGCTCAGCCCCCTACTGAAGGTGGCAACAAGAGCAGCAGCAGCGAAGCCGAACGACAGCCTCCTCTAGAGCCACACCAGCTGACCCCGGCGACCCCGTACTGACAGACGGACCCTCAGCACAGGGCCCAATGTGCAATCTCCAAAGCAGTGTCAACCTTTAGCACCTAGGGCAAAGCCAAACCTTCCAGAGCACAAAAGCCTGGGCCAGGAAAGACGGCCACCAAGAGCCTGTCACTCTAGGGGTCCAATAGGGTCAAAAGTGACCAAGATCCCACCGTGCTGCTTAGAAAACTTTGGCCAAGATGCAAAGAACAAATGCAGGCGTGGCCACCCCACTTGGCTAAAGATGGGTATAAAGGAAAAGTGCTGTCGCCGGGGTTGTGTATGACGAAGACGAGCAGATCTGCACGACATCCCAGCTCCGCAACGGAGACGGTGCCAGGACTGGGGCTCGCTGCCTGCTGCTCGCCACATTTCTGGAAATTTGGGGGGTATCAGCAAACGCAGCCTTTCATGTTTAGAAAACTGTCAATTTTGAGACTGCCAGATTATCACCGTTCCAGCTGCCCTCTACCCTCACATCTCATACACGTATGCTCTGGGCCCAATGAACATGGTTGTTTTAAAAAAAATCAAGTTTACAGTAACACAAGAGAACTTACATCTTCTTCTTGCGATGGATGAACTATTTCCACAAGCCTCTGGATAATTTTCTCCTCATTCAACCACTGTAAAACACATTGTAGAAGCAATCATAGCAATGAGCGGCTCTCGTTCAAGCCCCAGTGAAGGTTAACATACTTGGAAATAGCCAGCACATTCTAAGCAGAATGTTGCAGGTTTCTCTGGACTTTGAACACTACAGGAAATTAAAAGTCCCCCAAGGAAAATGCCAGTGAATATATGATTTTAACAGCAGCCAGCAGCAACAACTCCTCCCCGACTTACGATACCCACATACAAAAATTCTATATATCGGCTCCTTAGCTGGGGGTAATTCTGGGACACTGAGCACTAAAAGGGCCTGTACTCTGGTTATTGGGAGGGGTGAGGAGTGGGGGTGGAATTTATACATTTTCTATAAAGGAATATTCACTTTAAAGAGAGCTACGGAAAGACTGACAAAAGCAGTGTTTAGTACCAAGTCTCTGGGTTAAAATGCACGTTGAACTTTTAGATTCCAAAACCAAAACAACCACAGGAAATGTGAAGAATAGGGGGTGGGGACACTACAGAAGCAGAGTTTATCTGCCCTGTCACATGTTGGCAAAGAGCTATTATTATGACAAGGACAATCACTCCTTCATCTACACGTGACACACTGCTGTAAATGAAACCGTGAAGTGGGTATTACGGAAGCACCAATGAAAACTCGGCTGGTGTAAGATCAGTTCCATGAGGAACGAGACACCATAATAAGGCACTGGCTACCGAGAAAGGACACGTGCACACCGTGGTCGGGTGTGCTGGGGGGCAAGAAACCCAATCCCAGTTGCTAAAGGCATGGGGAGAAAGCCTAACACCGGCTCCAGCTCCTGAGACAGGCCGAAGGAGAAGGCGAGGGAGCTGTGGGGCCGGGCCCAGCCCAGCCCAGCCCAGCCCGCAGCCCGCCCTGGGGGACCACCCCGCTGGGGCTGTCAAAGTGCAGAGGGCGGGGCAGGCTTAGGGAAGTCTAACGGGCTCTGGCTGACACACACAGAGCAGCAATGTCCCTAAAGCAGAGGATGGTGCCGCCTGCAAGTACGGGCCGCACTGGGCAGTCCCCCCACCCCACTGCCTCCACAGCTGGTGATGGGCGTGCACATCCCAGGTCCGCTTCTGGACTCCACCTCGCAGTGGCCCCCACACTGAAGTCAGTCCCTGAGGCGCTTCCAGCTACCCTTCCCCCAACAGTGCCGTGATGAACCACGCCCATCGCTGCACCTGAATTCAACGTGGAAGTGACCAAAGCGAGTCTAGAAATCTACGCTGAATAACCCTCTGCCACAGTCCAAATATGCAGGCGCCCCCCCGCCCCACACCTGCAAACACAGAAAAGGAGCCGGTGTCCCAACTCAGGGCCCTTCCGCAGGCAGCTCTCGGGACGCCCGCTGGGTCTGCTCTGCTGGTTTCCTCACAAGGACTCTGCCCTGCAGACACAGCCCCGACCCCAGGCCAGGACCATCCCGCGTGCAGCACGCACGCGTGCGCCCGCCCTGCCACTGCGGCCACTCCTGCCCACCTCAGCGGAGCTGCCCTTTCCCGGGACACCACCTGACAAGCCTCCTGTCTCTCCTGGTCCCTCAGCTCATTAATTAAAATTTGCATTTCCAGAGAAATGAGCAAGTCCTCAGGTTCGAGGCTGAGATGGAATGGACCGGGAAGGAGAAGACAAGGGGGCGGCAAAGATGAGTCTGTGGGGAACCTCGCCTTCAGGTCACTCCCACAGCCCTCTTCCCACCCGAATTCCAGCAAAGGCAGCTCCTCGAGAGACACACGAACCCTAAAATAACCATCTCCCCAAATTTAAAATATGTGCCCTCTGGAAGTAAACTGCTTCCTCCTTAGCCTGCGCTCCCGGCACCCACGAGAACGTTACCTCTGAAGCCTGATTCCCTGAAATGCCGACGCCTCTCCTTTCTGACTTTCAGGGGTGGCCCTGTAGCGCGACCGTCTTCTCGAGAAGCCTCAAAGCACACTCAGACGAGGTTCACAGTCCCAACCGTCTTATTCTGCTCTTATCACCTCACCAGCTTTGAGACAAATCCTCAGCCCACTCCACCCCGCCCCCCGCCCCCACTGGAAAACCAACCAGCAAAGAAAAAGACCCCAAAGGACAAAGACACACCCTAGGCCCCTGGGACGTGCTGCCTCAATCTTAATCCCGTGAAACCTGAGTCTCTTCCTATCTCCGAACAACCTTCTCCCCGACCCTCCGCCTTGCCCCCCAGTTTCCCAGCCAACCTTCTACCACCAAGCCCCGGGACACCCCCCAGCACAGCAGCCCACCCACCTGTCCCCACCATACTCCAAAACAGTCACAATTCTACTCACGTTCAGCACGTCCTGCCTGGGCTGCGGCGGCTCGATGCATGTCAGGAGCCTGAGCAACAAATCCATGATAGCTGACGTTCCTATGTGCTTTATAATAAGGTCGACAAAATCACGTTTCTTCTTTAAGAAATCCACAATCTAGAGGAGAAGAAGCCAAAGGTGAAAGACAAGCAACCGGGCACTTCAGAATGCTTCCGATCCTGACCCCCCAGCGGCCCCGCGCTCCCGAATCCCACCCCACTCTGAGGAGAGGAGAGGAAATGCTGAATTCGTAGTATTATGTCAATTTGGAAAGCCTGCTAATTTTTATAATATTCAACAATCCCTTAGGAAAAAATCTCCCAAATTATCTCACACTCCCAAATACAAATACACCATAACAGAATATTTCTCTTTTTACTTTCATTATTAATTCTCAGAGGATAATAAATTGCATACCCTGTGAAAAGCCAGACAATATACCATTTCAGTTTATATACATAAAGCAAGTCCATTAGACTTTGCACTAAAACCCAGAATATTCGAAATTCTAATTATATTCCATGGAGCAAGCAAGAGAAAATAATTCGAAACATAAGGATTTCTACATCACTCAAAATGACTAGCTCACCTGTTACACAGAAACATCACATCTGGACTTTACTTCACCTGATCAGATTCACACAAGGAGAGTGAGTGTGGGGGAGGCTGACCGTTACACCGTGGGGCTGTGACCATGGTAACACAATTAGAACCCTGCCCCGAGTGCCTTCTGCGTGGGAAGAAAAGGGGGACTGTCTGTCCTGTACGCCCTCGTGGGCCTTCTGATTCCTGTTGTCGGCACGAATGGTCTACTCACAGGCCCTGGAAGCAGCAGGCTGGCGAGGCAGCTGCTCTAACAGCCTCACTGAAGCCCGAGTGGGGGCTGCTTAACTCAGTGTAACAGATGAAGAAACTGAGGCTCAGACCAGTGAAGCATCTTGCTAGAAACTAAAAAGTGGCTGCCCTAAAATTTAAACTTAGATTTATATGTCTCAAAAGCCACAGTCCTGCCATTATTCGGCATAAAGAAATCTAATGGCCAGACGACGATGAAAACTGTTCCACACAACGATTAACCATCACGCATTGCTTCTCCAGACAATGAGGTTAAATGTTGTAATATAAACCTTCAAGAAATTATACATAATTAATCCGCTAGCAAATGAGTGACAAAATAGTTTTTGAAAGCACGGTAGAAGAGAGAAGAGGAAAAATCACATGTGCCCAAAATATTACGTAGTTTCAGTGGTAAAAGCACTCGATCTGGAGCCTAAACGCACAAATCGCAGCCAGTGTCGTGGACAGAGCACGATGTCCTGTGTAGAGGACAACCACTACCCGGGCACTAACTCGTCTGACACTGACGGGGCCCCGCAACTGGACCTCCTGCTCCGTATCGGCCGAGCCGGATGGAGTCTACGTTTTGTTCACTACTAGCAACTGCATGTCTCCTTACTAACACATCAAGTGAAGGGAAACCTTTATTTACACTCATCATTCTCGAAAAGATCGTGTGGCCTCTTCCTGCGGCTAATAAAACAAGGGCTGCTGAATCTGCTCGTTCTCATTCAAGGAGTCCTGAACCAAGAGGCACAACGAGCAGCAGAATGAAGGGGCCTCACCTTTACACAGATGACATGTCTGACCCTGGAGACCAATGCAAATCCTCAGAAACACTCATGACACTGAAAACCAGAGCCCACAACTTCGGGTTCCCCTCACACACAGTGAAGGGGAAAAGCATGATAAGTGTAAGGCCCGTTCGATAATGGCTACAACCATCTGGCACTGACTAAGTAACTCAGGCTGATGGGATGACTTGCACTTCCCAGTAACAGTGAGAAGTCCTGTTGTTTCTCGTTGGAAGAGAGAAGAGAGAAAGACGACCTGCATTATAGTAACCATAATTTGGGGAATATTATCTAAGAAAAAAAGAACCTCAATTCCAATATATTTAGGAAAGTAATCCTGCTCAATGAAGAACATGAAAGAATGACCTCATCTTTCTAAAATAAAACCTGTATTCACTTCACCTTGGCACAAAATAGACGCACTGGGTTTAAAATAGTTCTAGTCCCTCCGTGTCCAAGGGCAAGGACGGGTCCTGGAGTCTACTCTCCCCTGTAAAGGGTGCCAGGCCGCTGAGTCTGGCCACCCACGCCTGTCAGCACACCCTTGCTCGCTGCACTCTGGCAGGGCTGTTAGTTTGGACTTGGGCACCTGAGGCTCCCTCTCCATGCTCCCTGGCTGCCGGTCTCCATAGAGACCAGACCTCCTGGCAAGCAGCCCCTTTCACACCGAAGTCCACTAGAGCAGTGGTCATCTGGGAGACCTGCTAACGCCTCAGCCTGCTGAGCCCTAGCCCCGGGGCGCTTCCCACGAATCCTCAGTGGGGTAACCGCGCTGCTGCTGTCCAGGGCTGCACTGAGAACCACACACGCAACAGCTGCTTGGAAAATCACTTCCAAGCACAGCCGAACTGTTTAAGAACCAAGCAAAGCGGGGAGGGGGAAGAAAAAGGAGGAAGAGAGGGAAGAGGCAGGGGACGTCGGGGCCATGACAGGCAGGCTCGGGATTCTCCCAAGCACTCCTAGAGCAGAGCTACATCTATACCCAGATGTCTCAAGCTCCACATTTAAGTTGTCTTCCAGCCCCTATTCATCCCTCTTTATTTTTTTTTTGGACTCAGGAAAATTTATTTATTTATTTTATTTTCAATTAGAGTTGACATTCGATACTATTTTATATGTTTCAGATGTACAGCATAGCAGTTAGATATTTATATAATTTGCGAAGTGATCCCCGCTATTAGTCTAATACCCACCTGGCAGCACCATACAGTTACTACAATATTAATGACAGTATCCCGTATGCTGTGCTTTACATCCCCATGGCTGTTTTGTAATTACTTCTTAATCCCTTTACCTTTTCTATCCATCTGGCAACCATCAGTTTGTCTCTGTGTCTATAGCTGGTTGTTTCGTTTCCTTGTTTATTTTGTTCTTTAGATCCCATATATAATAAAATTTAAGTTTTTGAGTGGAATCGCAATAGAAACAATCATCATCTGTATAAACCAACCATCAATTACACTTACAGGGAAGCTTTTTGATTTAACCTTCATCTGTAATCACCATTAAAGGAAAAGAAAAACATAAACTATTGCTTTACACACTCACTCAGACTCCACTCGCACACCCAGCTGCTCGGTGTGCACCGTAACGCCGCCACTGACACCAGCGTTCTCACACTTCTAACCACTTGTCATGAGAAACCACAGAATGCGAAAGCACTGAGACGTGAGGCACTCAGACAGGAATATGGCACATTAGAACATATTCCTTAATGTCTAACTCAGTGTTAAGCCAGAGAGCATCTGGAATATATAAGGTTTAAAACATATTCTTTTAGAGAAGCTGGACTTCAGGCGCGCTCAGAACACTGAAGTCACGAGATGGCTGGGGATCATCTCGGGGGATGATCAGCCCTAATACTTACCTGTGGAAAACAATATTTACCTGTTCTGGTTTTCTGCTGATAAGAATACTTAGCACCTTGCTGAAGAAACTGGCAAGTAGTGGGTTCAAGGGGGGATCGTTTAGGAGGAAGCTATACAATTTCAGGAGCAAGGATTCATCTTCCCCCAGTCTATCATTCATCTGGGAGACATCGGAAGTGAGCAACTCACAAGAAATATTTGGGTACCTAGAAGAATAGGATATTTATATCATCATCTACATTAACAGTTTAATTACATAAAGTAAAACACAAATCAGAAAGCTTTCCTCAAATTTTGTGAGAAAAATAACAAAATTATCTTCTGGAAATTAGAAAATCATTTCAATCCATTCTGTCCAATCTCTAGATTAAAGTGAATTTTCTACTGTGTCTAAAAAATTGTTCCTAAACCATGCTCTAACGAATGTATTTTCCCCAACAAAACTGGAGCACACCTAGGACGCAGGAGCACAGGGAGGCCCCGCAGCAGGGCGCAGGGCCTTCTCAGATGGGCGAGGTGTGGCAGGTAAAGGCCTCGGGCCGCAGCCATCAGCGGCCTACTCTGGCTCTGAAAGCGGCACAGCTGGTAGGACAACCACGGGGACGCTGGTTTCCAGGAAACTCGCTGCACACAGCACCTTGTAACTGCTCAAGACACGTTTAGGTTCCCAGACCGGCCACCTCTATTTTCACATGGGCTGCAAATGGTACTAGAAATTGCATAAGGGGGGCCTTGTCAAATGTTCAGTCTTCATCACATCTTAAGAGAGTAAAGATTCTAATACACTGAAGTGGAGAACGGGCTGTCAGCCTGAGCGACTCGGTGGGAGGCGGTATGCAAAGGAATGAGCTCTCCACACCACCTTCCCTCCACCAGGCCTCGCCGCCATGGACACAGACCTCCTCCATACACCCCACAGTACTGGAATACCTGCACCCCTAAAGCTTGTTTACCCCTGAGCACCAGAGCTCACCCTCTGAAAAACACGAGTAGATCCACTTTCTCCACTCACTTCTCTGACCACAAACGACTTCTCGTCTGTTTTCAGCAGCAACAACTGAGCCTCCTCCGAGGCCCACGCAGACCACACTCCCCTCAAGCCACAGTTCAGTTCTCCGCTCTTTATTCCTCCCTGGAGAGCAGCCAGAATCCGGAACCATCTAGTCATTGGGAATGGCAAGCTCCAATGCTGACCAGGACAGGGAGGGGCGGAACAGCCAGAAGCGGCTGTAGGACGAGAGAGGTGAGGACGGTGGGCAGGAGCTTCCCACACCAGCACGCGGCTGCCCGTTTTGAGGCCCCGGACTGGTGAGGCCACTGGCCGCAGACAGAAAGCTACAGCACTGATAGGGTCTGGCATGAGGGCAACAGACTGAGCAGGAGGAGACTGTCACCAAATGAACCTTTGTACAGAGGGAAAAACTGAAAAGCAACAGAACTGGCAGGTGTGTGGGCACAAGGGCCACGTCACCAAAGGGCTGTCATCTGAAGGCGCGCGGCTCAGCAACTTAGCCTTCCTCACGTTATGAAACGGGTGGGCGTGAAGATGCCACAACATAAAGTCACCATCATGCCGGGGGCAGGATTAGCCAGTGGTTACAGGTGTGGCTTCTGGAGCCACACCATCGAGTTTCAGAACCTCTCTACCACTTCCAAGCTGTATGACCCTGGGCAAGTTAACCTCTCTGGGCCTCAGTTTCCAGGTCTGTAACATTAAGACAAGAGCCCTTACCTCATGAGGGAGAACAATACAACACAAAACACTGAGAAGAAGGCCTGGAATAAACGAACAGCTGGCTGTCTTTACTTCTCTTTATTTTCGAATTCACAGAGGTGCTGGCGTGCGGCCATGGGGCTGGGCAGGCGGCACGCTGTCTCGACTACCCCAATCTGAAAGTTGCTGGCAAATAAAGAGTCGGTAAAAGGCAGGAGACCTCAACCCCCGGGGGCAAGCCAAGTGTGTAGAAGACCTTGTCCAAATTTTGACACAGGAGGTCCAGGAGGGCACGGGCACCTTTTAAATTTTTTTACCTATTTTGTCACAGGTGACTCAGAAGTATGACGTAAAGAAGCATGAATATGGATCGTAGGCACCACACAAAAGGCTCAGAGTTCTGGTTCTGGACAGGCTGGGGCTACATTGTCCCTCCCTCCCTTACATTAAACAAGCTTCTGAAACACCCAGAGCCCCTCCGCTCCCCCTCGGCCAGGCCCCTCCTACGCTGCCACGCGCTGTGCCCTCACTTCCCCCCTTATGAGAACACAGAAGCAACCGGAGCGGAGGCCTGCACGTGGGCCCCTTCCTCCCCTCACAGCCCTGTTCCAACGCCACCCTCCACTCGTCCTCTTGGTCCCATTCCCTCCTGCCCACGCAAGCACAGGGCATCACTTGATCTCCTGCTCACCGACACCATCGTCTCTTCCCTCTATGCAGCGTCGTCTCACCAGCAAGTCAACACAAACCAGTTTCTTCCACCGAGGAACGAAACGCCACTCCTCTCCCGTCTCCACATCGGCCTGCGGTTCCCACTTTGTCCCTCTGCTCCCTTTCTAGGAAACTACTCGAAAGAAGTTTCTTGGCCTTGTCTCCAATTCTCTCTCAAAGGCGCTCCAGAGCCCATGTGCTCCACGGTGCACACACTGATGGTTACCGGCCCGCCAGCGGCAGCCCTGACCACTGCCCCGTCCCTCCCTCTGGCCCGTCTCCCCTCGGCCTCCAGCACGGCGGCTGCTCCGCGGCCCCTCCGCGGGAATCCTGACTAGCCAACCGCATGTCCGCTTTTGGGCTTATACTTCTACTTAAAGACCTATTTTTAAAGTTGTCATTAAAATTAAAAAGGTTACTGTAAAATGACCATTCTGTAACACGTATGTGATCACTAAATAAGTTGGAATAGCGACGCGTAATGCACACGTGTAATTAATATAGTTACGAAGTTCACAAAACACGGCAATCTCTACATCATCCTACAAAACTACAAAACGCTGCTCTAAATTTCCTTAAATGACTAGTCGGCCTTAACCCTGAAAAGCGTTCGGACCCCATCTGAAAAAGCGCTCTCATCCAATACCAACCCGACTGTCCGACTCCTCCAGCAGTTTACACAGGCCGGCCCAGCAGAGAACTGCTCTGCCCAGCTCGAGTCATGCTCCCTTGAAATGGTGCCATCCAGAAGGCTGTGTCCAGGGAGGCACACCTGTTTCTCGCAACCTCAGAGGTAGCACCAAAAGAAAAAAAGATAAAAGACCAAAAAAAAAAAAGAAAAGAAAGAAAAAGAAAAGAAAACCCCACAATGGCATGGCAATGCAACAAAGGCCACGCCCACTTCTGGGTAGAACAGTGCTTTCCACAAGGTGTGCCCCCCCACCCCCACCCGAGAGGTGCCAGCTTCATTCAGCACCTGGGAAACAGGCAGGCCCCAGAGGGCGAGTCCCCTGCTCAGCTTCCCAGAGCCTAAGAGGGAAGGACCACTCCCCTCCCAGGGGGCCTGATGCAAAGCCCACACCTCACCACCTCCTACAGGGTAAGCCCATGACACGCAGCACCCACGCATGCTGGTTCACTGCGATGGGAACTCCACAGTGTCTATCTTTTGCGGGATGGGAGCATGTTAGTGTTTCTGCTGCCAATTTCCTTCCCCCTTCTTTTCTAAGGCACTGATCTCTGAGCGGAGGCTGTCGCCGAATGCTAGCTGTCAATCTTCATGGCTGGCAGAGAATATGACTGCCTTGAAAATCCAACCACCGGTAACTTGAAAGCATTAATAAGTATTATTTCCCTGACAGCAAAATTCTCACATGAAGAAATAAAAAGATACCTAAAAAAAATGGACAGACTGGGGGAGAGAATACAAAAAGAATCTACTAAAAAACATAATTCTTCGTATTCCATTATCTAATGCAAAATCAGTTACTTTTTGTTCCATTTTTCGGGGGTGGGAGCAAACAGTTCAATGGAGTTAAAGATGGAAAAATAACTGAAACCCCAATACTTTAAATACGTATGGAATACTGCTAGTTTCCAAGGGTCTGTACACGATGTTATAGGAGACAGTGATAAAGGAGTCAGTCTCACTGTGCTAGCTCTCGGGCTGCTTGTAAGCAGATGGAGTCGGTGATGAGGACATAAACGCACTGCAGTCACCCACAGGGTCACCCACTGAAATTCAGCGACACTAACATTCACCAAGACCCACACACTTCTTTTCAGTTAACAGAAGGTCAGAATTTATTTTATCAGCGACACGCTTTATAACCCAAGCTCTCGCTTCGATTTGCTGCGATCTCAGGTAACCACATAATACTATCTTCCGATAAAAAACGATCTGCAAAGAAAGCACTTGGCCCGTGTCTTACTATTTTAAGAAACTTCATCGCTATTTATAAAGCACTCTGCCCTTCCACAAGACCTTCTGAGTGAAATACGGAACACTCGCTTTAAATCTCGTCATTTCACCGGGCCGGGCTCTCCACAGGAGCAGGCGCTCCACCGAGACGGGCGTCCCCACCATCCAAACGCCCTGTACAAGGTCTAGGGTTGTGTGGGGGCTGCGGGGCCACGAGACCGGACACCCTGCCCCACCTGGCTTCAGTCCCACCCTGAAGAGAAGATTGAATTTTCTTACTTGTATCTGATCTTTTCATCCATGTCTTGAGGTGGTTCTTCTATAATGAATGAGACTAAATCTTCGAGACATTCTGCTTTTAACAGAAACTCTATAAGTTTGCGGTTCTGAGCTTTACATTCCTGTAAAACATCTTCCTCATCCATTAACTCCTTCAGTGTTACATCTTCTTTTTCTAGAAGTGTGTCTATGTGGGATGATGAGTGAAGATCAAATTTCCAAAACATGCTGGTCTAAACAAAACGCAGAGAGTATTTCAAATAAAATTTCAAATTCACATATTAATTTTTCAAATTTCAGTTTAGTTTTAGTCTAAAATGCCATAAGTAAAATGAGTTTCACGTTGAACCGATAAAACACTTTCAAAATAAGTAAAATTAAGCAGGATTTTTCCCTTCTCAGAAAATATTTTTATTGATAACAGAAAATTGACTTGAAAATGCTGAAAGATGCTAAAACTTGGAATTTTAACCTGCAAAGTGATCCCATCCATACTTGGTTAAGAAGGGAAAGGAAGAAAGTAAACCATCTCTTCAGGGTGAAGGACACATTCTTACACAGAACTAGTATCTTTGGGACCTCAGTACCTAGTACTCTTCAGAATACTGCAGGACCAAACCAATCACCACCAACGACCAGCACTTTCACAGCCGAAAGTCTGAAAATCAGAAAATGGTCAAAAGCCTGTGCCGTTCCTAACAAAGAAACCAAAAAACTGGAACCTAATTCTTAAGAAATTCCTCAGTTACTAGGAAAAACACATGAGAAACAAAACCACCAGCCTAGAAAGCTGCGCGTGTGCTGCCCCTGCCCCTTCGTCCTACCCACTCCTCAACATGAAACCAGGGAGTTTGTTTTCTTCGAGTTACAGAGTTAAAGGAGGATGTGCCACAAATGGAAATATGAAACACAGGGTCTACATAATCTAAGGATGCCATGACGGGACAATCTCAAAGGCTACTTTTGACCAAAAGATCACAAAATGGTGAGAGTTCCGGTTAGGGAGGGACAGCATTCAAAAGATGGTCCTATCTGGCAAAGGTGCTCGCTCACTGCCTAATTCCTGAAGCAGGGTTTGGGAAGATACATACTTACATCCATGTAACTCCTAAATTGTAACCTGTAGATCAGCTGCAGCTTCACCATCCACCTAATGACTTGGCCCCTATCATCATCATCACCCCAAAGCATGTCACACATGCTCATTTAAAAGCCTGTGCTGTTAGAGCCTTGTTAAAAGAAACGCAGCCGCAAAGGTCGTAACCCACACAGAGCACACATGCGTTCTCACGTGTTTTGCTAAATCCACCCATATTAGGCGATCGGGGAGCAGCAGACCCTAACTTGATACTTCTGTGAATACATGTGTTCAGAAAAGTACTGTTTAAAATAGAGATCATGGAGGGCAATATTTCTTTCTGCTGCAAGCCAAACTGATCGGAATAAGAAAGAACCGTGTGTGCACCACGGCAGGCTACTCGACGGTGTGTAAATACACACCTACTTCACATGAGTTCACTCTTAAGTTTACGATCTCAGTCTTTCAAATAAAAGCAGAGTTTTAAGGAAGTTAAAGAAAAAATAAAGGACTCAAAAATAAAGAGAACAAGTTTCAGGTAAGGATATTACAAAATATGGTGCTATAGTAGCTGCCGAACAAAATCTTGAAACGTTTCCAAAGACACATAAAGCAACATGCTCACATCAGTGAGCAGCAACAGAACCAAGACCCGGATAGGGATGGGGAAGCCACCGTGAGGCGGGCCTACACCAGGCTGGCAACGCCCCACTAGGGAGAAGTGGCACGAAGCAGTGGCCCGCAACGTAAGGCCCAGCTGTCACTTCCTCTTTATGATCAGGCCAGTGATTAACCACAGAATATGCTAGAAAAGCAATGCCACAACCCCCAGCACAGTCAGCAACCACCCACACTACTAGGCTAACAGGGACCTCTCTGCTTCCAGACCAGGAACGGGCAGAGTGCCCGCGGGCACCGTAACGCCTCTGCTAGTGAAGGAAAGAAACATCCTTCAAACCCGAGAGCAGCCTACTTCCACTTCCAAGGCAGCTACTAGGGAACTAAGGAGATAATGGCAAAAGTGAAACACACACACGTAACACGAAAGTAAGTTTGGGGAAAAGGACAGTGGAAATAAATCTTACACATAAATGGTTTTTTGGTTTTCAATTTCGTGGAAAACGGCTAACAAACAAACAACACCTGCACTGTGCCATTTTATCCTAATAAAACTGACATGGAAAAAAAAAGACAAAAGATACCAACAAACTATAACTTCAGAGGAGGAAAGAAAAAAAGGTTTCCAATCCTACAAAGAGGAAGGAGAGAAGCCGTCCCTTGCTCGGAGCACAAAGTTAACGCTGTCAGCAGTCCACACGTTTCTGCTGGAGCAGCTTGGCTCATTTATCTGTGAGTGTTTTAAATCGTAGCTTCTAAAGAAAGCACACTTTACCACTCTTCCCCACACGCGGTGCCAAAGCTCAGGGTGACTGAAATAGCACCGTGCAGCGCCATGCCCCATGACCAGGGCACGGGTCCCGGGCCGGTTTAGACTCCACACGCACAGTGCCGTGTCTGAGGACAGCCCCCGGCACCACACGACCTCAGAGAGCCACGCCCCCGACAGCGCGCCCTGCCTTCAGGCGCTCACGGAAATTCTGACCCTAGGATGTGTGGTTACCGATTTGACAAAACAGTTCATTTTTTCTTATTTTAAATGTTTCAGTGGAGTCACTGGTTGAAACACTCCCAGGTGTGTTAAAACGTCTTCCCACCACCACTGGGTCGCTGTGTGTTTGTTCTGGTCTGTAAGTCAAATTCCTCATTAACTAATGGTCCTCTCCACTTGAAGTCAGAAAACTGGACGTAGTTAATAATTCAATCTGAAACCTTTTTAAAAGTTTTTATTTTTTATCTCATTTGTAATCCCATGGACAAAGATAAAGTATAATTAAAACTACTAAGAAATAAATCACAAAAAAGCAAATCTGGTATCAAGCCCTAACTCCTGGCTAATAATAAACAAGATTTACGCTTACATCCATCAAAAAGAAACTATAATGTCTACAAACTATAAAGTCATACTTCTACCCGACTTCCATAATGTTAATCTTATAAAGGAAACTCATTAAATACCGAATTTATAAAAAAAGCTGATAACCAGCAGTGATGACATAGGAGCAGGAACTGGCAAACTGCAGCCCACAGACCAAACCAGCCCACAGCCTGCAAGCTAAGAATGGTGTTGATATTTTTAAATGGTTGTTTTA
This sequence comes from Pteropus alecto, assembly GCF_000325575.1. Classification (NCBI taxonomy): domain Eukaryota; kingdom Metazoa; phylum Chordata; class Mammalia; order Chiroptera; family Pteropodidae; genus Pteropus; species Pteropus alecto. Next base: position 3,702,234 of record NW_006435764.1, read on the forward strand.
GGAAAAGAGATGAACGAGTGACAGGGGCCATATGTGGCCCACAAAGCCTAAAATATTTATTCTCTGGTCCTTTAGAGAAAAGGTTTAGTGTCCCTTCCCTGGAACTTGGCTCGGCCGTCTCTGAACCCACCCTGGCCCTCACAGCTGCCCGGAAGGAGGGCCTACCCACCAGGCCCACCTTCCCCTCCTTAGGCACTCCTAGACCATGTTGCCAGCTTCTCGGGCAGGCAGGCATGGCCACATGACAAAATTTTCTCCAGTGTGCCATGAACCATAAAAACCTCCACGTGTCCTCCCCTGCATCTGGGCGGTGACAAATAAGGCCCTAAGTGATAGAGCTGAAAACTGGAGGTACTTCTGTCCCCAGATCACCACAGGGAAGAAAGTTGCCAGCTGTCCAGGGGGCTGTCCTGGACACCTGGTCTATGTGATCCAGCAGTGTGCCTACCCGATCTACCAGCTCCTGTAACCCCCCGAGACCGTGACTTCATATTTTATCACACTTAATTAAACACAAGAAAAGGAATTCTTTAGCCACTACCTGAATCAGAACAGCATTTTTCAAGTCCGAACACTTTGAAATATACAGTGCCACAGTTCATTTTCTTTACATTGGGTACTGCAAACTTAAAAATAAAATATAACCACAGCAGACTCCTGAAACAAGCGTTATGTGTCTTATCTTTTAGCCAAACAGCAAACTGACTGGAAGCGAATGGAGCTGGCTTGGCCCTGGCTTCTATTTATGCCCTTTGAAGTAGAAGCAAGCTCGGGGTGAACTCACAGGTACAAAGATCAACTGCCCAGAGTCCCAAGGTAAACTGGAATTCTTTTAAAAAGTACAACTATTCTAAGATACTCAGAAAAACTGTAAGGAGTGAGAACTTCGACAGCTCATTTTTAGTAAACAAATACACCTAAGAATTCAAACCCTATCTATATCTTAATTAAGCAGCTCAAAAATAGGGTTTTCTCCAAAAAGGCTGAAGATTAGATGGCAGGTCACCAGGGAGCTACCCACCACTTGAAGCCACAGACGACGACCTCTGCTGCTTTGTACCTTCCCTGTAACTTAAGACACAAGTGAAAATTACCATCTTATGTGTGCAGAATAGAAGCAAGGGGTCCCTAACCCTAGTCACCTCAGGTCGACTGCTGTCATTAGAGGTCGTCCGCAACTACTGAAATACCACCCTTCTCAGTAGCCCAATCTGGGCCATGGTAACTTTAGTTCCCAGCAGGCAGGCAGTGACTCTGTTTCTGAACAAAAAGGTGCTACCCTGTCTCCACGACACAGGACTGGCACGACAATGCGAGAAGTATGACAAGAACCCCAGGCCCTCCGCCGAGCGTGCCAAGGCGCTGCGGGGAGAGCACATTCAACAGGGCCCCACCGTGGGTGGGCTTTCACCAAGTACACACTACGTCCCCCCAAACCCTGTGGGGACTACTGAGCATCTCAACAGGCCTGACTCCAAGCCGGCTCACTACTGGCCGGCCCTGAAGCCTGGGAAAGCTGCCTCACCTCTCCCAGCCTCAGGCCCCTCCCAGGTGGACTGGCTGGAAGGAGCCAATGAGAAAGGCCCAGACACGCGCTGGGACATACAGGGGCTCGGCGAACGGAAGCTACTGTGCAGTGCCTACCACTGAAGTCAGCGAGCTTCAGCCCAGTGCCGCTCAGACTTTCACGGGCACAGGGAACACCCAGGGGTCTTGTTAAAACGGTCTCCGACTCTGACACAGTAAACAGGGGGTCGGGCCCGAGCATCTCCAGTGAGCTCCCTGGTTGCTACCACTGCGGCCCTGGACTGAAGCCTCCGCCGACCATCTGTACCAAAGCACAGTAAGTAGCTCAAATAATTACGCAGCCATCAGAAACAGAGGAAAAGCGCACTATGCAAACGCGTGGCTGCGTTAATTCAGAAACCCCCTGTGGATGAGCTGATATAAGTGGGTTTTTTTCCAACAGGACAAAGAGGACATTAATGGAATACATCACTTTATGACGGGGCCCCCCAAAAATGACCCCACAAACATGCTACCAGATAAACTATTAGAACTCTGAAGGGAGAAACTCCTCATCATCTTACCTACAAATGAGAAACAAACTGAGAATGACAAGGAAGAACTTGAATTAAAATTCAAAATCTCCTATGCAAAGAAACTAACTCTGCTTAAATTTAGCAATTTTCTATCCAAGTAGGATAGACTGTGCTCTGCAAAACCCCAAGTCTGCACACCGCTACCGACTGTGGAATACCTGGAACCGAGATTGGCTGGGTCCAGAGACCCCCAAAAAGACTCAAAGATTATAAAGAATTTCCAGACAGCAACAGCCGAGCTTGAAGCAAACGCTGCTGGCCACGGAGCCCTGTGAGGCTGCACATACCCGCGAAGCCAGCCCCATCTATACCGCCTCATAACTGGCCCCACTGGGATGCCCCAAGATTCCAAATCCTAAGTGAATATTTGCTGTCGTACTACAGTCTTGCAATAAACGTGCATAAGATACTTCTGGTTGAAATAGTCACAATTACCTAAACATATGAAGTATGAATTATAAAAATAGAAGCAGCTGCTTCTGCCTAAGATAACAAAATGTGTTATAAATTTTTAATACTATTTCTTCAAAATGTTCTATGAAGGGAATATTTGTAATATAATTTTTTCACGATCTTATACAGAGGCATACCAGCACACACTGCCCAAGGTCAAATTCCTGTACACCTCAAGTCTCCCCCGGCACTGCCCAGAGGCCCCCTTCTCTCAGCACTATTAGAGGGCACTGGCCCCGGTATCACCCAAGTAGGGACTGTCGAAGACAAATGTCACTAAAGCCACATCTAAGTTTAAAGTTTCTAACAGCCACACCAAAAAAGTAAAAGAAACCAATGAAATAAATTTTCATCGTATATTTTATCCAAACATTATTATTTCAACATGCAATTTTTTTTTGGTACTAAGTCTTCAAAATCCGGTACATTTCACACTTGTAGTACATCTCAATTTGTACCAGCCACATTTCAAGTATTCAAGAGTCACATGATTCTAATAAAGCAACTGACAAGCAGCATTCAAATAAGTAATACCCATGCTGTAATGTTTTTTAATGTAGTCATGTTTTTATAACACCTCTAATAAAGATGTTTCTAATGAACCTACTTGCAAGGTGTGTTCAGACAGGGTTCTTAGTTCAGGAAATAAAAGAAAAACCCATTCTGTAAAATGGAGGCAGTAAAGGAATAACAACCCTTGTAATAAAGACATCTAACGAGGTTAAAAAAAAAAAAATCGCATGTGGCCCATGGCTGCTGTATTGGACAGGACAGCTCCAATTACATGATTACCACAATTATGATTCAAAGTTTCTCTCATGGAACTAAAATAGCTCCCCTCCCTCAGCTCCTTCCAAGGCCAAAGTCAACAGCTAACCACCTTGCCCACACAACAGCCAGCGGGGAATGAAGAGGGAGAACCTAGGAGCCACAATTTCCTTTCTTCTAAAATATACATATATGAGAAAATCAAGTTTATTCTTTTGTATATATATAGCAACTGAACATTCTTCAACTCAGAAAAGGAGGTCACAAGAAAACCAGAACTGTTTTTTAGCCTCTAAAGCTCGGAATATTTGTAGGAATAAAAGGGAAGTTTTCAAACTCTTCGCCCTGAAATAACGGAGAAGGGCTGGATCTTAAATCAGGAGAGCCACGGGCGGCCCGTTACTAGCTTAGACAGACCTGCTCACATTTTAAAACAAGCACATGCCTCTGGGAAGTTATTTCGCTTTCTATGCTAATTCAAAAATATTGTAAAGAAGAAAAAGTATGCCTAGGTCACTCGAATGTGTTGGGAAACAATGATGTTTGATTAATGTATTAAAATAAAAAACTAGACTCCCCAGACGTCCTGAAGAAAACTGAGCTTCATGGCCTCCATTTAGATTCAAAACAAACTGCTTGGTTACCCCACCAGCAGCAGGCAGCTTACACCAAACTCTGGCCGAGTTTACAAGAAGCCTGGGAACGGGATCTATTGAACACAGCGAGCTGCAAAAAAGCGAACAGCAGTAAAAAGCTGTTCTTACTGGTTCACCTGCTCCGGCCAGTGTCCAGACCCCTGGAGCCTCGGGCCTCCTCCCGGGGCTTGGGCTCGTGTGTGCAAGGAGTTTATAGCTGGGCCGTGTCTGACAAAACCCAGATGGGGAACTGTTGGGCTCAAGAAAGGTTGGTGGTTGCTCACTCGGCACACGGCACACTGAAGTGGCATGCCTCTAAGAAGGGGACAGGGAGGAAAGTATCTATAAATAGGAGAATGCAGAGTCACTCTATCACCTCCCAGCATCATAACGGTAAACCCTTTACTCCTGACGGCAAAGCTCGATGCCCTGGGAAACATCTTAATTTTCACATGAAGAGACAGAAACATGGACACAGAGGAGTCACAGCTGGCCTCTGAAGGCAGGTCTCACTAAATACTAAGGAAAAGGTAAAGAAAGACGGGCAAGTCCACCCAGGAGCTGCTTCTCCATTCTCAGAAAAGGCACCCACTTGAGTCGCCCCCACCCCCACCCAAAGGCCGGACTAATTAATCAGGCGCCAGAGCGCCCCGCAGAGAGGACCTCGTCTTCAGAGGGAAAGGCAACACGGACTCAGAGCCACTTTTACGGTGTTGGCTCCGCAACTGCTTCTGTCCAAAGACGTGCAAAAACGATTAAGTTTCTACCGTCTGCATGTTCCAGAATCTTTCCCAGCTTTACTTTGCAATTTCTTTGATATTTCAGCTTTCCTTTGAGAGTGGTAAATAAAGGACTAAAATCCACTTAATGTGCGCCATATTAATCAACAGGCATTTGTGAAGCATTGATATGCACTGTACCGATGAATACACGAGTAACCTGATAAATGGCCCCTACCCTTGAAGAATACAATAAAACTGAGAAGAGAGAAAATACAGAGAACAACAGATAAAGGCCAAGCCTGTTCTGCAGAAAGGGAGCTCAACGGAAGGGAGCTCGGCCAGAGACTCTTGTTATACGTGAGGCCTCGGCTGGGCCTCAAAAGACAGGCGAGGTTCAGTACTCGCGGCCGGGACAGGTGAGCCTGCGAGCGCAGAGGGCGGAAAGGCCCAGCAGCTTCAGGAAATTCACGGCAAGGACAACGTCCTGATGACCAGGAGAAAGAGCCTTTCAGAGGGTGCTAGGAATACGACCGGGCGACACAGGGCCACGCGTGAACGCGCAGCAGAGCAGTGCAGGCTTGCAGCAGACGCGAGGAGGGAGCTGGTGAGCTCTGAGATAAACGTACATGAAAGTATCTGTATGAAGATTAAGCAGTGTTATTTCAGTAACGCACAGAAAGAAACAATTCTGAATAGAGATAGAGGGAAAGCGAAATAGAGATGACATTTATGCTGTGGCAAGTATACTTTCAACACAGCTTGGACTCCTACGGAGGCCGGGGAGGAAAGAGGACTAACCTGCCTGGGTGCGGCCAAGTGTCTGCAGGTGACTGGCATGTGGGCTAGAAGGGAGTGCTGAAGACCAGGCCACTAGGGCGGGACGCTGCAGGAACACGCGCCACACTAAGACATAAACGATGAAGCAGGTGAGACAAGGCAACTGAGCAGCAAGACCAGGTCCCCAGTTCAAATACAGAAGTGACGACGAGAAAGACGGACTGGGAAGAGATGAGCACAAAGGGAAGAATCCAGAGCCCCTTTCAAGAACTCACCGAAGACGCCAAGGCCCCGCAACGGCCTCCACTCTGAAATCCGAGGTGTCCCCTGGGAGATTTCACACACAACCACACTCCTCTTCCCACTTCAGCCACAACTCTGCCTCCTCCGAGCCTAATCTTCACGTTCCCGTCATCCCTAGCTGCACTCTGGCACCAGATGATCCGAACTGATGGCCTGCCTCTGGGATTCTGAGCTGCCTGGGAAATACAAGACCCTCAGAACGCAATGCCCACCCCCACGCTGGGGCTGACCCAAACATACCGCTAAGGTGCGAAGGGCAGGGCAGGGCAAAGCATGTGATCTTATCACCCACTTTACTTTTATATTTAAAAAGCCAACTGCCAATCAAGAAAAATCCAGCTGCACTTTGTCACCTGGCCCACAACAGAGCAAGTAATGTGTCCTTCACAAATTCTCATGAAGACTCGCATGTGCATAATTCCTGTGTATAAATTCCACAATTGCAAAAAATTCAGTCCAAGTATATGCAAAGCGTGACTTATTTTACTACTAAGAAGTTTTTTTTTTTTTTTTAAAGTGAGTCTGGGGAGTTAAGAAGAAAAAAGACTGTAAGAAAACTGTTAAAGTGACTAAAGAAACAAGTCCAAAGAGTTTGGCTGATCGCAAGCTCAACGTAGTCACGTTATGGTGTGACTAACAAGCAAAGCAGTCTCAGCGTAGTCACTGATGAGTCGTGTCCGGGCCCACGGCAGGCGCCAACCGCACTGCGGCCTGTCCCGGCAGGTCACCTCATGCCAGGCAACATCATACCCCACTCTGGGGAGGAGGACACTGCCAACCAAATGGCATCAAGGAGATGAGGAGGGTGGCAACAGGACTCAGCACGTGGGGATAAAGTAAGCGGCTGTGACCATCCTGAAGCTCTCCCACACCGCCGTGCATACAGCTCCCAAGGATGAAACGACAGCCAGTGAGTGACAGGTACAGATTACCTGCGAGTGGGCAAGAGCTGCTACGACGGGGCTAAAGGTGGGGGCCACGAACGCGAGCGAGGCCCCAAGGCTGGCGGCGCCCCGGCGAAGCCTGCAGAGCCCTCCGTGGGGGCGACGGCCCAGGAGTCTCCGCTCTGGAGAGGAAGGCCACTCTGAGTGACACCCGTGGTGTCTGATAAATCTCAGAGTTCAACTGATCCACAAGGCGTGGCTACACCTGGGCCGACGGGGCATCTCAACGAGAAATCACAACAGGTGGACGCGACCGTCCAGGAGTTCGGAGGGCTGAAGCCCACCTGGTTCGCCACTGCTCTGGCAACTCTCTAACGAAATTAAGGACAAAGAAGACGCAACAGCAGCCAAGGAGAACGCCAACACGTTTCCGAGGAGACAGAAAGTGAAGAAATAATTCAGGAAGTCCAACATCCAAGTAACAGAAGTTTTAGAACAACATACTATAAATACAAAACCAACCCCTCTAAAAAATGACCTCCAAGCGTAAAATTTTCTCTGCCCTCGGGACCTGCACACGCGCCACCACGGTGAGAGGTGAAACAGACCCCCTACGGCACGGTGTGAACTCCCACGGCACCCAGTGAGAAAAACACATTTATAAAAGGAATGGAGAGCAGAATGACAGCAGCTTCCTCAATAGCGATCCTAGGAAAGAACGTTTTCGGACGTGGAAGGTCTGAAAGGTTCATGCATACTTCCTCAGCAAGCTACTGGAGAACGGGCTTCGCCAAAGCACGGTGCTAAGCCACGAGGGCAGACACGCAATACACGAAACCAGGGACACAACACACAAAGACGACGCCCAGAAGAAAGGTGAGGGGGACACCTGTGGCTACAAAGTCAAGATGAGCCAGCCCGGAGGAAGGCGCAGGGCCAAGCTCTGCAAAGGGTGTGTCCAAGGAGATGTGCTGCAGACACACGTGACCATGTGGAGGAGAATTCTGCAAATTAAGCCAAAGATTTAGGGAAAATTAACCGAAATAGACATACTTTGAATATTCATTTTAACCTGAGCTGTGAGATGGGAGAGGGAAGGAGCTATGCAGATGAGAGCTAAACCTTCACCTTCACAGTTAGAAGTCAGGTGGATTAGCAACAGCTACCTACAGGCGCGATTTAAAACGTAGATGGCAGGAGAGATGAGCAAACAGCTCAGAGGTGGAGGCGGCAGCCCCTAGCGAGTAAGTCAAGGATGAGGGGACAGGACAGGAAACAAGGAGATGTTTATTTTGTGTTAGAAATCTTGTGATACTCTTTGAGTTTTTAAACTATACACCTATGTAAACTATGGACCTATGTATGATGAAATAAAAAATTATGAAAAGAACATGAAACAGCACTTAGGGAGGGCTGTATGAATGCAAGCTCGAGAGAGACCAGGCCAGCTGCCAAGCCACGTATAAAGAGGAAACCGCATTCGCTTAAGAGTTCAGTGTGCAAAACAAAACGAGCAAGCGAAGAAACAGAAAATTCGAACCAAACCAACCAACCGACGACAAAAGCCACAATGGTACCTTTACACCCCATTCTCTCTGCCACTGGCATGCAAACCAATTCCAGAAACGTGGGACACCTGGGGACAGAGTACCAAGACCGCCGGGCAAGTCTGGTCTGCCACCCATCTTTATACAGTCCCTGAGCAAAAAAATGGTTTTTCCATTCTTAACTATTTGGGGGGAGGTGGGGAATGGGAGCAATCAAATGAACAATATTCCACGACTTGTGAAAATTCTATGAGATTCAACTTTAGTGTCTCTAAAGTTTTCCCAGCACGCAGGCACGCCACTCACTCGCAGACGGTCTCTGGCCTCCTTTACTCTACGAAGGCTGAGTGGGATACCTGTGGCCGCACGTGGTGCTCCATCACTTTGCACTTCGGCTCAGCTGGGCAGTGACACAGTTATAAGCAACAGAGTCCTCAGTGCCGCGTGCTGTACCACAACATACTATTTTATTATTACCCTGCAGACCCGACGTGTCCAAACGAGAAAAGGAAAACGACTACAAATGTTGGGCTTTTATGGCACAACGGGATGTGGACTGTTCGGTTATGCGAGCACATGGCAAATCACTGGGTTTATTACGCAACCGCACCACGCCTGTGCTGAAGAGGACACTCTACGTTAGCTTTACCAACTACGCAGTCATCACAATATTCCTGACTCACAAGAAAGCCACAGTCAGAAATCCTAGAAAACTTAAAATGGAATGAATCTCGTAACAGGAGAATTTCTTTACACAAATAAAAAATGAAAATGAAGGTTCAAAGTTGGTTTCCAAAGGCACGCCAGCCAAGCGAGGAAGCCAGTGACAGTTTTCCTCGATTCCTGATGAGTTCACAGACATGACTGACAGCTCGGCTGTTTACCTGAGGAGTCTGGAGTGATGAGGAATTAGCCTCTATGATTAGTCCTCATGAAACAAGTACAGGCAGAATGTTTTCAGAGAGGCTGAGGAAAGACGAAATCACTACAACATGCAATAGACTCTGAACGACACGCTTCAACTAATGGTGGTTAAAATTATGTGGAGAAAAAAGGCTAACTCAGCAAACTTACAAAAGCTGTGAAAACTTGAAAGATTTAAAGCTTATCATTTTTCTACTTTCATCAGCAGGTACTTTGGGAGATTTTTAAAATTCTGCATGTGTTACTGAGCCGGTAATGTCAACGTTAACCTGACATTAATGAACTTGACTTATTCTCATGGACTTACCCATTCTTAGTTCCTGACCTGTCCTATCACCCAGCAGCTTGATAGCTCATCAAGGGTTTTTTTTTTTTTTTTTTTTTTTTTCCTGTCCTATCACCCAGCAGCTTGATGGCTCATCAAGGGTTTTTTTTTTTTTTTTTTGCAACTTTTTGAGCTCAAGGCCAAAATTGAAAGTTTTCTGAATAACAGCCCTCAACCACTACTGCCGAACAATGAATGGCTCTGAAATTTGCCTCTGCTGAAGTCCTAGTGTTTCTTAATGAAGTCAACCTAAAATCACAAGGCTAATACAGCTTAAAATTACACCACCGATCTGCAAAACCCACACTACGGTAAAGTAATTTCGACACTAACTTCATCCAGCTCCTAAGTTCAAGCTGCTTCATATACTTCCTATGCTGTCGGAAGTTAAAAGAAAAAGAACCTCATTCCCACGCAAATCTGCAGTGGATGTGTTTTCTGAACTCAAACTAGTTAAACAGCATTTTGCAGTCCTTACTGCAAGTGCGAAGGAAATTTTCCTACTTCAGAATCCATTTAGTTATGCAACTGAGGAGCTTTCGTCCAATCTTCAACTGAAAATTAATCTACATGTTAAGAGGCAAATATCAAGAGAAAAAGCTACTAGAATTCTAAAAATGCCTTCCAAGTGACAAATATACTCAACTAACATCATATGCTTCTGGACGAGTATCAGAATGTGGCAGCACCTACCTGTGTAAAAAGATATTTTCAAAGGCGAAACATGAAAGTCTCATTACGGATCAGCATTAAGAGATTAGATGATTATTTGCAACAGATTCTGAGAGGGGTCCTCTAACTTTAGATACTATTTATGTGAAATGTTATCCCCCTAGAAAAAGAATTCCATTTTTCTCATTAGATCTGTATTACACTCAATTAAAAATTAAACTCAATTATTTCTGTATTTTTGATTGCATCTATAATATCTGTAAAAACTGTTATCTCTCTTGTTATATTACATACCTTCATGATACCCTCTTTCTTGCCTTTTGGTCCACAAAACCTAAAATATTTACTATCTGGGCCTCTGTAACAAAAGTTTAGTCTGACGACCGGCCCCTGGTCTAAAGGACCCTCTACTGACAGTGCTGCTCATCTTTGGGACCCTTCTCTACCACTGGCACTGACTCTAGGACTCCTGGAGACTTCTGGGTAACTTTCCAAGAGAAAGGGTCACCCATTCTAGTGTGGGACAGCTTGCTGATGAGCAGAGGGAAGTAAACAAAGGGAGGAACACAGCCAAAGGTAAGGAATTATTCTGTAAGCTACCAAAGCTCAGAGTCTCTATCAGCAAAGCAAAACAAAATAAAACAAAAACACAGAAAGGAGGAAAAAGAGACGAAGTCTTCAAAATGTTATCCTGAGATATGTCTCTGAAATTTTAACTCCTACCACCAATTAATAATTCTCATTATTTAAAAAGTACTCAAGACATAAATCAGAAGGAAAAACTCCTTGCTCACTGAGTATTTAAAATCTACTTTAAGAGAAGAAATAATCCTAAAATAATTTCATGAGATACTCAGAGTTCACAAAGGAACAAAGGAACTGGAACTATGCATAAAGTTTTGACAAAAAGATAGAAACAAAGCTGAGCCCTGGAAGTCATAAGATCCAATACACGGAACAGCAATGAAGCCACATGATGGAGGTGGCAAAATGTGGAGGGGATCAGAGGGTACAAACTTCCGGTTACAAAGTTTAGTCATGGAATGCAGTGGACAGCATGGTGACCACAGTTAACAACACTGTACAGTATAGCTGAAGGCTGCTAAGAGAGTAGACCTTAAAAGTTCTCAACACAAGAGAAAAAATGTGTGACTGTGTAGTGATGGATGGTAAGCACACTTACTGGTGATCGTTCCGCAACATACACACGTATCGAATTGCTGTGTTGTACACCTGAAACTAATATAATGCTCTATGTCTAAAATAACCTACTGAATTCAAAGTGGAGGTCTCAGTGGGGTCCCAAACCTAGTATCTTTCTTCCCACTACCCCCAGCTCCGAATCGACTGATGACAAAGGCAAAATAACAGATCATGTGCATTACAAACTATCTTCTTCATTATAAATAAACCTGACAGTCAGATCATCGTTCACAACCACATGGTAACGACTTCTTAAATCTGAACACCTGACTGGGGCTGGATTGTCCACTCAGTCTGGAAGGTGGGAAACCGAAGAGGCCTTGGCCACAGGTTAGAACACACCCCTGGTGGAGAAAGGGAAGGGCTGAGCCCCATGACCAAAACAAACCAAAAAACCACATATGAAACAGGTGCCAAGAGGTGAATAAAAACTTTAGAGGGAATTCTACCCGTCAGGATTTATGCAGAATAACACGGAGATGAAGCTGGAGAAGTGAGAAGATTTACGTAGGAATCTGAGTATCAGGGCACGGAGCTGGAACTTCATTTCACAGTGTGAGCACAAGGGGTGGCCAGAGGGCTGAAGAGAGTCGCCCAGCGGGGCTGGAGGAGAGGAGGTCATGTGTAAAGTGGTATTTCTGCCCAGGAAAGGACGGCCTGGGGATTAGAAGCAAAGGTCTGCCACAGCAGAGCTAGGGACTCCTCAGGTGACCTCTGAAAGGCAGATGACTAAAGAGTTTCTGCCCACCTCGTAGAGATAATGGTGGAGCAGATGAAAATGGATTAAGAACGTGAGCACGTCCCCCAAAAGTCCCTACTGGGCTGCTTTCTCTTAAGTGCCAACCAAGCCAAAAGTGAAATATGCAAAGTCGACCTCTGGTCTTTAATAAAAAATTTCAGTTAAGAGTTCCAAAGTGAGAGCAACGAGGACTCAAAAGGAGTCAGCTGGCTGGCTAGAAGCCAGGTGTCCTTTGGCTGGTGTAAAACAAGACAAGCTCTCTCAAATCTCAATCTCAGTCTCTCTCTCACGGGGTGAGGGGAGGAGGAGAGGAGGAGAGGGAGCGAAGGAGCGAGGGAGCGAGCGCGCACGCGTGCACACGCCCCAGGTGGCCTAGAAGCAGCAGCGGGGGCTACTCGCTGTCTTTCTCTGCATGCTGCTTCAGCTTGCTAGGCCTGGCTGGTCCTCGGGGCCCAGCTCAATCCACCCTGGAAACTGGGACTCACATGGGTGCTGCAGACGGTAAGACACGCTGGAGCGAATTACAGAGCCTGCTATTTAACTTCCTAAAAATAGCACAGTGCCACAAAACCATACTGTACCTGGCTCAAAGAGGTGACCTAGCCCCGGTCCACCAAGACTCGAGTCTCACGCCAGAACACTGCTTTCCTTGATGTCACTCATGGAAGGAAACTCCCGATACTCCTAATAGTCTTACCTTTCAAACCAAGTGTAAAAACTAAAAGAAATGTTTTCTTCTCTGTGGCTCCTTGCCCATTACAGGTTATCCTGGCAACAGCTGTCTTCCAATTCACTGCATCAGCAGATTAGCAGGAATCAAGTGGGATACAGGCATGAAACAGAAGCTCTCCTATAAAGAAAAAAGAGCATATAATCACGACATGTTCTCTTCTCGTCCGATGACAGTTGCCATTGAAGATACTGGTTCAAGGTCTTGATTCACACAGAATTATACCTCAGAGGACAGAAAAGTTCTAGTTAATTGAACTTTTTTCTATTTGAAAACAGGAAAAAAGGGCCCTGTCATCCCTCTATCTCAGCTTTAATTCTATACTTAACAATCACCCAGAAAGAGACACCATAATAGCACTACCAGTGAACAAATAACTTTATCTTTATATTATGAAAACATCAATGATATTCTTATCCAACACAGGGCTGACTGCAAAGGCATCATACTTTAAAATACTAAAATTTTAAAAGTGTCTCCCTCTAAATGTCCCCGAGTAGCCCCGTGTAATATTGTTAAACAATCACAATGTTTACTAGGAACTGTGAGCAGAATATTAAATATACCGCAGTACTAGCTGGCTCTACCATCAACCAAGCGCTACACACGAAGACCTATAAACCATCCTCCCAGGCACTTCATTTACCTTAATACTGCTGAGAAAGCCTCAAGCTATGGACAATCACAGTAACCAAAAATCCTGTAGGACCTCAGTCTACAAGGCATCTCAAAAAAAATGCTGTTCATTTAATATCTTTCTTCCATAAAACTGACACTACATTGTGATCTCAGTGTTTTCCCTCAAATAAACAGAAATGATGCTAACTATGCCTTAAAACAAACAAAATGAATCAACAAAAACAGTAACAAACCTAGGTTAAAATGAAAATATTTAATTCTAAGTTAAATGCATTTTGAACATACACCTGAAAAAGTATAACTGGTTGCCTAAACTTTTACTCTAAATCATAACAATAGATCATGTGTCACCATGTGCCGCTCGTTCTTAGACACAAGCTTAACACGTTAGTGTAAAGAGTGCACTGCTAAACGTCACAGGTAATTCTAGTCCCATCACATCGCTGCGTTAGCATCCCAGACTCCTTCAAGAATCGGATATAGTTATGTACTCCACAAAATGTATGTGTACACACACACACACACACACACGCACACACACACGCACACATTTGGCATTTATATCTGAGTGGCTGCAGGACCCTCAAAGCTGATCTGCAATAATTTCTCCCACCAGGCGAGACCACCCACTTCACCCACTTGCTCCCAGCAGAGCTGTGCCAACCTGCCAGCCTGCCTCCCCACACAATGCCACCAGGGGGGCCAGAAGAAAAGACAGCGATGGAACATGCTCACAGCATTTGGAACACAGGTGCTTATTTCGTTGTAAGTGTGCTGAAACATAACCCACTCTTCTGCTCAGTCTTTCCACTTAGCCCACCGAGGGAACAGACTGGCTCTGTACTACTGAGTAAGAAACACGGTTATTCTGCAGTGTGAGAATATGAGAAACAAGATCGAAAGATGGAAAACAGGTGGGAGCGCGCGGCAGTGCAGGGATGGGGCTGCTGGGCGCAGAGCGCGTCCTGAGCGCACAGGGGCATGTCTCTAGAACTGCAGTTTGAAAAAGGAAAAAAAAAAGCTGTTTTGGTTGTTTTGTCCTGTTTTTTTAAGGCACAATCCACAAGGACCAGGAGACACAATGGCAGAGGTACTGGAAGGAAGCAGAAGGAATACTGGCTCAAAGGTATTTAATGAACATTAGATCCCTACATCTCCGTCCTCCCTTCCCCCTCCCACCCTAGCAGACGACGGGAGGAAGCCAAAAAGGACAGTCTCTGAACTGGAGATCCCGGCACCGCCAAAAACCCAAGGACCGTGGCACTTGCAGAATGAAAGCTGAGACTCGGGCACACACACCTGCCCACCCCACGCCAAGCCAGCTCCTTCCGCATCCCAGGGAGGCTGAAGAATGGAGAAGTGTCCTCTGCGTGACCGGCCTCAAGGAAAAGAGACCTGAAAATGCTGACAGCGGGAGGAGCTCAAAGGGAGTGACACACAGTCTGCCCGAAGCCCGTGGGTGCCCAGAGGGTGCCGGCAGTGAAGGGGAAGTTAGCAAGGCATGATTCAGGAAACAAAGAGAGTCTCTGGCGCTGGCCTGGAAAGAACAGCACCCAGACAAACTGTGACACGGGACCACTGAAAAAGAGCTAACGAGGCCAGAGGAGATGTTTGTTTTGGAAGTTAAAATATACAGATGACGATGGAGGCATGAGAATGATGAAAGGTTTTTCCCAAAGAATACATAAGCTCAAAAAGGGGGAATTCTCCCCCGGTATGTAACTTCTAGGAGACTAAGTTTTACATCATAATTAAAGGATGGAAATGAGAAAGGGGCGTGGCTAAAGAGAGTGGAAGCAACGGCACGATGTCGCGGGAAGCGAATGGAGGAACAACATGGGTTTGTTAATAAATATTAAATATTACGTCATGTAATAGGTGTCTCAGTCCGTGCCAGCTGCTGTAACAACGCCACAGCCTGGGTGGCTCATAAACAGGAATCACGCCTCACGGTCCTAAAGGCTGGAAGTCCAAGATCACAGCATGTAGAGGTTCCGTGTCCGCTGAGGCCCCACGTCCCGGTTCAGACGGCCATCCTTTCACTGCGACCTCACGTGCTGGAAAGGGGAGGACTCTTCCCGGGGTCTCTGTGCTACCCGCACAGATCCCATTCGTTAGGGCTCCACCCCCATGACGATCCAATCACTCCCCCAAACGTCTCGCCCCCAACACCACCACGCTGAGGAGGTTTCCATGTGTGAATCCTGGGGGGCCACAAACGTTTGGTCTACGGCAGCCATATCGTTAGATTATTCTCCCTGAGTAAACGGACCGAGAAGGGCCTCCTCAAACAAGGAAATCAAGATTAAAATATATAATTTTATTAACCAATGTCACCCCAATAAACTTAATAAAAGATTTTATAAATATATACTTTTCTATTTATTTTTGCTTGTCATTCCTTAAAAGAGCCATATTTTATTCAGTGGCCACATAACCTAACCCTAGCACAAAGCGTCTCCTCTTTCAACACTACTGACTCTGACTAAGGCCAATGGAGAGAAAGCAAGAACGACATCATCATAAAAATATCAGTCGGGGACAAGACTGGTTAAGCCTAAAACAGCAAAAGAGCACTCTCTCAGCGGGACAGTCTAAATCTGCACCCGCTGAGTCACGGAGCTCGCGGACCCGCTCTGCCAGCGTCATTCCCATTTCACAGCTGAGAAGAGCGAGCACTCACTCCAATAACCCTTACGTGAACCCCGAATTTACTTTTTTTAAAACTCACCTTAAGAAAGAAAAGCAGCAGTCATCTGCTCCTTATGCTGTCATGTGAATTTTTACTATGAATTCCATGATATTCCTCACTAATGCAAATTCACAAGAGGAAGCCAGAGCTACTACATAATATATGAGAAAGCATTTTCTCCTTATAGCATATATCCCATAGACAACTAAAAACACCCTCTCAAATCCAGACAGGTGATATAGCCCAAGGCCTGGACCCACAAAAGCAAGAAACTCTACTTACTACTATCAGGAAGTCCTACAGTGCACCAAGTCGACCAGAGTATCATTTTAATGTGGACCCCCATCCCATTTCTGCAAGCATCCTCACAAATGTCCTCCAAATCACCCAAGTCTGAAGAGATGGGAAGATAATCCATCTCTATGAGATCCTGTTCACCATTTTATCCTTAAGGCCTAGCACACTGTTGATTTTTTAAAAAATGGACAAAATATTGAACACAAAAATCATCAAAACTGAACACGCGTGCACGTGCACACGTACACACACACACACGACCAGCTAATGTCAGAAACAGCACTTTAATACAAGCCATGGCAAGAATATTAAGGCTTCTAAACCACTAATCGAAAGTCTAAGAATGCAAAAAGACTACTGTTTAAAGTATAAAACACTCAAGGTAAATCCATACTACCACCTTTTAAAAACAAAATCATGTATGGAAAGTACTTTAAGTAAAGACCTTGGCACCTGACTGGGTTACATCACCGTCTGGCTATGCAACCTAATGGACACTCGAATCACTGCAATCATGCGTGAAGCGACCCAATCTCACTTGCTATTAAAATGGAGCCAAGTCATAAATTAGTAAATTAGCATCCAAAGTAAAGCCCGGAGAACCAACTCCGCTGGTTAAAACAACATGCAAGATGTAGAGCGAGGCACAGAAGACTTCACGATCTCAATTACCCAGGTACCAAACCGGACCTGGCTGGCCCTGCCCCGGGACGCAGGCACGCTCGATTCGAGGTACAAGCTGAAACTTCCATGATGCAAAGCATAACATCAAAACTTTTTGTAGGGCATTTTGGTAATCGAGTGATCCATATGTGAAATAAAAGTACAGAGGTTGAAAAATGTGTGAGCACCATGAAGGTGAATGAATGTGTTCACTGGAAACTCGTTCCAAGGACAGGATTTTCCACCGGCAAAACAAGATACGTAAGTGATGGAAAAGGAAGAAAACCCTTCATACAGGTTCTTGACTGCTGTCCTAAAGAATGGATGGAATATAAACCAGGCCCAAGCCGCAACCAGCGAGTGGTAGCACTGTCACGAGCTCCGAGGGTTAAGTTCTCCCTACTTTTGAGCACAAACCCAGTTTCCAGTTGACAATTCTAATCTTACTCATAAAGCCTTGGTCTCTACCACCGACACTTTTAAAGTTCTCTAAAAAAAGTTTTTGTAAAGGTTAAGTGCTCTAGACCTGCACTGTCCAATACAGCGTTGTCGGCCACACACAGCACGGTACCTGCAATGTGGCTAGTAAGCCTAAGAAACTGAATTTTCCATTGTATTTATACGATATTATACGAAGTTCTACCAGACAACACTGCTCTGAGTCACGTTAAACACTAAGCGCAGAGTAAATGTTTATGGTCTACACTCTTGAATGAATAAATTCACATCTCTAGACTTCAACCTTTTCAACCAAAAAAATAAAGAGTTCAACCAGATTGTCTCCATGACTGTAAATGAGTTACTGTAGCAGATAAATTATCTTTATTAGAACTGTTACGATGCAATTAAAGCCACACACCGCCCCCCCTCAAAATTATGGCAGGTTACCTAGCCAGACCTGATGACGCAAGGGTATCAAATCACCCCTCACGCCCCTGAACTTCATGAGGAAGACTAACAGAATAGGGATTCGGTCGACCTTTGGGCAAGTAACCTCATCCCCCTGAGCCTGTTTTCTTCTCTGTAACATGAGACGGTTAAACTATCACTTAAGATGCTTCGAGTCTTAAACGTCTTTCCCTTGGCTCTAAGAAGTAAAGACATCTAAAATGAAATGTAAAATGTTAAGTGAAACCAGGATATTCAAAGAAATGAAGAAAAAGGAATTGAATAACCACAGTCTGAAACTCGAAAGAAATTAAGTAAATTTAAACAAGATCCTAGAGAGTCCTGACGACAGAAATGTAAGGCTGTACAACACCAGTGTACACTGGTGGGAGACGGATTCGGTCTACTTGCATGTGCCTTGTTTTTTATTTTTCTTCAAGTCCACATGTGAACACGTGCTCTCCTCAAAGGCCAAAGTGGAGAAAGGTCCGTAGAACCAGGCTGATGTAGGTGGCAGGAGCACATACAGCTCATAAAGGTTTGTAGTGTCCCTCTCCTCCACAAAAAGGTGACCAAGAAAGTCTTCCCCCTACACCAGACAGCTACGGTACACCCCACTGCTACCTGCCAGGCTCTCAAACTATGTCACTCGCTCGCTTCCTCTGTCGATGACCCACAGCAGGTAAGTGTGGCGCTCTCCTGACAGGAGCTGCGGTTATTTCTAGGTGCAGTAAGGTAAACGGGGTGTGGATTCATCGCGAAGCCTCTCCAGTGGAGTGCGACCCAGTGCACACGCACAGCAGGATGCGGCCTGTGAAAGAACCCTAAGAGGCACCTGGATGCAGACGGGTACCTCGCGTGAAGTGGGTTACGGGACAGAAGGTCAAGGCAGGAAGACATGCTCAGCCCGGCTCTTCGAAGGCACACTCCCAGTGCCTCCTGCGGCCCACACCAGCCCCTTGGCCGCCTTCTCGATCTCTAGAGAGGCGAGGGGGGCACCACTCTCAAAGAGCGGATTTACGCAATGGCAGCAAACAACAACTTCTACTTTCGTGAAGACTATAACGTTTTACCTGACACAGACTTTCGTCTGTAGTACAGTTGATTGAGCCAGGCCACCCTATGACCATCTAGTGTTCATATTACGGGAGACACCAGAGCTCCCAGGAGTCGGGGCACTGATCAAACGCGCTGACGAGAAGCGGGCCGAGGAGCGGGCGCCGAGCGGCTCCCCGCGGCCTCCGCTGCCCAGGCGCTCGCCAGCCACACAGGACGCCTGTCTCCTCTCGCCCGCGACCGTGGCTGCCGTCTGCACGTTTCAGAGCCATGTATACTTCACTCCTCTGCCAACTGTCTGTTTATGGCCTTTGTCCACTTTTCTGCGGGGCTAGTCTTCTCAACGACGGGCGGTGGTCATTTAAGAGGAAGAAAAGCAGCCCGTGTCTGCCAGCACTCCCTCTTCACCTCCTTCCGACCTGGTGTCCCCGCGCCACTCAACCGACACTGCTCTTTCAAGCCACCAATGACCTCCAGGTGGGGCTGACGCCACATGAAACTCTCCTGTCCTCACCTGAGCCTGGCTCTCAGCAGCATTCAACGCGGCCGACCCGCAGAGCCTCCGTACTGGAACATTCTCTTCACCCAGCTCGTCGGCCGGTGCACCCCCGTTTTCTCGTTTTCTCGCTGGCGGCTCCTCAGCCGCCTTCGCTGGTCTCCTGCTTCCTTCCTCTTCTTCACACCGCTGCCGCGGAGGCCCCCACGGGGTTCAGACGTGGCCACTGCCTGTTTATCGCACCCCCCAGCTGACCACATTGGCCAGGGTGTCAGTTTGCATTTGTTCTATTCATGCTGTTGCCCCAGCAACTGAAACAAAGCCCAGGAAGAAGTGTTTTTTCTTAAGTTTTGTTGAAAAAACGAAGCCATTTCTGTGGTTTTTAAAGTTCTTCTGTAAACACAGTTGAAATCCAACTTCGTGAACCCAGAACGACCACCTCGGCACTTCGAACGCAGGGACACGACAACCGGCAGGCATCTCCTCCAAGAAGGCTCGAGAGCACAGCAAATTTCAGGTCCCCACGATGGAGCTGCAGCTCTCTGTCACACGGCGGCCACCAACCAAAACAAACCCTTCCCTCACCAGCTCTTCTTCCCTGTCTCAGAAAAGTCACGTGTGACAGAGCCCGCAAACTGGCCCTGGCTACTCTTCTCCCTCCTCATCCAATTCCTCAAAATGTTGTCATTTCCACCTCCTGAGCTCCTCCGCGTCTCCATCTCCTGCCACCACCTGGAAAGCGGGCCGGCTTCCTAATCACCGCCCCGCGTCTGCATGTGAGCAGTGATGATGATGATGATAATTCTGATCTATGCCGTTCACTACAGCAGCCAGATAAGGCTCCTGAACACTTGAAATGCAGCCGCTTCAAAGTGAGATGTGCTATGAGTGTAAAATACATACCTGACTTCAAAGACTTAGCACAAAAAAAAAAAGTGAAAAATCTCAATAATTTTTATATCGATTACATACTGAAACGATACTACTCGATTACTAGGTTAAGTGAAATACATTAAAATTAATTTACCTGTTTCTTTTTAACTTTTTCACGAGGCCACTAGAAAACAAGGTTACATGTACAGCCTGCATTTTGTCTCTGTTGAGGGCACGAGCACCATGGTCACCTTTTTTAACGTGTGACTAAAGCACAGAAACGATTGGTATCATTTATGTACATTCACTTAAAAACAAAACACTAAAAATTTGGTTCTTATTTGAAACTGAATGATACATTAAAAATACAACTGGTACTGGGAAAACAGCTTTCTAAGTTTAAACTGTGGAAATACATGAATTTTAAGAAATAACTTATCTGGTTCTCTTATAGTCATTCTAAGTTTTCTTGCTAAAGTTTCTAGTAGAGAGAAGAGACTGGGGAAGACTGGAAATGTAACGTGGCCGAAAAGTGACCTTAAGATTTTGAGCTTGCAACCCTTAAAACATTGGTCATCACGACTCAAAAAATCGGCTGCAAGAAAAGGAAAGCTAGTGGACAGGAGCAGAAGAAAAATACAAGCAGATGATAAACCCGGGAAGTCTAAGTAACGAGAATCGGACCTTGTTATGTCACGTCCTGCAACATTTTTAACTACCGCAGAGGGTGTGGTATACTCAAGACGACAAGGCTGACGGCAAGCGTGCTGTCTCTCCACTGAAGACAGAATATATGTGTTCAGATGACCTCACACACACATGGAAATTGTAAGGGTAGAAAGTGCACTCCGAAACGGGCATCATGATATTTTAAGTATAGAACAACTCTGATCTGAATGAATTTCAATGTGGTTTAGTTTGGAAGCCCTTCAAAAAATTCAACTGGGGTCTACATTCAACCTCCAGAGACAGATCACAACCAAAGAAGCAACATCAGTGAGTGCAACACGCTTACCCCCCAAGAGAAACTTACAGCTACCTGGGTACAGAACACAGAACACTGTGGGGACATCACAAAGCAAACAATCCAGGTGTTCCACAGAGATGGCGGGGGAGGGGAAATGATGAACACGGAATCTAAAGACTTTTTTTAATCGATAGGCCTTATTTGGATCCTGATTTGCCAAAATTATTAAACTATACAAAAAAATTATGGTATTTGAGACAACTGGAAATTTAAATTCTGGCTAGGTATTACAAAGTATTAAGTGACAACTGTGGTTTTTTTCCTAGATATAACAGTTTTAAAGATACATACTATTGACATAGTAGTTACAGAAAAACAAAACAATTCGTTTGGGATTTTCTTTAAAGTATCGAAAAACACTAACCACAAAAGAAAAATTTAATAAATAAATTATATTAACGTCTCTTCCTCAAAAGACACAATGACAACCAACAGAGCAGGCTAAGATACCGATTAACTATCGCTGAGGGTTACACAAACACCTGCACACAATGTTTATAGCAGTTTTATTCCATACTTACATCTCCTGCAAGACTTAACCAGAATAAAAGAAATCCTACTAAGTGCAGTGTGTGAAAATATATCTGAATTTTCTGACTCTCTCTTTCAAAAATGTGACACCAACTGCCCGCTCTTCTAATGTAAGTTGAGATTATTTAAGTGACTCTCTTCCATCAAATTGCATTTGACTTCTGAGGCTAGTTCATAAAAATGACAGCTTCTACTTGGTGCTCTTTCTCTCAAGTCACACTCTCGAGGGAAGTCAGTCACCATGTCGTGAGGACAGGACACTGAGGCATCCCTGACAAAGGCCTACATAAAAAGGAACTGTGGCTTCCCACCAATGGCCAAGACTAACTTGCCAGGCATGTGAACAAGCCACTTCGGGAAGGGTCCTCGAGTGCAGTCAAACCTTCAGAGGGCTGATCACACCCTGGCCAGAACCACCCCAACCGAGCCACTCCCACAGAAACTGTGAGACGATAGATAAATGTTTATTGTTGCTATAAGCCACTAAGTTTGGGGACAATTTGCTATGCGGCAACAGAGAGCTAATATGGTAAGAAAAACAGTAATGCAATAGAAAAAAGGACCAAAGGCTTAAATATACTCTTCATTTTTTAAAAAAGGGTATCCAAATGACCAATAGAAGTATGAAAAGGTGCTTGACTTGACTAGAGCAAATTAAAACTACAAGGTACCACAAACAGCTGGGAGTGCAGCTATGATGAAAAAGATATTGGCGAGGATACAGAGTGCGTGGAACTCTCACTGCCAGTGCGAGTGTAATTTGGTTACTGCCACTTTGGTAGATGCAGTCGATTTTCCAAAACTGAATATATGCATACCTCTATGACCTATCGACTGATTTCACTCCTAGATATAGTCCCAAAAGAAATGCATTCATAAGTTCACCAAAAGACACGAACTTTGAATATTCAAGGCAGCAGGACTTGTAATAGCCCCAAACTGGCATCTATCCAAACATCCATCGACAGAATAACTTCATGCAATGAAATTTCATACAGCAGCAAGAACCAGTAATCAATAACTGAGTGCAGTAACATGGATAATCCCACACACAGTGCCAAGAGCAGGAACCCAGACAGAAGAGAACATACCATAAGATTCCACTTATTTAAGGAACAAAACTGGGTAAAACCATCCAGTGCAGTTAGATGTCAGGTTACCAGCTGCCCTCGCCAGGGAGGGAATGACTGGCAGGAGACAAAGGAGACATCTGGGCTGCCAGTCACTCAGGTGGGTTTCAGCTTGTGAAAACTCATTTATGATAGGTATACTTTTCTGTGTTTCTATTATAATTCGATAAATTTTTAAAACGGTAACTACAGGAAAGCGAGACATGGGGGAGCAGGTGCAACAGGACTGTCCTCGGGTATAGGATTGCTGAAGCTGGGTAACTGAGGGTTCATCGTTACTATTCTGTCTTCATTTGTATGTACTGACATTTTCCCCTAATAAATTTTTTTTTTTTTTTTAATTTCTTAGTATAAAACTGGCTGGAACCACTGGTAAAAGTGGCATAATTTTTTCTGGCCATAGGTATCAAAAGGTGTTAAAATCTACACATCCTTTGACCAAATTATTCAATTTCTATGCGTTTATCCTAAGGTGTTTATCCTGCATAAAGTCTTGTAACAATGTCCAAAGAACTTAAAACAGAAAAAGAAAAAAAGAGATGTCTAAATGAAGAAGAAATAGGACACTGGGGACAGACCACCACAGGACAAATAACCCAGGTCATCCATAAACACATGGCACCTAAAATCCAATGATAAATAACGATGACTTTATCTGCACCAAGGTTTTTAGCCATCCAATGAAATACAGCCATTAAAAATGATGTGCTCTTATGAAAAGATGTTCCGCATCACTGTCATCAGAGACATGCAAATTAAAATGAGATTCCACTACACATCTATTAGAATGGCCCACATCTAAAACACTGAAAATCCTGTGTTCCACCTGTTCATTCCTGAGGATTTTTAGGGCAGTGGGACTCCTCTGTATTCACAATGGCAGATACTTGTCATTATACATCTGCCCAAACCCACAGAACGTTCAGCACCAGCAGTGAGCCTTCATGTAAACTGTGGGTTTGGGGTGATAATGATGTGTCAACACAGGTTCATCGACTGTTAACAGATGTATCTCTCTGGAGCTGTTAGGGGTGGGTAGGAGGGTATATGGGAACTTTCTGTACTGTTGGCTCAACTTTGCTGTGAACCTAAAACTTGCTCTATGAAATGGTTTATTAGTTTTTAAAAAATGATTAAAATATAAATTTTAAATGATGTATGTTTTATAAAAGATCTGCTAACTGTTCATTTACAGAACTTAAAAACAATGTCATATGTCACATATCATTTGAAAAGGAGATAAATAAAAAAAGCTTTCCTAAAAGTCTTTTTTCACTGCTTAACGTTTATACTTAACATGCGAAGACAAAAAGCGAAAGAATCCAGTTTATAATTTAGCATTTTACCTATTTCTGCAGCAAACACTGTACTTCTAAAAGCTTCTAAGAGTGAAGTGCTTATTATACCAAGTAAGAGCTAAACTGATTTAAAAAAAATCTATTTTAAAGTCCACTAATACGGGAAATGGCTAGTAAGTACACTCTCACTATGCGGTAATTAAAACGAATGAGGCAGACCTCTCTATTACATGGGACTCAGTGAAGAGTGAGAGATGATTTAAAAAAGTGTATTCCCAGCATTACAGTTTCCATAAGCACATATGCAAGTATGCCAATACACGGGGGAAAAATCAAGGAAGGAGACACAAAACTGTTAACAGAAGGCAGAAAAGGATCGGGAGCAAGTAATCAGAAGAGAATTTAGTCTTACCTATTTTCTTTTTTTCAAAGCAAATAGAATCACACACTGAATAATTTTTTTAAAAAAAAACTAAGATTCTGTATTTTGAAGAGAAAAATGGCAACATAATAAAAAAGAAAAGTTCACAATATCCTACTTCCAGTCAAGACTTCAAAACCAAGCCGGTAAAAGCTCATAACATATTAACCGCTAACGAAGTCAGCTTGACCCTAACCACTTGGTCTGGTTTTGACTTTTACATTAGAATGCCTGCCCCCCCTCAAAAAGACCCCACAAATTCAAATTACCCAAAGTTGCTTTCTATAGAAAAGGGAGAACTTTACTAATATTTCCATTTATAAAAGAAGAAACGGGGTTCGGAAAGGTGAAACAATCTGGCCCAAAGTAAGAGCTAGTCAGTGATCAAACCAAGGGTCCCATCCGATCCTCAACAACTTAAAGACCCTGCCTCCAAACCCTCCCTTCCTCCCTCCCAGAGGCCGCTTCCCCGGTGCAAGATGAACATCTGGCATTCCCCTCAAGGGAAAAACAGTTAAAAATAATGCATGTGATGGATCAAGCCCAAGTGACAACTGGAATAACAGACACTGGGTAAATGAAGGAGGAAGAGGCACAATTTACACCTACGTGCCCAGTGTACAGCAGGGAGGCGCGCACGGGTGGCTGCTGGCGGCCTGCACCAGTCACAAGGCAATCCAGCAGGAACTGACGCCAGAAGTGGAAAGCGAGGCCTGACCATATGGTAAATGGCAGGAACAGACTCTCTGCTTTTTTTCTGGGGATAAACACAAACATGCCCAGTGACGTCTATTTCCTCATTGCCCCGGAAGACTATCGAAATTTATTTTTTGAAGTTTGATGAAAACGATATTCATATTGCCTATGCATTTCAAACTCTTTGGCCTCACAGAAAATTACTGGGCTAAGATTCATTCTTTGCTCCTGGGATTAGCATTGTGGGCCCCAAACCACCTAACCCTATCGAGGAGGGCTGTGGCAGAAGCAGGACCACAATGCACAGGGCTTGCTAACCATGGTGTCACAAGGTGAGTGCCAACCCTAGCCCAGCAGCCTACGTGCCATCACGCCCCTCGACGCCTAACTTTTATTTCTGATTGTCTCTTTTGCATTTATTAGCCAAAGAAAAAACTTTACTATAAAGGAATACGTATGAAGCAGTCCCTCCTCTCCCCTGGGATGGGCCATGTGTCAGAAACGCTGAACTCCACTCTTTTCCTTTCCTCTGGGCTCATATTCTATTTTGATCCACATCCCTTTTCCAGATTGTTTTTGCTGTTCTGTACTTGGCCAGAGTCACATTTAAGGTTCACATAAATGTTTGCTAGCAACCAAACGATCCCGATTTTAAAAGGTAATTACCCTTGAAATCCTTCCCATTTCTGGATATAAAAATGAGCTAACTAATGTGAAAGAGCAGAAAATCTCTAAGAAAGTCCTCACTGGCACAGGAACACTCCATATTAAAAAAGAAAAAAAATTCACATTTGCCAGCTCTTAACAAAATGAACATCTTCTACATTACTCGTAATTTTTAAAGTTTTATAGTACTACCCAAAACAGATGTATGGCACTTGGTTATTCAGAGTTAGCAAGACATCGAAAGAGTAATACAAAATAAAAGCTAATACCAGCAACCTAAAAATAAAAGAGAGTAAAACATACCCACTGGACTGACCAACATAATATGCTTCAGGTACAGAACACCTCAAATTCCTGGAGAAGGAAAAACTGACATCTAAATTCTAATTAATCTCAAAAGCCACAATGGAAAAAGAAGAGAAATACTGCCCAAGAGCTACGGGGAAATAATCATCAACCTAGAACTGGGTGTTAGGCAAAACCGCTTTTCAAAATGGCAAAAACATATACAATGCCTATCTGTGGCATGTTAAGACTACCAAATGAAAATCAGGCAAGAGCAGCATACAAACTGGGAAGGAGTACAAGACTAAAACATCTTAAGGTTCTTTTAAGTGTAAAGTCATCAACTAACTTTAGACTGTAAGTTAAATATGAAACGTCTATGATTACCTAGAAGTATCTGATCAATATATTACTGGGTGTGGGTATAGGGCGTAGACAAGAACAAAGGGAAAAAAACCCCACACTACATATGGCAAGAAAAGAAAAAGAACAAGAAAAAAAGTAAGTCAGAAAGCACAAAATACAACAGAAATAAACCAAATATTTCTTTCATAATTAACATATGGACTAACTTATCAGTTTAAAGTCAAATTCCACAAATGCAATCTAGCTCTGTGCTGCTTTCAAAAGACATACCGAGAATACATTAAGGCCACAAAAAATTTGATGGTGAAAGGGTACAAAAAATACATATATCAGGCCAAAATTAGCCAAAAGTCACTTGGTACATCTATACCTATATCTGACAAAATATACTTTAATAAAAAAATTCCTAGAAACAAAGATTCATAAATTGTGCAAGTCAATGGGAATTTAACAATTCTAAACTTACAGGCACAAAGTAAACACTGAGAGAACTATACAGAAATTTCACACATCTCCCCGAACAAGGGATTTTACCACCCCCATCCCTGCCCCCACCACAGAACTGACAGGACAAGCAGACTGAACTAGTTAAGGGTACAATTTCGAATGTGAATTCAATTAACGCATTTCATCTAAGACATGGAAAAACCTCACCTTAAAAATGAAAACACATTCTTTTTAAACACGCATGGAACATTGATAAAAACCTGTCGCAAACTAGACAACGTTAAAACAGCCTCAACAAATTTCAAAGAATCGAAATCACATTGGACCACATTTCATTAACAAAATATAGGTTAGCAATTAATAAAGATTTTAAAAAGATGTATACGCCAAGATTTTTCAATACAGTTTCTAAATTTCTAAGTCAGGAAAAAAATCGAATGAAAATATGAACACATTCAGAGCGGAAAGACAGAAATTCTACATAGCAAAACTCTTGGGATGTAGCTAATGTGGTACTAAAGGGAAAGCACTACTTTATTTATTACATGTACTTACAAGTACGTGAAAAAGCCAAAAATTTAACACCTAAGCATCCTGTTTAAAAAGTTAAATATTAGAGATTAATTACAAATAAGGCAGAGATTCAAAAGATAAGAAATTAGAATTTTCTGCCAATATATTTGAAAATGCAAAATAAATACATTTTAGAAAAATGTAAATTATCAAATGTAACTCACAAAAAATATTCTAGTGATCTTGTGAATATTAAAGCAACCAAATTAGTAATTTTTAAATCTCAGGCAGAAAACACCAGGCCCTGATGGTTTTACAGGCAAGTTTTACCAAACACTAAAGAAACAGGTAATTCCAACTTTACATATAAACTCTAAGAATAAAAAGGAGGAAATACCTCATTTTATTAGACTAGAATAACACTGATAATAAAAGTCATCAAGATTGACACAAAAAAAGGAAAACTACAGACTGATCTTATCAATAAACATAGATCCATAAATCCTAAGATATTAGCAAGTCAAAAAACAAACAAAACATACCAAAAAGTACTGTTTTTAAAAAGAATATGTCATGATCAAGCTAATTTATCCCAGAAATGTTAATTTTGATATTATCTTTTAAAGTAATTTTTCATATTACCAAATTAAAGAGAAAAATCATGTTATCTCAATAGATAGAGATGTGTCCAATTAATTAAGTTCCATACCCACTGTGACTTTTTTTTTAATTCTCCATTAATTAAGATGAATCTTCCTCAACCTGTTAAAAAACAAAAAAAAGTACTCACACATTTAAAGGTGAAAGATAAAAGCATTTCCTTTAAAAGCAGGAATCCAAAGATGCCTGCCATTATTACGTACATTCTCCATTGTAATGGTTGTCCTGAAGCAGCGAGATAAGACGTAAAAAGAAAAAGGACTGAAAAGAAATGAGCTGTGATTATTCAAAGACAAGATGATTATCTACATAAAAATCCAAGAGTCCATAGGAAAATTTTAAGTTAGAGAAGTTGCTGCACAAAGTCAGCTGCGTTTCCATTTACCAGCAAATAGAAAATTTAACTTAAAAAAATTATTTACAACAGCAACAAAAACTAAAGTACTCAAAGAATAAATCTAACAAAAGATGTGCTAACCTTGTAGGAAGAAAAACCACAAAACTTTTTAAGACAACTAACTATAAACCAAAATTCTATTTCTTCTTCTACCTGAATAGAGTGAAGGTTAGAAGAAGAGATTAAAAGATACTGAGATCCTTTTTACCTTCTTATTCCATGCTTTCAATAACCTCTCTTAAGGTCCCACAAATACAATTAAAAGGCAATTCACAAACTGGGAAAAGATATCTGTCACACAGATAATTAAGAAAAGATTACTAATCAGAACATATAAGAATTCCTACAAATAAGAAAAACCAAACAACTCTACAGAAAAAAAATTAAGACATAAACAGGCATTTCACAAAAGTGGAAATCTAAAAATCTGAAAAGATGCTCAACTTCATTAGTAATCAGAGAAAACATTAAAACCATATAAAAATAAATAAAAATGGGCAAAGGATTTAAACAGACTTTCCTCTACTGATATACAAATGGCTAGTAAGCACGTGGAAAGACACACGACACCTTAGTCATTAGGTAAATCAAAACCACAATGAGATAAACACACTTCACACTCCTAGGATGGCTACAGTTTTTAAAAACGGAAAATAATAAATGTTGGCAAGGACTTGAGGAAATTGGAACCCTGACAGTGTTCGTAAGAATGTAATATGGTGTAGCCACTTTGAAAAACAATTTGGTAGTTCTTCAAAATCTAAACATAGTTACCATGTTACCCAACAATTCCACTCCTAAGAACATACCAAGAGAAATAAAAACATATGACCATGGGACTGCAAACTGGTGCAGCAGCTATGGAAAACAGTTTAGATGTTCCTCAAAGAACTAAAAACAGAACCACCTTATGACCCAGCAATTCTACTTCTGGGTATTTATCTGAAGCAAACCAAAACACTACTAGTTGGAAAAGACATATGCGCACCTATGTTCACTGCAGCGATATTTACAATAGCCAAGATATAAAAGCAACCTAAGTACCCATCAATAGACAACTGGATAAAAAAGATGTGGTACATATATACAATGGAATATTACTCAGCCATAAAAAAAAAAAAAAGAAATCTTACCATCTGCAAAGACATGGATGGACCTAGAGAGTATTATGCTAAGTGAAACAACTCAGAGAAAGACCAACACCATGTGATTTCACTTATGTGTGGGATCTAAAGAACAAAACAAACAAAATGGAAAACTTGTAGACACGAAGAACGAACTGGGCGGCGGCAGGGGGAGGTGGACCGGGTGAAAAAAGGGAAGGGATTAAGAAGTATAAACTGGTAGTTATAAAACAGTCACGGGGATGTGAAGTGCAGCTTAGGGAACAGAGTCGATAACACTGTAACAACTACGTATGGTTCCAGGGGAGCACCAGACTAATCAGAGGGACTACTTTGTAAATTATTTAACTGTCTAACCACTATGTGTATACCTGAAACTAATATAAAAATAATGTCGAATGTCAACTCTCATTGAAAATTTTAAATAAATAACACATCCACCCAGAGACTTGTACACAAATGTCCATAGCAGTATCATTAATAAGTCAAAAAGTGGAAACACTCCAAAAGTCCATCAGGGATAAACAACATGTGGCATGTCCATACAATGTAATGTTATTCAGCTATAAAAAGCAATGATACTGACACACTGCAACGCGGATGAACCGTGAAAACACTAAAAACACTACGCTAAGCGAAGGAACCAGACCAAAGACCACAGGTTGTAAGACTCCACTCACACGAAATGTCCAGAACGGGGGAATCAGCAGAAAGAGAAAGTGTACTGGTGGCTGCCTAGGGCTGAGGCAGAAATGGAGAATGGCTGTTAATGGGTACAAGGTCTTTCTGGGGTGATGAAAATGTTCTAAACCTAGACTGCGGTGATCGTCACACGACTGCATGAATATATTAAAACTCGTTATATTGTACACTTTAAATGGGTGAGCTGTATGCTCTGTGAATTATATCTCAAGAAAGCTGTTATTTTTTTAAATGAAATATAAGTTCACAGTCATCAAATTGGCAAACACAAAAGTGTGAGAACACCCAGGGTTGTAAAGGGTGCAGAACAGTGCGGGAAGGAGGTAAACTGGGCAACCACTGTGGAGAACAAGCTGCGCCACCCACTGAAGCTGGAGCTGTGCAGGGCCCGCCAGCCTGCGAAGTCTCTACCCCAGAGAAGGGTTTCTGTCCTGGAAACAACTCTGTCCTCCAATGACAGGGCGAAGAAAAAAATGGGATGTATTGGGTCTGAAACAGAACACAGAAGTGAAAAGGAACGAGCTGCCGCTCCAGTCACGGCCGGACATCCTCGCTCCCGGCTGCGAGCCCGCCCTCCCCACCCTCCCTGCCCGGCTCTGCCACTTCTGCCAGGGGAAACCCGGCTCCCACGCAAACGCAGCACCGCCGCTGCTGCTGCCGCTGCCACAAAGAACTCAACTACCCCTTCCCCTGGAAACCCGGGGCGCGCCCCGCAGGCAGGCCGTCCCCGGGCGCTAATCCCCTCACCTTCTCACCCATCTACAGAATGCGCCCGCCCGACCTTCTCTCCTCCCGGCCCACCAGCCCCTCCTCACCCTCCCGTGCACGGACTGCTGCCAACGTCTTCCTGTTTCACTGGGAAAGGAAGAAAATGTCCATGCACCCCCAGTACCCAGCACCCGACCCTACTCGCCCTCCTCTCCCCAGGGAGCAGCCTGTGGACTCTCCACCTGGGCACAAGGCCCAGTCCCTGTCGCCGTCCCAGGAACATGGCTCCAGCAGGCGTCCCCTCTCCCCTTCGCGTAGTCAGTCATCCGTACGGAATCATCTCCCACCAGAACTAGAGAAGTGCTGCAGTGTCCCCCCTCTCACAAGACCTCCTCAGGCCCCAGCCTCCTGCAGCTCTTCACACGCCCTCCCTTCCAGGCTTTCCCTGCACCACCCGGTGGGAACCGCTCCTGTCAAGGTCATCAATGACTTCCGTGCTGCCAAAGCCACCGGACAAGTCTCGGTCACTTTACTTGACCTGGCGGCAGGTGCACTGGACAGAGCTCACACCATTCCCCGGCTTCCCAGCTGCGCAGCTCACCTGGTGGCCCCCTCCTCCCTGCCCTCCCTGCCCTCTGCGCCCGCGCTCCCCCGGCTCTCACCCAGCCTCAAGACTTCTGAGAGTCTCCCATCTGATCTCCAGCCCGGACCCCCAGCACGCACCTCCAAACACTAACCCTACACGGTCCACGCGGCTAAAAGCTTCACAAACTTAACCTGCCTCGAACCCAACTCCGAACCTCACAGCCTGTGCCTCCACAGTCTTCCCGGCTTCAGAAATGGCAAGCGAAAAGCCCCCGTGTCGTCCTCCACTCCGCTCTCCACAGATCCTGTCGGCTTGACCGTCAGGACGCATCCCGAACCCGAGCCCTTTCCACTTCGGCACATGTCC
This sequence comes from Pteropus alecto, assembly GCF_000325575.1. Classification (NCBI taxonomy): domain Eukaryota; kingdom Metazoa; phylum Chordata; class Mammalia; order Chiroptera; family Pteropodidae; genus Pteropus; species Pteropus alecto. The sequence continues at coordinate 3,734,545 of NW_006435764.1, forward strand.
CCCCTCTGCCCAGGCTGCCAACATCTGCAGCATAGCAGCAACTACTCTTAACACAGTTTTGGGGGCCTTTCGAAAACGTATCAGATCTCATGTCACATTTCTGCTCCAAACACTACAACTCCCCATCTCACTCAGAGAAAAAGAACAAAATCCTAAGGAAGGCCTGTGCTAGGGCTCCCACCCCCACCCTCACCCGCTCCGTGACCTCATCTCCTGCCACTCTCCCTAGCAGTGTCCCTCCAGCAGGGCTGGCCGCTCAGCGGTCCCTCCCTTCAACACAGCAGGCAGAGCCGTTCTCAGCACCTCCTGCACACTGGGCACCAGGCCTACAAGGCTCCTCCCATCCCACCCACGCCCGAAGCCACAGGGCTCCCTCCTGCACCTTCTGTTCAAGGGCCCCTTCTCAGGGAGGCTGGCCCTCATCATCAGATCTCACTCTGCAACCAGCGCCACCCACCCACTTCCCTGCTTGACTTTTCTCCCTGCGTTATCACGACTGCTGTATCTGACTTTTCTGTTAAGTGTCTTTCTCCCACTAAAACGTAAACTCCATGAGGCCAGGGGCTGCTGTCTGCTTTGCTCACTGCTAATATACCTAGGATCAGAATATGTTAAGTCACAATAAATACAAATATTTGAATAAATGAATCTCAAAATCAATGGGGGTAGGGGTCACAGAACAAAATGATTCAATTTATATAGTTTAAAGACCAACAAAAAGCAAGTTACATTATATGAGAATACATTCACAGATGGCAACATCGTAAAGCAAGAAAAATGACACAGGCAGACGAGGGAGGTGAGGGAGGTGGGCCCTTGAGGATGACCAGGGAGTCAAAGGCAGTGCAACATGGTATTTCTAAAGCTGGTTAGTGGGTACACAATAGCAATTGTGCTGTTAACATTTCATACCTGTACACATGCTCATATATATTCTTTGAGCACATGATCTCATTAAAAGTTAAAAAAAAAAAAAAAGATTATCACAGGACAAGCCAAATACAACCCACCACCTGCTTTTGTAAATAAAACTGTATGGGAAGACAGCAGCTTCCATTTACCTCTGTGTTGTCTAACGCCTGCTTTCAAGGGCAGAGCTGAGTAGTTAGAGACCCATGGAGCCCTCGGAGCTCGATGTAACATTTTACGGAAAAGAGCTGTCTGGGAATAATGCGGAATTTGTAAAAAAACAAAAACAAAAACAAAAAAAATTAAGTGCAAAATAAAAAAGATCCAACCACCTGTTAAAATACATTGATCCTTCAAGGCAGATGTGATTCTTCAAGAGTACAGTACACTGAAAAAAATATGGTTCTATATAACACGGGAGACTCCAAAGCAAACGAAGTTACCTCTATTACGGCAGAAAGAGATTTTTAAAGCTGTTTTAGAAAGTGAAGTGCAAAACCTCAATTTATGATCTCTACTTCCAACGAAGTAAGAAGATATTATTCATGTCTATGTAAGTAAAACACAAATAATATAATCTAAGTAAAACACAAATAATATAATCTAAATTTGAAAAGAAAAACTTGCATGTAAACACCAACTCCATAACCACCCCTGACCCATACCACCATCACCCTGAACTTCCCCAGAGAAGCTAGTGAGACCTCCAAGGTCCTCTAGGATCCCCTAACAGTCCATTTCACTTCTGAGCATTCGCTGCATCTTGTATTAGAGTTGTTTCTGCAGTTATTTCTATTGTCATTAGAAAGATTGGTGGCAGTAAAATAAAGTATGAATATTACTTTCATCCTAGGCATTGTACTTACAGTCTATTTTTAACATTCACTTCACAGATAAGAAAACTAAGGAACAGAAATGCCATCTAACATTAGAATCACACGGCTAGAAGACTGTGGGTCCAGTTGGTGCACAGTTGTTATGTAATAAAGTGAGAGCAAGAGGTCTACGGTGGAAAGGGGGGGTGTTATTTAATCAGAAGGGGCAGGGTCTCACTCACAGTAACAGAGGCAGATGAGAACTACCCGTCATTCACAAGCAATAGAAACTCTGTGTATCTATGCCAACAAAAGAAAACCAGGAGACACTATCCCCTCATCTCCTACAATGACAAAAACATGCTCTACCACCAAAATTCACAAGTTAACCGTTCGTCCACAACCCTCAGCGAGACCCACCTGTGATGTTTCTCTTGAAAACAAATGACGCTTGGAATTGTGGTCTAGTAGAGCCACTGAAACCCTAAGAAATTATCCAGAAACTGAGATTTCTCGGCTGCCTACAGGTCTGTTCTCCACTACGGCCTAAATTTTTTTCTAAGAATCGATGACCTCTAAGTTCTGTTCCAGCTCGAAAACCGTGATTCTCATGAAAGGAAGTCCCAAAGAGCCAACCGAGTCGACACTTGTCAATACTCCTCCCGCCACTGGCCCCATGTGGGGACTGAAAGCCCAGATGTCACCAAGATCCAGCCCATGTCTACTAACCACTAGGCCACCATGGAACATGCCGCAGTGGGCAGCGCAACACAGCTGCCTTGCTCGCCCCATCGGGGTCTCAGAGCGCCATGCACTCTCGGGCAAACCGCTTTCTCTTCTCAAAGTGTGTCTCTGCCACACTGCTGCTCAGATAAGCACGCGGGCACAGGGAATTCGAGGGTCCAGCCAGCAATCCACACGGCTTTCTCCAACTCCGGCTCAACATTCAATCATATTATTATTTTTGCAGCCTTTTTATTTTTATTTTTTCCTGCAGCTTTTTTAGTCTTGCTCTCTAATGTTCCAAAAAACAATTCTTCATCATCTTTCATTTAGGCCACCATATTTCATGGCAGTCAACCTCTGGGGCGCAAACCACTCCAAGTCAATGCATATTCCCACTGTCAGAAAGTTTGGCACTAATAATACTCTAGTTTTCTCCAGAGTCACTAAGAAGCACGGAGTCAGAGCCTCCTTGTAGCTGTAAAAAGATGTTCATGACCTGTCAAATTTTATGTAAATTTACAGTCGGCTGTGTAGTCCTCCGTAATACTTGTGAAACAGGTCAACACTAGCCAGCTGTACGTGACAAGTAGTAAACCACCTCGACTCAGAGTAAACCCGGTCTGTGCCAAGTCTGCGACACGAAAATGTCCCAGTCACAAGGTAAGAAGCCTTTCAAGTACTGCCAAGATCCCTGACTTGCTTCTTTACTATCTAATCTGGCCAATCTACCTGGTCTCCAGTCATTAGGTCATAATCATCCAAAACCTGAAATAAACTGGGTATTGATCCGACTAGTAAATAGTACCTCCCCACTCCCAGTACAGAAAAATAAAGGGGGAGGGAGAGAGGAAGAAAGAGGGTTTCCATGGCGATTAAATCTAAGCCAAAGTCAAAAAGTCACAGAAATGAATCTCCAGTCAACCTAGATCCAGACAGCAGCAGGAAGAACCGCATTCCCACTGGAAGCAGCGTCGATCTCAAGGATGCTCAAGACATTCAGCATGAACCTACACCAAGCCCCGAGCAGTAGGAAACCAGTCAGTGTTTCAACTCTGACTGACCGACAACCAACATCTACGGAACAAAAGACAAAATCGATCAATCCTATCTGTCGTTACAAAACTTCGCCAGCATGGGAAGAATGGCATTGCTCTTTAAGACGCATCAAACCAAGGAGGCAGGTCAACATAACCATTTAATAATACACAGGAGAAACGAAGGTAAAACTCCTTTATTATTTGGCAAGAGACTTCAAGCAATCTCAACCACTCGACCAGCAAACAGCAGCTCTTTCCTCTGAGGCCTCTAGGGCCTCTCACCGAGAGCCTACTTACTACACCGCTACAATTTTAATGAACTTTGTTATTTGGTCTCCCAGCCAAAACTCTATTTTGTAATTGCTGCCTCTCCATCTAGACTGCACATCCTTAAGCTCCTGTTCATGAGTAAACCCCCAATACAGCACCTGGCAGAGTAAGGACTCAATATACCGGCTGATCAAATAAATAAAGGTTAGAAAATGTAGATGGGAGGAGGGGTTGCTTGTCACTGAACTATGGCCATAAGCCGAATCTCAGGATGAAGGACTGGAAAGAGCCTGCGTGGTCTTGTCTTTTCTGCACGATCTTTTCATATGTCCAAATGTTATTAACATTCAGTTGCTGAAAATCTGTATAGTTTTTATAGACATTCTTCCACTCAGTAAACTAGATAATCTAAACTGTAAGGACGTGTAAGAAAAGGACCTCTGTCCTCTACTGCTGCACCTCATCTCCCTCAGAGGGAAAAACCCTCACCCATCTGGGTCACTGTCCAGGGCACAGAGGAACCCTGTTACTAGCAGGCAAGGGACACTGTGTGAAAAGGGTAAGCACAGAGTATGCCTCTCTCTCGCCCTCAAAGGGCCGAAGTGGCAAACCAATCTGGGGCTCCCAGAAATTTAAAAAACAAACAAACAAACAAACAAACAAAAAAACAACAAGATAATGATGAAGCTGGCATCTAGAACAAAACTGACAACTCACTGACAGGATAAGGGCAAAAGATACAAAACTCAGAAATCACAGTAACATAAGGCTATTTAGCCTGGGAGCAAAAACCCTCCATGCCTGAGAATGCTGCTAAGTTGCAACGTGGCTATTATTTTCATGAGAGAAAGAAGAAAAAGATTTCTAAATTATTTTATAAAACCACTTCACTTAAAATTTCTTTTAAAGTTCTGTCTTTGGGCATCTGAAAATAACATGCGTACACTCTCTCTCCCACTACTAAATAACCTCTAAGGTAGGATCCAGCTACCGCAAAGGGCTCACGGACCACCTAAAGGAGTCCCTGAGCCACGAGCGGTCCCTAAAATGTGTAGCGCAGTGGTTCCAAAACCTGCACTTCAGTTATTACCTGGGTAGCTTTTTAAAAATACATTTTCAATCTCACTACAAATTTCCAGAGGTGGGATCCATCATCCATGGTCTTAAAATTATGCCAAGTGACTAACGCAGGCCAGTCTAGCATCTGTCTACAGCAGGGTTTCTCAGCCTCGGCACTACTGCTACTCCGGGCTGGATTATCTGTGCATGCGTGTCTGTGTGTGTGATGGCGGACGGCAGGAAT
>NW_006435764.1:3739642-3741954 GCF_000325575.1 Pteropus alecto
ATCCCTAGTCTCTACCCTTTAGAAGCTAGTAGCGCGCTGCCCACTCCCATAGGTGTGACAAGTAAAAATATCTCTGGACGTTTCCAAATGTTCCTTTGGGGGAAAAATCATCCCCTAGTTGAGAAACAGTTATCTAGAGTCAATAAAAAAACAATCATTTGAGGCTCTCTTAACAAATGCAAAAAAAAAAAAGAAAGAAGAAAACTGCTTAAAGCCAGGAGGCCAGGTCTATTTCTTCAGTCCATCTCAGCTAAGAAAAACAGCCACCACCACTCAGGCCATGTGGGTTCAGATCTTGACTCACAAGGACCAAAACCAACTTCTTGTGCTTCAATGCTGAGTTTTAGTCAAGCAGATGGTTAGAAGAACTTCACTGTCACTACTCTTAATGGTAATAAAAACAACGTATAATTTTAGACCAATATATATGCAGGCTGCCTCTCAAACATCCAATATTAAACTGCAAGATACACTAAATACCGATCCTGACAAATGCTGTTTTAAGGAAGAGGTGCTTTATCTGTAATAAACACATCATCTTTGCACCAAATCGATACAAAAATTTATCTTAAAAGTTAAGCAAATCTCACCTTGTAGTGTCTTCATTTTATGTCCAGCTATAGTCTGACTCTCAAATTCTCAAGTAGTTAATTAAAACTGACAAGTTTTTTGCTATACTTTACACAAATGCTAGTTTTCTAATCAAAAACAATCTTCTTCCTGTTCTACAGTAAGTTACACCAGCAAGATGCCCATCTCTTAAGACTAAGTCTATCAAAATAACACTTTCCCAGTGCAAGCCAGTTCCCAAGAAGACAATGCCAAGGGAAGGGCGAGCATGGTTTTGAGGACCAGGGGGAAGAGCACAGGGCAGGAACTAAAAGACTGAGTATATGTGTGACTGAGTGGATGGCATTTCATCAGATATTCTAGCCTCCCTGATCACACACGCTGAAATGCAAAACAGCACCCATCCAACAAGAAGTCATGTCCCAAACTTTCTTCACTTAAGTACACTTCAATACCCAGTAACCTTTCAAACCTGAATAACCACCCAGGAGTGCACCCAGAAACCCTGGAGTTACTCATTAGGGGACCAATCACACTGAGAATGCAGCGTCCAAAAGTATAGAGAACAGAATCCATGTGAGCCTGATTGGCTTTTCTTTATTTAACCACCTCCTGAACACAAAGCATGCTGAGGCACCACCACACCACTAATAACTACTCCAGGAAACCTTTGTAATTCAATGAATCTTCAACCACCCCTCTCTTGAAAAAACTAAAAAAATTTCCATTTTAATTTCTCAGTCCAGCTGACTCTTAAACACACAGAGCTTTCTAAAGACATTCACCAGGAGCCAAGGCATTTGACTTCCTAATAGTACCTAAACATTTAAAAATCAAATTGAAATTAATAATAATAGCCACGAATTACTAAGCTGATTCTGCAGTGAGGCACTTTTTCTAGCTGCTTTACAAGTATTAACTCATTTAGTCCTGACAAACTTATGAGATAGACACTTATTATGCCCATATTCCCAGAGAAGGCAGGGAGGTTCGGTAACTTGCCCAAGGTCACAAGGCCAGAAAGTAGTGAAACCAAGACTTGAACCCAGGCAGTGAAACTCCAGAGTGAAGAAAGCTCAGACATCACCACCACTTAGAAGACGTCCCAGTGGCTGGAAAGCTGGAGTCTTTTTCCCACTTGCTGCTCACCTGCAACATGACCTTGAGGACGAAATCGAAGTAAAATTCACATGTGCAAAGTGAGACAACATCCACGTTAACAAGTGCAGCGAGGATGAATGGGAAACAACTACCAAGTGCCCCTCCCATAAAATCAAAACATAAACAAAGCTCTATGGGTCCCACAGAGAAAATGTTAGGTACCGGGAAAATTATACATATGAAGCTCTGACACGTCAGGGCACAGAGATACATCTGAGGACTCACTCCACGCACCTAACACCAAAAGTCCAAGCTGCGATCACAGCCAGGAGGATCTAGGAGGAAACCCCTGCGAGTTAACAGTGAATGGGCTTCTTTAAGAGGGAGGTACTTCCAGCCGCAAGAAGGACCACCCCCCTCGCTCATATTCGCCAGGGAGGCATTCGTGACCAGGTCTACATTCGAGTCACAACACCGGAGTTAAAAAATCGCTCGGGAAGCTATTTAAATACTCCGGGCTGTTTTTGGCGTTTTCCGAAGAGTCTGCGGCGAAGGAACAGAAACACACGGAACTTGTTTCCCGGAGGACGGAGCCCAACAATAGCCTTCGCGAGTCTGCGGCGAGCGGCCCCTCAACTTGA
>NW_006435764.1:3741976-3759958 GCF_000325575.1 Pteropus alecto
TGGACTCTATGCTACCCTGGCTATAATATTACTTCTGCACAACTCCATGAAGCAGGCATTGTCCTTATCCTCCTTTTACAGATGAGCAAAGAGGCTTAGAGAAGTTAAGTATCTTGCCCTGCTCATGCTCCGCCCCCTCCCCTTCCCCCTTCCCATCTAAGATTTGAACACTGGCATCCAACTCCAGAAACTGCATCCTTGTTTTTGACTTTTTATTGCTATTTTCCATCCCTGATCTGCTATTGCCGGCTGCCTTTCTGAGCACAGAGCCAGTGTGACTTGTAGGTGAGACTAAGTTAACATCTCTTGGCTGCTCCTCCAGCTCCCCTGATGTTTTATAGCCAATGATCATGGGCCTCATTTTACAGAAGGAAGAACATATGGGCTGTGACATCTCCAAGGTGACAGCTCAAATGACAAGAAGAAATGTGACGCGACCCGCCGCTAGTTGCGCTCAGGCGGGAAACGCGCTCACCGACACCATCAGCGAAGCGCCCAAAATGGCGGACGTATCAAGCAGGCCTTGAGTTCCCCCCGCCCTCCCTCCGGCCGCCTCGCAACCAATCGCGGTCCTGCCCCCGCCCCCAGCTCCACGCTCATTGGCCTCCCTCTCCCTCACCCTGTAGCCTATTGGGGCGCCCAGCGGCCCCCGTTGCACCCACCCCGATTGGCTTGCAGGCCCCGTCAGTCAAGCGCGAGGGGCGCATTCTTTTCCCATGGACTCGACGGATCCGGAACCTCTAGGACCCCGGAGTCTGGAGAAACAAATCAGAAACCGGGAGAAACCTGGCTGGGTCCCCCTACGCGGTAGCAACAGCAAGGCCTCCGCTTGACGGACGTTTCGGACCACCAATCCGATAGCCAATGCTTTTTAAAACTAAATCGAGCCAAACCAATCATGGACGTGGAGCTGAGAGCTGCAAGGGAACCAATAGGATAGCGAGACCTGCGGGCCTATTGGGGGTCCTGCTGGGAACCGGTGATGACGTGAGCCACAATGTGTGCCGGGGGCAGAAAGTTATTCGAGCTGGGGAATTAGCTCAAATGGTAGAGCGCTCGCTTAGCATGTGAGAGGTAGCGGGATCGATGCCCGCATTCTCCAAGGCTGAATTTTATAAAGGAAGGGTTTGTCTTTCCCTCTCACTTTACCAGAAAGGTATCTGTATCAGGACTTGGGTCAAGGTGAGGGACCAGGTTCCTCCCGTTGTCCCCTACACCTTTGTGAGAGGACAGTCTGTTCCTTTTGTTTTACGGAAGGATTTACACACGAGTTTCTTCCGAAATGCCCATCATGCTCCCTTCCCCTCCCGGGCGGGGGGCACGCGAGGGCCAGGTTGGGCCACCGAGTAGACCGCTTTGTGCCCACCTCGCGCACTTCCTAAGAACCTGCTTCGTTCCTAAATGCACGCGAAGCCAGAGTCACGTGAAAGTCGGCACGACGGCGGCAGTTGGCGGCAGGGCCGAGAAGGGCGGGGGGCAAGCTCAGTGCCCCGTGAAGCCGAGCCCGAGCTCAGCGGGGGCACGGGCGCGCGGCCAGGCGCATGCGCGCGGTGCGGGGGACTGCGGCTGCGGCTGCGGCTGCGGCTGCCGAAGCGGGGTGCTGTGCGCTCGCCGGCAACCCTCTCGTCAGCGCCCAGTGTGTGCCTAGCTCGCGGGGGTGCGAGGCTCGCGCTCTATGGGGGACGTCTGACACCACCTGGGCGACGCCAGGTAGTGGGGAAAACCGGCCGCAGAGTGGTGAGGACCCTTCCTGAGCAGGTGGCATTTCCACCCACGGACGGACGGGGAGGACAGAGCCGCGGGCTCATGGGTCCAGACAGCAGGGAGAGGGACCAGGGGCACCAAGGTGGTGCTGTGGAGCGCCGGGGAGGCCGATGTGACTGGGTCGTGGTGGGAGAGGGGCTTGGCAGGGAGAGGAGGTGGCAGAGGTGACTTGGTGGTGCAGGCCTTGAGGACAAGCGAAGGATCTTAGGGTTTATGCTCAGAGAGCGAGAGCCAGGACGCGCTTCTGGGTGGCAAAGGGCGTGTTCAGGGCCTACTTTAGAAAGGACGCTTTGGCTTTGTTGCAAGAGCGGGAAAGGGTAGGGCGAGGGAAAGGGCGAGGGGCAGGCCAGGAGCTGGGCCTGGGAGTAAGGGAGGGACTGCAGGGAACTCGGGGACAGGGGGTGGTGCCTGGGAGGGAGGCTGGGCGTGGGCAGGAGGGAGCAGCGAGGGCTGGGACCCGCCCAAAAGGGCGCCTGGGGAGGGCCCAGCCACCCAAGGATCTCTTTACTCATTCATCATCAAAGGACTTGCCAGTACCTGCTTCAGGCTCCTCCATCCCAGACTCAGAGGTGGGTCATAGAGCCATGTGCACTATAATTAAGTGAAATAATGCCATACCTCGCCCAATGCAAGTCTCCGATTATGATGTACTCCTAACCTAACCTGAAGGGTTGAAGTCAGGAGAACTTCCTGGAGGAGGAGGCATCTGACCTCTGCCCATCGCCTGAGGGACATGGGGAACCACTGACAGGCTTTAAGGAGGGGGACTGTGAAGCTTTGCATTAGCCTCACCATTGTAGAATTTCTAGATTTTACAGATCACCACCTCCCCCTTTTTCTCCCTAATCCTTTTGTGATTTATTAAATGTTTAAATTTGCAACCCATCTAGACTTAAAAAATTTACATGAATAATGTCACACATATTCAACAGTAGAAAGAAACATATCATGAACGCCCATATGCCCATCACCCAGCTGTTATTACGCCTTAACTTTGGGAACAGACACAGAACTGCCAAAATTTAATTCTAAGAGTCATGATTTTAAAAAACACTATTTATTATTACTGTCATTTCATAAAAGGAAGGACGTTTGAACACACACATCCACTCAGACAGGAAAGACTAGCTCAGGATAGAGAAAAAGGCTCTCAATGGAATAAGCTCGACTTGAGGACAAAGATATCTCATCGGCTTTCCTTTTGTTGTCCCCAGGGCTAGTCCTGATGGAAGGGCAAGAGAGGGGGCCCCCCTGGGGAAGGCCATGCTCTGGAAGAGCCGGGGCTGGTGCTGGGTCAAGTCAGGACCAGTTGAGGTTGGAGAGGAGGGGCCAGATAGGAGTTCCAGTGGCAGGTGAAGGGCCAACTGGAAATTTTAACCTGGAAATTGACCTCTTCTGTTTCTTTCCTTTTCTTCCCTGCGTGAAGATTCAGTCTCAGGCGGGAGAAGGGGAGTCCTCTTCCCACCAAAGGACTGTTGGTGGCCCAAGTGTCGGTAGAAAGGGGAAGCGCTAGAGTTGCTAACAATGAGGGCTGCCATGGAGCTAATGGAGGAAAGAGGCTATTTGGGTGGAGAGAGGTGGAGGCGTGGGAATCGGGGACCTCGAGGGGGAGCCAGCATGGGGGTTCCTTAGCAGGCCCCAGCCTGGCGATCTGACGGTGTGGTCCAACAAGGGGGTCCCAATGCTATGAAGAGCCAGCTGAGTGGCTCTCGAGAAGGTACCCACCATGGGTCAAGTGGGATGTCAGCGCCACCCAACTTCCCAACCACACAGGTGTCTCCAGGTCAGAACCTTCCTCTTCACCCACATCCTGGACCCCCATCGTCCTGCCTGGCAGCGGACAAGCCTGAGACCTGGCCACACAGGATTTATTCAACTTCCCCGGGCAGCTGCAGACCCGGGGGGCTGCTGGCCCCGGGCGGGAGGAGTGCCCACACCCGTCCTGGGTGGGGCTTGGAGGAGGGTTGAGCTGCGAAATGGCTCTCCTAACAGGGCCGAGGAGGGAGACGCTGCAGGGCTCAGTAGGGGGTGACAGAGATGGGAGTCGTGGGTGTCACGGCGGTGACTGGGTTTGGAGGGAAGGTAAAAGCCCTTTTGCCCACGTCAAGTAGCACCCAGCAGCCAGTTAGTAATGTTTATTGCACAAAGGGACGATCGGACAAATGAATGACAAAGATTCTCGCTTTCTTTCTTTTTCTCCGAGCCTTGGTTTCTCAGCTGCCATTGAGGACACCATCTACCCAGCTGAGCTGTCATGAAGGTTAAATGATATGAGCCGGGTTAACTCTACACCTTCCTTTCAGACACGGTGTGGACATTGTGCCCTCCAGGAAGCCCTCCCATCCCAGTGCGATACCCTCCCTCCCTGGTCCCCAGATATTCGACACTGCTGCTCCCCACCCCCGGCTCTGGAAACTGTCTTCATCATTGGGTTTGCAGTGCCTTCAAGGGGGCACGTTTGACTAATCTCTGGGTCCCCAGCATGTGACTTAAGTGCAGGGCTCTGCACGCAGTGAGTGCTTACTGAAAGCTGGCAGATTTATTTGGCACACAGTAGGAGGCCAGCAGGTTGGCCCCTCTTCCCCTAACTGACGGCATGGCAGGAAAGTGTCTAGTGGAGTGGCCTCTGGCCACCAGTTAGCACCCCTAGCCATGCAATGTCTCTCTCAGGGGGCACTCCAGGGTGCTGGGGAGGGAGAGGGGGAGGGCTGCAGAGAGTGACTCAACCCTCCCCCAGCCCATGCAGGCTGCCAGGGGGCAGCAGCCAAGGCCACTGCTTCCTTGTCCCTTGCCTGACTCATGATGGCTGGCTAGGCAGAATGAAGCAGGAGTGCTCCAGGGGGGCCCTGATGCATGACTGAAGGGCAGGAGTGGGCAGGGGTCTCCTGAGGGCCCCCACAATGCAGCCACTGCTTCTGAGCAGAAGTGCCCTCTGCTCCCCGCTTGGCTGCCCAGGTTGACACTGGCGCTTTAATGAGCATCTCAGGGTGCGTTGTCCAACCTGGAAGAACAGGAATCCTGAGTGTTTGGGAAGCCCCCCCAACAGGCAAGCCCTGCAGGGCAGAGGACCCCACCTTGGGCTGGGAACTCATCATCTACGTCCAGCTCTGCTGGTCCTTGGCAGTGCGACCTTGGGCAAGTACGTCACCTCTGGGTTTTAACAGGTCCCAGCACCCATTTACCAAGGACCTGCTCCTTGCCAGGTGACTGGGTGAGGCTTCTTCATGGGCATTATCTGCTGGAGCCTTCTGACAGTCTGGGGGGTGGGTGACGGCACCTTCCTTAACAGACGGTGCCAGCTGGATGATGTGGCTCAGAGATGAAGCTGGCCTTTCCAGATGCAGGTCCGATGCCTCGTCTGCAAAGGAGCCTCGGGCACAGGTCCCCACCAGATAGCCTAGGCAGCCCTGGGTTGGCACTCAGCACTTTCTTCCCATGCTCAGGTTTCTTTGCACTGATGGTAGGTCACCCTGTCCCCAGCTCCTGCTCTTGGTCCCAGTGGCAGCAGCATTAGCAATTAGGGGAAGCGACCCCCAAAGGTACCAGGGCCAGCAGGCTTGTGCCCTGATGTCCCTAGCCATGTCCCTTGGCCAAGCAGTCTTGGAATCCTAAAGGCCACCACCTTCCGACCTCCTTAGCACCAGCGCTGCATGGTCCGGTGTGTTCTGGGGTCCCCCACCCGGAAGCTGTCCAGCAGTTGGTCGACTCCTCTCTCAGCTCTTACCCGTTATCCAGGCCCTGGGGGTAGGTCAGTGGTTCAGTCCCCAGGTCACATTCAGAGACCCTTCTAGATCTCCGTGCTTTCCCAAGTGGAGCGTGTGGCCAGCACTACTCGTGATGGTTCTGGGACCTCCCTCCACCGTCCCTGTTAGAGTCAGGCCCTTCCTGGCTTCCTCCCTCCTGAATATCACCCCTGCCCGGCACCAGAACAGCCCAGCTTCGTCAGGACACACCATTACCTGCTAACTTCTCCACGGACCGGGGAGGAGACCAGGGGCAGAGAGCAGGTCTCATTTGTCTCTCCCAATACCAACCCCGTGGGCACACAGCAGGTCGGGCAGTGTTTACTGACCGCCTCTGTGAGGAGTGGGCTCTACAGGGCCTATGTGCAGAAACAGACATGGAGGGGCCCGGGAGGAATGGGGGCTCCCTCCCCACCCAGACTGAGCGTGGCCTGGCAGCCCTATCCACTGTGTCCACACAGATGGCAGGGCCATAAGAGGTCCCCAGCTCCCAGCACTCTCGACGGGCACGGCAGTCTGGGTTGGCACACACAGAGGTCAGACCAGGGAACGGCCCAAAGCCCAGGTATATGATGCAGAGCCTACCGCGAAATGAAGACACAGGCCCTCTTTCTCAAAAATTATTTAGAATTTCAGGATGGCAACAGCAGAGAATGAAATCCAGCGCGGGGCCCTCTGTGGCCGCACAGAGTCAGGCACCCAGGATGCTGCCCGGCCTGCCAGCGTCCACCCAGCGGCCTCTGCCCTCCCCGTGGGAGCCTGACAGAGATGCCCGCGCCCAGGAGGATGAGCTCACAACCCCGGCCGCTGTCCAGGGGAGGGCCAGAGATCAGCGTTCGCCCCGTGGGGATACTCAGCTCCAACGCACACATGGCAGTGATGTTTTTAAAAAAAAAGAATAGCAGTGATGTTTTAAAAAAAAAATTAAGTTTATAAATATTTTCTCCGCTGTACAAAGATTCCCCAGCCCTGCCCGCCCTTCACTGTTCACATTTCCCATGTTTTTAAAATCCCAACTATATTTATTTTTTTAAATCATAAAATATATTTTTTCTTTGTTCATATTTAAAACTATTTACAGGGGCGCAGAGAGGCCAGGGTGGCCCGGCCTAGGTCAGGACGAGTCTGTGCAGGGGGACGGCGGGGGTGGGAAGAGGTGGAAGTAGCTCCTCTCGGTGGCGGGCGAGGGCGGGCAGCTGTCCTCCGCAGACAAGTACTGGCTGTGGGGTGTGGGCGGGGGCGGGTAGGGGTCTGAGTCTGAGTTCAAGTCCAGGTAGTACTTGCTGGCCTTCCAGCGGCTGGCACTGTAGTCACTGTCGCACACGTCTGTGCTGCAAGGTGTGGTCGGGGGTGCCATACCACGGATGATGTAAGGCCTGAAGGGGGCAAAGAAAGGGGAGTAGGACCCAATTCCGGGAGGCCCCATGCGTATCCACCAGATGGCCACAGGGGCCCCAGGCTCTGTAGCTTCTCTGAGCCTCGACACCCCCACCCCTAAGTAAGCAGGCCTCCGCCTCCCCTGCAGGGCTGGCAAGCACCACAGCCCCAGGCCAAGGTCGCCTGCAGGGAGAATGAGGGTTCCAGTCAGCCTGGCTGACCTTGGGCAACTGGCTTAAGCTCTCTGAGCTTCAGCTTCTCCCCATGAAGTGAGGAGGGCGAAGCAGCATGCATTTCAAAGGGGGCTGGTGCTGACTGAGCGAAAGTCCGCATGGCAAATGCAGGGAACGGCCTGACACCGGAACTGTGCTTGACACTGTCCCCCTTACGGCATTACTGTCCACACTGGACACCCATCGGCCTGGAATGGTCCATCTTGAGTTAAAACAACCTGACCCCAAAAACATCACCCCGCTGTCCCCCGTGATGACATCGCCTCTCGGATGCCTCCTGCACCCTGAAATCCTGTGTCGGGCCATGGCATGGCCTGAGTCTGGGCTTGGGATCATGGTGTGGCCAGGCCCAGGCCACAGTGGGCAGGAAGTTGGAGCCAGCACCCGAGGGCCAGCAAGGGGCGCCGGATGCTGAGAAACTGCAGCAGGAAGACCCGCCTCATGGGGCCCCAAGAGCAGGAAGGGACCGTGACAGACAGTGGGGACAGAAGAGGTATCGGAGAAGGCACCAAAATCAGGACAGAACGTAAAAGGCATGGGGTGTTCCAGAGACTGAGGGGCCTGGCCTGGCTGCTGTGGATGTGACAGCTCTGGCGGTGGCAGCTGATGGGGACAAACCGTGACCCTGAGGCACTGGGGCGCCACCGCGGGACCTGGAGAGGTGTGCCCCTCCAGAGGCTGCCTGGCTCCCCGGCCAGGGCCTCGAGTCCCCGCAACAGCCACCAGATGGCGGGCAGCACCTCACTCAGCGTCGCCAAGGTGCCAGGGACCCCGGAGGATGACGCCCTCAACCACTCCAAGCCTCTGCCTCCACCTGGGCAGTGCAGGGATGTGTCAGCCCTGATCTCTCCAGGCGGGGGGCCCACCCCCACCGGCCTCGTCAGGGAGCTGACGTGGGGTGAGGGCTCAGTGTACCTGGGGGGTGGGCCCTGCTGGCTAAGACTACCGAGTTGAAGGTCAGGAAGTCCAGTCCCCCAAGCCCTAGGCTCTGGCCAGGCTCCTAGATCTCTCTCTTCCTCAGCATTTGCAGGCGCCCCCTCCCCACACTCGTGGGTGGGGCCTGCGACCCCCACATGAACACCTTGGGGATGATGGAACAGCTGCTGAGCAGGCCCGTGGGCTCCTCGGGCCCTTGCAGAAAGGACCGCCCCACCAGGGGCCCGAGAGGCAGGCGCGGCATCAGCACTCGAGGGGAATTAGATGTCCCTGTGGGGACCAAGGTGGCACTGCCAGGGTCCCACGGCTGGACTCAGTCAGACCCTGCAGCCTGGGCCTTGGTCCAGGTCTCCCCGGGCGGTGGCGCCCAGCCATGCCAACGTGGGAACCCCTGGTAGCATCCGTGGGCCCCGTCTGCCTGTCCTGGCTTAAGAGCCCGCTCAGAAAGGGGGACGTGGTGGGTTTCCGGCCTCGACACGCAGGCCCGGTTCGCTGGTGCAGAAAGGCGGCCTGGTGTGGTCCGAGGGCCAGCGGAGGCAGGGCTGGGCCCCCACGAGCGTCCACCAGCGCCCTGGACCCCTCCCGGGCTTTCTGTCCCAGGAAATGGGACAAGGCCCCTCCCTGCCATAGGCTCATCTGGAGGCTCAGAGGCCACGCATGTTGGGCGGGGCGGGGGCTTCGTACCTGTACGGCCTGGCGGGGGCGGGAACGCTTGAAGAGTAGAACGTGTCCACGTTGTACAGGGAGGGGTCCGTGGCAGGGGACGGTGGGGGGTTCAGGATCTGAGGAGACAAGCCAGGGTCATGATGGCCTGAGCGGCTTCGTGGTCCTGCCGCCTGCCCGCTCCCCAGTTTCCTCCCACAGCAGGGGCTGCAGGCTGCACCAGGTGGCTGGGCTCAGCAGGCCACGCTTCCCAGGGCTCCCTTATCTGCAGAGGGAGCAGCAGCTGTCACATCCTGACGGGCACGGGAGCAGGGCTGACGGGCTGACCAGCAGTGACCCAGGCCCGGCACTTGGTCACCCTGAGCTCAGAGGCAGAACTTCAGAAAGGTCCCTGGATCCCAGCATCACAAGGTCCCCACAGGCCCGTGTGTCCACCGGCACCGGCGAGCGCCCCACAACGCTCCTCTGGGACTTCCGCCAACTCCCCTTCGAACTTCTACTCTCTACCTCTTCCCACGTGGCGCAAAGTCAAATTTCTTCCTATAAACATCCCTCATCCTAACGCATCCGGGCTCAAACCTTCACCATGCACAGGGCTGGCTGCACGGACGGAGGGGCCACGGCCCCCTGCCAGCCCTCACGGCACCTCCGAGCAAGTCAGGAAAGGGTGCCCCTTTCTGAAGGGACGACACTGTCCCCAAACCATGATGATAAATGGTCAGCTCTACCATGTAGGTACACCCTCCTGAGGCAGGCAGCACACACCCCACACCGCAAAGGGACAGAGGGACCCAGGTCCGTAACTTCCCCAACAAACACCACCTATCACATGGCTCTCTCTGCCGAGCCATCCCTGGAGGGGACACAGCCAGATCCTGCTTCCAGAGCTCCCACGGCTGAATGGGCACAGGGCTGTCTCTGCACACCCCAAGACGTGTGTGTGAGTCCTGTTCCATCAGCTGTGGCTGGCTGCAGCTCCCTGGCGAGATGCTTCACCTGCCTGGGCCTCCACTTCCTCATCTCTAAAATGGGGCTAAGAAGACTTGCTTCCTGAGGATGTCCCGACACTCGGGGAGCCACCGACGGGAAGTGCCTGGGCCCTTCTCCTGCCCTTTAGGAAGTGGCATGGGCCAGTGCTCCTTATTCTGGGGAGGGGCCTCTTCAGCCCGGATAGCCACTCTGGGGATTCCTCAGGATCTGACCTCAAAGTCTGACCACAACACTGGGGGGCAGGGCGCGTCTGGAGGACAACAGCAGCCAGGCAGGGTTGCCCAGCAGGAAGGGCCTCCAGCAGCCGCCTGTGGGATCCTGTTTGGGCATCTGCCCATGAACTTGACAGGACCTGGTTTCTCTTCACTTCCTCCTCCAAGGTGAGCTTTGGGCCCCAACCCCTCCCTCTGCAGGCTGTCACTGCTACTTCCCCCAGGGCGTTGGGAGGTTAAGGCTAAGGAGTTGTGGAGAAGTCCTTCTCACTACCACAGTGGGCGGATCTCTAGAAAGTTCCACAGGTGTAGCACCTCAGTAACTTCTCAGCCGACTGGTGAGCGGAGGCTATACCCTCTGTGAGTCGGGACCTCGGCTCTAGGGGCTCTTGGGCGTTCTCGTTCGGTTGGTCTGCTTTTGCTGGGTTCTAAAGAGCTCACTTTACCTCCCAGTGGCCAATTCTCTGGAATCCCAATCACTGCTAATAATTCTGTGTATGGAACCTTCTCTGTTCAGATCACCCTGTGGACCTTAACTACCAAAGGCCACCTGGCAGCCATCAGCACAGAAGCAAAGTCGGATGCCGCCTACCTCACTCAGTACATCTGATTACATTCCACGAGAATCAAAGGTTTAAATATAAAACATGAAACCCTGAGAACACTAAGAAAGAGAACAAGGAAAGAAATTGTTTTTTTCATGACCAGAGAAGGAAAAGTCTTTGTTTCCGAGCATGACCAAAAACCCTCGAGATGCCTATAAAATATTGATCATTTCATTGTATAAAGGGCAAACACATCGTAACCCGAATCAGAAGACAAAAATCTAGGATAAATGTTTTCAACATGTGTCTCAGGGAGCGGACTAATTTTCTTAATATATCTATATCTATATATAAAGAGATATTCTAAACGCATAAGAAAAATGCTAACAACCCAATAGAGACTCTTCTGAGAAAGGGAATTAAACTACAAAGGAAATTAAACACACAGAAATGTTCGATGTGATTTGTAGTGAGAGAAATGTGAATTAAGATTACACCACCGCCCCACGTGTACCCTAAATTAGACCTCTGGAGAGTGTGTTTCAGAGGGACCACCTTGCCGGCACTGCCCTCTGCTGACGGGAAGATGGGACTGTCCCTAAGAAGGGCCACTCGGAAAGAGGGGTCAAGATGACCAACCCTCAACCTTTGCAGCCAGGGCATTCTTCCTGCTGTCTCTCCCCACCCCGGGGAGGCAAATAACGGGGTGCGGGAGTCCTGTGCAGCGCTGGGAGCCACCTGACGCCCAGCTGGCACGGAATGACGGAGGCTAGTAGTTGTCACTCAGTTCTCGGCCTTGTTTGCAAAATGGGATGATGACAGCGCCTCCTGCTGGAGCTGGGTTAATGCAGCGCAGGGAGAGGTCACTCGTCAGCCGGGCGGTCAGCAAATGCCGCTTTACTTCTCGTCGGTAGCAAAAGGCAGGGCTGAGAGAGGAGCTCACTATTCGGATGCCATCGTCTGGGTTTTATAAGTGCACATGACACTGCTCTGTATGAGACTATGACAGTGGCTGCGTGTCGTATACGTCCAAACCCCCAGAACGCACACCACCAAGGGCGAACCTTACTGTCATCTGTGAACTCTGGGTGACGACGTGTCCGTGCAGGTGCGCCGACGGTAACAAACGGACCATCTGGTGGCGATGGTGACGGTGGGGGAGGCTGTGCACGTGTGGGGCGGAGAGAATGGGAGAGTCCTGGACCCTCCTCTCAATTTGGCTGTGAACCTAAAATGGCTCTAAAAATATAAAGTCTTTGAACACGAAGTACCTGTATAAACCTCGTAAAATCTGAATGAGGTCAAAGGATAGCATATGGATGTCCTGGTTATGATATTGTACTAAGTTGAATGTGACCCCCAAAACTCACATGTTGAAACCTACCCCCCAAAATGATGTTATTGGGATGTGGCGCCTTTGGGGGTAACTAGGTCACGAGGGTGGGGCCCTCATGACAAGGACCGGTGTGCTTATATGCAGAGACCCCAGGGAGCTCCGTGGCCCTTCTGACACGTGAGGATCCAGAACTTGACCCCCGCCAGACACCAAATCCGCCAGCGCCTTGATCTTGGACTTCTCAGCCTCCAGAACTGTGAAAAGCAGTTTGTTTTTTAAGCCGCCCAGTCTGTGACATTTTTGTGAGAGCATCATGAATGCACAAGACCATGACAATTACTCAAGACGCTTCCACCGGGGAAAACCGGTGAAGGGTCTTACAACCGAACGTATGGCGACAAGGATCTCAAAATGAAAAGTAAAAAAAAATTACTCTTTGCCGGAAAAATGAAGCCCACACTCTCGTCTACTTGCTTAGGTACAGATTACGCAGATGTGTGCTGTGCCTTTTGAATTCTGTACCGTGAACATACGTTACTGATGCAAAATCATGTTGTTAACTTAAAAATAGCCAGCTCTGGGCAGGGTTTCTTCGTACAGTGATGAAATTGTCCTAAAATTAACGATGGCAATGGTTGCATACACCGGTGGGCATGCCGAAACCCGCTGACTCGTACAGTTTAAGTGGGTGAACTGCGCGGTATATGGGTTACATAACAAAACGGTGGGCGGGTCAGAGTTCTTGCTTGCTGCCTAATAAGAACCCCCAGCTTCCCGCAGAGGCAGGGGACAGAGAAGCCAGTTTCCTGAGCCTACTGGTGTCAGCATGGGGGGCTCAGGGGGCTGTTTCCGGGGCCAGCTCGGTCTTACACGGGTTCCCGGTACTTTGGGCCGGTTATGTGGGGCGCATGGGGAGTCAGAGAGCAGGGAGGATGGGAGGGGTACTGGTGAGTACTCTAAGCTCCAGGCTATGGCCCATCACTTCCTCCGTCCCCAAACACAGTCGGGCCAGAGCGTCCCAGACTCAGTTCCTGTCCTGTGGACCCAAGGTAATGACCTCTGCTGCCCCTTCCCTCCCAGGGCAAGGGTCAGCTGCAATGAGGAAGGGCAACAGCCCGGACCTGGGAGACACCCAGAAGGCAGGAGGGCCCAGCCCTGGAGACCGCAGAGAAAGCACAAAGGGCCGCCCTCCCCTTAGGAGAGGACACGGTCGCAGGACATCAGGATTTCAAAACTTAAAATGCACAGAACCACGTAAAGTCAGGCCCCAGTGTTTACAGATACACAGGTTCATCTCCATGCATCAAGCTCAGCCCGGTTAGCCTGGGGCTGTGTGCCTGAAGACTGGGGGTCCCCAGGCGGGATCCTGTAGGGGGCTCAGATGCCGGGGGCTTCAAGGCTTCACCCTCCATACAATCACTTCGCTGCAGCGTGTGGCTTGGCCAGGGCCAGCCCCTCACCCCGCTTGGGCTGCAGGAAGTTCTATGGAGCAGCCACAAAAGCCACGCTGAGAGTCCCTATCCTTCAGAAGACAATCCAGCTATTTTCTGGGGACCAGCAAGGCCTTGGTGGGCAAACAGGGTGTTCTCAGCGGGGACGCTGACGGGGAGCTCGCAACAGGCACATCTGAGCGCCTCGTCCAGGGTGGCCCCATAGAGGCCGTCACCCGGACACGAAATGCCTAACGGCCACCCTGGGAGGCGGGATGAGGAGTGAGACTTCCGCTCTCCAGATTCTTCTATCCTTTTCAGATTATGCGTAATAAACAAGGAGCGCCTGCTCTAAGTTGAAAACAGGATCACTAAAGAGACAAACAGGGTCCAGAGGAGAAAAGAAGTTACTGCCCCACCACTCAGCGAGGTGAAACAGCTAACAAGTCTAACGTCCCGAGGTCATAAGAAGTACTCCTGGCCAGCTGCTGGGGGTGGGGACTGCCAGCCGGCCAGGCCTCCTCCCGCCCCCACTCACCGGCGGGTACAGTGTGGCCTTGGTGCTGGATGAGCTGCTGGACGAGGCCCCGGTGACATGGTTCCGGTCGTAGAGAGGCACCCCGCCCCGGCCACCCATCAGGCTCACGGAGCTCATCATGGACTTGCCACATGAGATGCCTGGCGGGGGAGGGGGACAAGGCAGGTCAGGGCTGGGCCGCCCCACAGACACGGCGGGCCCTCCCGGCTCCAGCCACCCACGAGACCCAGGTTCAGGCGGGTAAGCCCTGTCTGAGATACGTCCCGCCAACCCCCAGGCCCTCTGCTCACCACCAGTGTGACCCTATCTGTAAAATGGGGAGCACTGACTGACCCCATCTTCTCGGGCACACCGTGGCATGAACTGGTGTGGTTTGGCCTAGAGGTGCGACCTGCCATCTCCACGTGTGGCCTCTCGGGTTCATGCTCCTGGTGGGCCACACCTCGTGGTAAGTGTAACTGGACAGCCAAACTCGAACTACACTCAGGACAAAGCTGCTTGTCACATATACCCAGGGACGCCGTTGGTTCTACAGAGCACCCAGCTGCCCTCCCCGCCACCCACCCACCCCTGCCTCCACAGATGACTCTACACGACCCAAGAGAATACTGAAGGTCCAGTCCGAAGAGCTGTCCCCACACCTCTGAGGCCAAAGGATGGGCGCAGCTGTGCAGGCCTCTGTGCTGAGGACTGTGACGCCAGAGACAGGTTCAGTGGGCACCCGAGAGTGATGGATGAGCGGCGTCTGCCTCGTGACAGCGCTGGCCGTGGTGGCAGCGTTCCCCGCCCGCTCACCCCACACCCTGCCCAGACCACCCCCCGCCTCCGCCCAGGGCCCTGGCACATCTCAGGCTCCGTACCTGTGAAGGGACCATGTTGCGAGGCACCTGGGGCTATGAAATTGAGGGGCACGTGGGGGGTCCCGCTGACATACTCATGTGGGAAGGGCCCGCTGGCCCCTGTGTAGCGCTGACACACCACACGCTGGCACACGAAGTAGACGCCACCCATGACGAAGAGTGAGAGGATGATGCCGATGACGGGCCCGATGGCGCTGCTGTGGGCTGGGGTGTCGTCGGAGGGTGGCTTGGAGATTTCTGCCAGAGGACAGACAGGAAGAGGTGGTCTGCGTTAACCACCAAGGGACAGGTTCCTGTGGGGGAGGTACCGTGGGCCCTGGAGGGGCTGGCTGTGCCCGGGAAGAAGGGAGACCCTGGGGTGCTGGGGCTGGGCAGCCACGCTAACCTCAGGACCTCTGACCCACTGCCCCCTCGGCCTGCCCAGGGCGCACTCCTCCTGCGGCTCTAAGCTCTGCCTACATCCCAACAGCCCTTCAAGGGTGCCTTCCCCAAAGCAGCCTCACACTCCTCCCCCTCGGCCCAGGGGGCTCTCAGTGGTGGCTGGAAGTGTGAACACCGGCGGCTTCCATGAGTCACGAGCAGGGCTAGGAGGCCCCGCAGCTGGTTATGAGGAGCGGCAGGCGGGGGGCAGGCAGACGGAGCCGGGGGTCTCCCAGTCTGCCTCGCGGTGGCTTTTGCCCACACAGAGGGGCCCAGGGCCTTCGCTAGCAGGGCTTGCTAAGCCCCGCAGAAATCCTGAGTGGAGGCACTGTGAGGGGCAGCGTGTGACAGGGCCTGGACCTGGGGGCGCTGAGCCCAGTCTGCAAAGCCAGGAGCCGGCTCAGGATCACAAAGATGCACCAAGGGGGTCCCTCTGGGCATCCTGTGTGTGCGACTGCCAGGTGGGGGTGCTCCTTGGACTTGGTCCACTATCAAAGCCGCCAGGCCTCGAAAGGCTGTCTTTGATTCAGACAGGATGGGAGCTGGGGTCCGGGCTCTGGACTCGGCCTGGGCACGCCCGTGGCAGGGGTCATCTTGCTGCCTGACAGATGTTACTGAATGGGGTCCTGGGCGGAGGCATGCTGCTTTGCACTCAGGCCCGGCCAGGCACAATCAGCCCCACGCACCCATGCCATCTCCCAAAGGAGTCTGCCTCTGTGCCTCTGTCCCAGCTGAAATGACTCAGGGCTCACAGTCTCGCCCTCCCCGCTTAGCCTCACAGCTGCCTCCACCTCCAGGAAGTCTTTCCTGCCCTCCCCCAAGGCCAAGTAGTCTTGACCTCCTAGCTTCCTTGAACATGGCCCCCAGCACGCTTCCTTCCTAGAGACCCTACACTCCTGGGGCAGAACTCCAGCATGGGAGGGAGGACCCCGACCCCACCCCCGCCCCCGCAGCAAGCCAGCTCACCACACATCAGCTCATCGGAGCCGTCAACACAATCGGGGAAGGAGTCGCACTGCTGCTTGATGAGCACGCACTGGCCGCTGGCGCACCGGAACTGGCTGGGCAGGCAGATGGCTGCAAGGAGGAGGCCTCACACTCAGAGAGGTCGGAGGGCGAGACGCGGCTCCCTGCCCCACACCCCCCGGGTCAACCACAAAGGTCTGGGTTTCAAATGCAGAGAGGACACATGGGGGGGCCCCTTTCCACGACCGGGCTGGGGAGCGGTCATGGCAAATCCATTCTTCACCCTCCCCTCGATGACCAAGGCCTCTGCAATGCTGGTGTCAGGACTGGCAGGAAAGAGACCCCGACGACCCCTGGGAGGTATGGATCAGGTTCCTAGACTGGGTGGGGCAGGGGACTGGCGATATCTCAGCAGCGCTCCACTGCAGGCAATGGCGGCCCACACAAGTGACCGGCGCAGCTCACGGCCTCTGGGGTGGCAGGAAGAGAAAGGCTGGCTCCTGACTGCTGCTGCCGCCTCCCTTCCTGCTCCCGCCTCCCTTCCTGCTCCCCACTGAAACATCATCAGGAGCTACAGCCCCACCAGGGAGGCAGCCGCCCAGGGGCTCAGCCATCAGGCATACTTGCTAGCTAAGCTCCCCACGATGCCCTGCTTTGAGAACTGAAGACGAGGGGACCCTGTCCTAGAAATAAGTGGCACTATTTGCCGGTGACCAAGCAGGAGGAGAAGCTTTTAAAACAGAGGGTGGAGCCCGGAGCCTGCATGAAGGGTGGCTCTGGAGAAATGTTTACTGTGGGAGGGGGGAGGGGACAGACCCCAATTGGGGTCCTGCCATCCTCTGGGCTGGCGGCCAAAACACGGTGCTGGGGTAGAGGGGCATAGCAGGGCTGAGCCGGTGCTCCTGCAAAGCGCCGGGCAGTCGGTGTGTAGGCTTCGTGGGCCATAGGTCTCTACTGTAACCGCTCACTCTGCCTTGTTAGCACAAAGACCAGCCACGGACGATACAGGAACAAACGGGCCTGGCTGTGTCCTAAACTTTATTTACGAAAATAAGTGGTGGTCTGGATTTGGCTCCCTGGCCAGTTTGCCAATCCTTGGTCTATGGCCTCCATCAAATTCTCAAAAGGTTTGTTGGCTGGAAAGCTTTAACAGCTGAGGCTTTATAGAAACATTTAGGGAATGACACCCCCAGGCCCTCGTCTTCCACAAAATGGCCGGTCGTTATGAATGGGGATGGTGGGCGGTGACCAGACAGCATCTGAGTTATCTAAGAACAGGACCCAGTGGCTATGGGAGAGGCAGTAAGAGTGACCCATGAACAGCTCAGTGGCAGTCACGGTGCTGACAATATGTGGCAGGAACCAACTGAGCACGTCACTTATAGAAGAAAAACTCAGAAGGGGCGCAGAGACAGACGTATCATAGTCAAGGTCTGAAGGAAGAGCCTGCTGGCCACAGTGGGCCTGAGACGACTAAGCAAATCTCTTTGTAACTCCTGGTCCGACGGGGTGCTAGAAGCAAGCCGGGGAAGGTTATCGCACAGACTGCTTGGTGGGGGGCAGCACTGTCTTTAGGGACAAGGGTTTACCAAGGTGTCAGCCATGGAAATCCAGCCGACCACTAGATTTGCCTTGCGGTCCTGTAAAACTCTTAACCAAATGAGAAAAGGCGAGATTGACTCTTACAGTCCCTGCCTTCAAGCCGAACTGCTTGGCAGGACAGCATGGGAGCAAACGGCAAGGTCTTCCCATTGGGCCTAAAACGTAACTTCTGTGCATCCCAAGCCGAGGAGGGAGGACCTGGTGATTCCTCCCCAGGCAACAGTTTTACAGAGACCCTACCCAGTGTGACAGAAGGAGCCCCAGCAGGGCATCCTGGAGGGCAGGACGAGTGGATCAGGGGAATCGCGTTGCTCCAGGGAGGAGGCGGGGCCTGGCCCAGGGGCGGGCGGCGGGCGGGGCCTTGAGG
>NW_006435764.1:3760025-3773881 GCF_000325575.1 Pteropus alecto
CTGGCGGGCGTGCTGGAGCGCGGACGGCCTCACCATCGCAATCAGCTTCGTCGGAGCGGTCCTGGCAGTCGGCCTCGCCGTCGCAGCGCAGTCGCAGGTCCACGCACTGGCCCCGCGCGCAGGGGAACTGGGCGGCCGAGCACACGGGACAACCCTCCTCGTCGCTCTGGTCGTCACACTCAGGGAAACCGTCGCAGCGCCAGGCCCCGGGGATGCAGTCGATCTCCCCCGTGGCACAGGCGAACTGGTCGGGGGAGCAGGTGGGAGGCTCTGGGGAGGACAGAAAGACCGTCACACGCCGCCCTGCGCGGCGCAGAAAAAACGGACGATGCGCGTCTGGTGCTGCGCCCGCTCCGTGCGCACTGCATGCGTCCTGTCTGCTGCCCCAGCCCTGCTGGAGAGGAAGGCGGGGGAATAAATGTTTGCTGAAAGAAGACATAAATGTTCGTTGTTGTTTTCACTGTGGAAGAAGAGTGGCCGACTGGGGCCCTGACCTGCAAGCAGCAGGCACCACGCCAAGCACAGCGGGGAAGGTTCTGGGCTGGGAAGCAGCTGGGACTGCACTGTGTGCACGTGGCTCGCCACGCCTGAGTACCCGCTGCACCCGGTCGGGAGCCGGAGGGTCAGAAGGCAGCACCCACACCTGTTACGAGCTGGGCAGCTGGAGCAGTGGGGCTGGGCCTCTGTGGGTGGCCGGCATGCCCATGGGCACAGCGGAGGCTGGCAGAGGACGTGGGCCCCTTGCTGAAGAGTGGGCTAAGGAGAGGCAGGCGGGGCGAGGATACCGCAGGGGGAGGGGAGTGGGTGAGGAAGGGGTAGGAAGGCTCCCCGGCTGAGGGAGTCACGTGCAGAGCAAAGGACAGGACCTCTGGGGCCACCTCCTACCAGGGGACCACGGGGGGTCAGTCCAGCCCTTGGAGTCGACTTCCTCAGTACAAGCCAAGTGCAGGCCCCACGAGCAGCAGCGCTCAGAGAGACCGAGACGCAGACGGGCACAGAGGCAGAGGCGCCAGCAAAGACAAGCAAGAAGAGACCCTCGGCTTCGGGCCGCCCCATTTCCCGGGGCTCCCATTACCATCCCCCCTCCTTTATGTGGAAAGTCACAGAAAACTGAGGCCAGGCAACAGGCCAGAAGGTCATTTTGATGTTTAACAGCAGCCCTCAACGCCCTTGAGACCTGGTCATGGGAGGAAGCTCCGGTTCCTCACAGCAACGACGCACCTGAGCCTCTCCACGTTAGGAACATGTGCGCCTCCCCTGTAACCGCCCGTTCCCGCCAAGCTGCACAGGACGTGAGGTGGGGGAGGGGATGTGAGCAAACAGCCAAAGAAGTCTGGCTGTCCCCACTGGGCCCGGACACGAAGGACACGCCAAGGACAGTAGGAGTCTGGGTGCCCGTGGTGTCTGAAGGGAGCCAGTGACTGATATCTGCGTGCTGAGCCACCGACAAAGGACATGCACAGGGGTTGGTCACAGAGACGTGTGTGTGGATAGTGGCCCTACTCCACTCCTGAGCTTCAGCCCCCAAAGGCCCTGTGTCTGTGGTTTTGACTGATCCAGCCAAGACGAAGAGGGTCCATGACCCTCCTGTGGAGCCAAGCTCCAACCTCTGCGGGGCCGGCAGTCCTGGCAGCAATGGGCAGAGGGTGAGGGCGGGACCGGGTGGGGGCTGGGCAGACCTGGGGTTGAACCCAGGCTCCCCTCGCAGCTGTGTAACCTGATGAACCCCCAACCTCCCAGAGCCTCCGCTTCCCCACCCCTAAAACAGGAGCAGCCACCCTACTTCACAGGCTTGTCACAAGGAGTAGGGTAAGCGCACACACGTGTGTGCTCACGTGTGCGTGTGTGTATGTGGGTGCGTGCGCGCCTAGCTCGGGAGGGGCTCAAACAGCGTTAGTGGCGGTGCTGTTGAGAATGCCAACACCTTGCCCATCTGGCTCCTGCCATTTCACGAGGGTGCACACGTGTGCTCACGTGTGCATGTGTGTATGTGGTTGCGTGCGCGCCTAGCTCAGGAGGGGCTCAAACAGCGTTAGTGGCGGCGCTGTTGAGAATGCCGAAGCAACGTGGCTGTACCTTGCCCATCTGGCTCCTGCCATTTCACGAGGGTGCACATCGCCTCTGGAGAACCTCAGCGAGCCCTGAGCCTTCTGTGACCTCCCCAGAGAAGTGGCCACAAGCGGTCCACAGTAAATACACACCTCGGCTGTGAATAAGCGGCCTGGCTTCCTCAAGCCTGGAGGGTCGGAGACCGGGAAAGTGGGAGGGGGACGGGACGCGTCCTCCGTGTGGAGGCCCGCGGCTGAGTCCGAGGGAGAGCCGAGCGTGCCGCACAGCTCTCTCTAGGCTGTCTCCTCAGGGCGGCTTGGGCATCTGTGGGGGCTGCACGGCCACTCTCGGGCCACAAAGCCTCAAGTGCCCGGGGCCTACGAGTTGGAAAAAAGCCACGAGGAAGCTCGGGAAGGTCAAGGCGGCATCCACCAGGGGATGGCCACAGAATGTACCCTCTGCTCTCAGCCAAGCCCGTGGGTGTTCCTAGTGTGAGGCCGGGCAGAGAAAGCTCCAGAAGGACAGACCTCATGGTCCCACTCCCCGAGCTCCCGGGCAAGGACCAGCCTCTACCCGGGCAGGGCAAGCTCCGGAGAACAAGCGCCATGTACTGACGGGCCTGTGCTGAGCATCTGCCATGCAGGACACAGGGAGGGTATCGTGGGGCGGGGCGTGAGAACAGGGTGAAGCCCGATTCCCAGGAGCTCGCAGAAGAGAAGGGGAGAGGGGAGGATCCAAGGTCACCCAGGGGACCCTGAGGGTGGGAGAAAGGAAGCCCTGGGGGTTTGGCTTCGTCATGGTTATTACTACTGCTACCCTCACAACTAATCGTAGCTGGCAGTCCCATGCGTCACATACCGGGGATCACACAGAGTGCTCTGTTACTTAAAGCCCATGACAGTTCCGACAGGGAAGTGTTCTCAACCTCTCTGTTTCACACGGGAGGAAGTGGAAGCTCAGAAATGACAAGTGGCCGTTCTGGGGTCACTCAGCTGGGAAGTGGCAGAGCTGGGATTTCAATCCAGGTCTGTTTGACTCTAAAACTCACGTTCTTGACCACTCCCCTCGAAGACGTAGAGAAGAAGAGGATCAAGGATGGAAGAAGGGGAAAAGACAGAATTTCACCAAGAGGTAGAAAAAATCTACTATTGGGGTTGGAGACTTCAACACCCCTATCAGGAAGCGACAGTGTAAACAGGCAGTCAGGAAGGATGCAGACAACCTAAACCATTAATCAACCAGATCTAATTGACGTTTATAGTACACTCCACCCCAAAACAGCTGATGACACATTTTTCTCAAGCTTACATGGAACAGTCACCAAAACAGACATATGCTGGGCCATAAAATACACCTAAACAAAGCTAAAGGGATAAAAATCATATAATGTCTGCCTTCAGACCACAGCAGAATTAAATTAGAAATCAGTAACAGGAAGATAGCTGGACAATCCCCAACTATTTGGAGATTACATACACTCTTCTAAATAAGACATGAGCCAAAGAAGAAATCAAATGAAAAAGTAAAAGATATTTGAACTAACTGAAGAGGAAATACAACTTATCAAAATGTGTGGGATGCAGCAAAAGCAGTGCTTGGAGGGAAATTCAAAGCCCTGAATGCCTACGTTAGACAAGACAAGATGGTGAATGAAAAGACCGTCTGCTTAGGAGATGGGATGCCACAGGGACGGTGATTTTAAAAGGATGCCAGGCAGTGAGCAGCAGGCAGAGAATCCGGTCCCTGTCTAACTTCCCGACAGAAAGCACTGAAGTCACACCTACCGCCACAGGTCAGCAGGTTCTGCAGAAGCACCAGGTGCACTGGGCACGAGCACCGTGGTGTCCCGTCACCCTTGGCAATGCAGATGTGGGAGCAGCCGCCATTGTCCCGGGCACATGGGTGGGCCGCTGTGGAGACACAAGGAGGCAGGGGTCAGGCTGTGCCTCCCACACCTCAGGACTATAACCTGGAGGGTGGCCGGGGGTGAGGGCCAGGCGAGAACTCACAGGAACTGGCACTCCTGTAGGCCGGGCCCTGTAGATCCTCCCACTTAATTCCCAGGGCAGCCTATGGAGTGTGCTTCTCGTTACACTGCATTTTATAGATGAAGAAACACAGGCCCAAAGCAGTCACAGAACCTGCCCAACATCACACCCCAGCCCATTGGCACCAGCTCCCACTGTGCCTACACTTGTCACTCTAGACTGCTCGCCTGTCTGTCCCTGTAGGAGACTGAATCTGTGAACATGTCCTTATTTAGAAAAAGGGTCTTTGTGGACAAAATCAGGGGAAGGACCGGGAGATGAGGTCATTCTGGATTATCTGGGTGGGGCCTAAATCGAGTGAAAAGTGTCCTTGTGAAAGGCACAGGGGAGAAGGCCATGTGATGACAGGCACGGACTGGAGCCACGTGGCCACAAGGAACGGCTGAACCAACCAGAGAGTGAAAGGACTAAGAACCACCCCCCATCCCTGCGGACACCTTGATGTCAGGCTTCTGGCCTCCAGGACTGTGGGAAAACACATTTCTGGTACTTACATCACCCAGTATATGGTGACTTGTGACAGCAGCCACAGGAAACTAATAAAAATGGGGGTTAAAATAGCAAGCCGGACACCTGAGCAGGGGGCAGGGGCCTAGGAGGGCGGCTGACCTCCCTCAGGTGGGAGGAAATGACGGTGACCGCTCCCCCCACCCCCCGCCCCCGACCCCACTGAAACATCACGCAGCTGGCCCTCTTCACTCTCAAGGGTTAGGTGTCTTTAAAACGGCAGAAGTCACGCTTTAGAGCAGGGGTCGGCCAACTTTTTCTATGAACGAGAAAGTAAATAATTTTGGCTTTCCGGGCCAGATTGTCCGTTACGGGTCCTCGGCTGTAATGACAAGGCAGCCACCATGAATGACACACGAATGACACATAAACCAGTGCGTGTGGCTGTGCTCCAATAAAACTTGAGTCACAAAACTAGCTGTGGCCCACGGGCTGCGTCGTGCCACCCTGGTTTAGAGTTTAGCCGTGGGGTCTTGTGCGGAAGTGGGCTCGGTGACCCATGTCTTGAATGCACGTGGGGTTTCCTGCCCTCACTCAAAACGAGGAGCCGCTTCATGTCGCCCGAGACAGCGTACATCAGCGGTCATGGGGACATTCCCGGGTTCCGACCTCACCTCTGCACACTAAACGTTTCGGGGCCCTCCTGTCCCCTCAGGTCCAAGGAGCTGCCCATCAGTGTGCCTGGCTCTCTGCTGACACCAGCAAGTCTGGACGTTCGTGGGCTCAGCGTTCACCATTGTGACCATCTGCCAGTGATTCTGAAGGCCGTGACAACCAGCAACCCGTGACTTTGCTGAGGGCCGTGTACGGGGCCAGGCAAACACGGGCATTCTGACGCATATCCACAGATGCCTCAGTCACCTGACGACGTCCCTTGTCCAGGACCCAACCAAGAACCCACAAGGGCAGAAACTGGCTGCCCAGTGGTCAACATCGAAGTGACCAACTCACTGCGTCAGAGGTCAGGCCCCGCTCCGAGCGGGGAGCCCCACGACCTCACACGCACACCTCACGTGTGTCTCCAGTGAACATGGTGCCAATTTGCCCAGCCACTGAAGGTAAGCAACAGACAAGCCCAGTGGCTAAAACATGGGGTCTGGCCTCAAGTCCAAGCCCTGTCACATTCATCAGCCAGCGACGGGGGGAAGGTACCAGCTGTCCTGAGCCCCCTGTCCTCAGAGGTATAGGATGACCGTGAGATATACATAATGTAGTAACGCAGTGAGCACAGGGCCTGGAGGCAGGGTGGTCACGACACGGCAAGGCCGGTGGTGGGGTCCAAGGGTGGAAGCTCGTCCACTGAGACAGGGACACCTGAGCCGAGTGACAGCCGATGAGTCAGCAGGAGCTACTCAGACGGAAGGGAAGAGAAGGTGATCAGAGGGACTGGGAGCAGGGACACGGCCAGCGGGAGGGCGAGGGCCGGCGAGCAGGACATCCCCCAGGGCCCTGAGGTGAGCACCGTGAAGGTGGCCGGACTGCAGGCGTCACAGGATAGGGACGGCGATGGCCTTGCTCACGCCACTAGCAGCCCAGGTGTACGTGTACGAAAAGACAGGCAGACACACACACGCACGCGCGCCTCTCTACAGCCATGTGTGGAGAAAACGTAGGGACGAAAGGTCCCTGAGGCAGACGTCCCTGGCTCTCAGGCCCCGGGGCAGAGGCAGGCTGCGGCTGGCAGCACCCTACGTGCCCCCCAGTCTCCCGCCCTCACCCCCAGCACGGGGGACGTGAAGAGCTCTCGTGCCTGTGGCTTTACGGGTATAGTTAAGATTACTAGTTGGTTGATGGGGTGTCAATCAAAAGGGAGACTAGTGTAAAGGGGGGGCCGAATGTAACTGGGGGCCCTCGAAGCGTGGGGCAGGCTCTCCGCCGGCAGCAGAGGAAGTCAGATTCGGACCTGTCGCTCAGATGGAGAGAAGCATGGGGCAAGGACCCGACGGTGGCCTTTGGAGCCAAGAGCGGTGTCCAGCTTGTCAGAAGGAACGCGGGGCCTCAGGCCCCGACTCTCGCACTGGCCCGACCCCCTCCTCCTCCCAAGGGGGCCAGTTCGGGGGTCGCCATGCTGTGGGCACGTGCCCGCCCTCCCCTGGGGGACCCTACGTACAGAACTCCTCCAGGCTGACGTCCTCCACGGCGTGGATGCCGGTCAGGTGGGCGACGCGGCCCTGGACTCGTGTTCGCTTGTCCCCGCTGGTCTTCTCCACGCGCTCGATCATCTGCTGCTGGCGGTCGATCCAGTACAGGTGCCTGCCCAGCACGGCCAGGCCCACGGGCTGCACGACGTTGGCGTCCTCCAGTGTCAGGCGGTTGGCCCCTGCGAGGTGGACGGGGCCCTGAGCTCAGCCCGTGCTTGGTGCAGGAGGACGAGGGCAGCCAGGAGCCTGGGGCGGGCTCCCCAGAATCGGGCAGGCGCGAGACCAGCACCCGGACAGCCCTTTTCACCCCTGAGCCAGCCTCAGGCTCAGAGCCACAGGCCGAAACTACGGACCCCAGGGGCTGGCTCTGGTAAACACAGAGCCCCCACCTCCCCCAGCCCACTCAGCTTATGGAAAAAAAGTCCCTCAAAGCACTGACTCTCGCTCCTCCAGCCCAGGGGCCTCCTGGTCTAAGGCGGCCCACCTGCGACCTTGGCACTGGAGGCACAGGCTGGGGACAGAGTCCCGCTCCACCCCATGCTGTGGGGCTCTGGGCAGCTCGCACACCCTCCCTGAGCCTCGCCTGCCTCTGCCACGTGGGTGTCGTGCGGGGCCTGCACCCAGATCTCATGGGGTATACGTGGAACTCCGGCACAGGGCCCGCTCGCAGCAGGTCCCTGACAGCCATGGTCACGGCCACCACCGTTACTGATGACAAGGAAGTCAGCGACCCTGGGAAGGCCAGACCCGTGGGCTGCCGAGGGACCCGACCCCCAGGGACACCCAGGGCACGCACCTGACAGGTCGCAGCTTTCGATGCGCTTCAGGTCCGCGTCCACCCAGAAGAGCTTGCCCAGCGCGTTGTCCACCACGAGGGCCACAGGGCGGATGAGGCCAGTGGTAAAGAGGACCTCACGTTCGGTGCCGTCCAGGGCCGTGCGCTCGATCTTGGCCGCCGGCTCCTGCATGTTGGTGAAGTACAGGTACCTGCGGGCAGGGGCGTGTGAGGGGCAGGTGCCACCTCCCCAGCCAGACCCAGACCAGCGCCCGGCCCTGTGGGCAGCCAGCAGAATTTGGGAAAATCACCGGTCACGTGGCCCTGGCCTGTCGGGGCTGGCCCCTGTGGCTGAGAAGGTCTCACCCATTACTGGGTTGAATAGTGTCCCCCCAAAATCCATATCTCCCCGGAACCTCAGAAATGTGAACAGAGGATCTTAGCGGATGGAATTAAGGATCAAGATGAGGCCGCTCTGGGTCAGGCTGAGCCCTAAACCTAATGAGTGTCCTTGAAAGAGAGAGAAGAGGCCACACAGAGACACAGAAAGTCACTGTGAAGACAGGGGCAGAAGAGCAGGACGCAGCCACAAGCCCAAGAACACCAGGGGCTCCCGGAGGCGGCAAGAAGGACCCTCCCCGGGGCGTCCGGCGGGGATGAGGCCCGGCCCACGCCTGCCTTGGGGCCTCCGGTCTCCGGCAGTGAGAGAATAACCATCCGCTGCTTTAAGCTCCCCGTTTGCGGTCACTTGTTCCAACAGCCCCAGGGACTCATACTCAGCCCACCTGCTAAGAAGCCCCTGCCTCCAGGGAGGCCTCCCTGAGTCAGCGGTTCCATGTCCTGTCTGGCTGCTGTGGCGGGGACTCTGGGGGCCGCCTGACGAATCGCGATGTCCGGGGAGGAAAACTCTCCCAACCCGAGAGGGCGCCAGGCCCCCCACACCATGGTGCCCGCCCACATTCACCAAGGGGGCGCCAGGCCCCCCACACCATGGTGCCCGCCCACCCCATGGCCTCGCACCCTCGCTCGGCGTTGACGACGATAGCCCTCGGCTTGTCGCGGTCCCCACGAAGCACCACGCCCATGGCGTCCCCATTCAGCCGGTGGACGTTGATGGTGTTGGTGGCCTCGCACGTCCAGAACAGTGTCCGGCTGTAGACGTCGATGCTGAGATCGTGGGGCTGCCTGTCCGGGTTCTGGTTCGGGCTCGGAGAGGTCAGAATGGACGGCTGTAAAACAGGAGAAAGCGAACGCCGGCTTAAAGCCACGGTGAGGAGGGCGAGGCCTCAGCGCCCGAGTGTGGCCGAAGGTCGCGGTTCCAACCTGCGCGCCCGGCTCCCCCCCCACACCCCCTGGGGAGGACCGCGGACTCCTGAGCAGCCCAGGAAGGGCCCTGGCCCATTCGCTTGGATTTCGGGCCCACCCATCAGGGCCTCCACTGGACCCCGCAGGTGGCCTCCCGGACCGGCCGCTCTCCTGCAGGCACGCAGGGACCGCCTGGCCGCCGGGCAGTCGAGCCAGGGCCGGAGGCCCCTTCTCAGAGCATCTCCTCTCCCTTTGCTCATTTCGTTGGACTCACGTTTTGGATCAAGACCTTCAAATCTTGTTGTTGTTTTTTTTTTTAATTTAGGGTACCAAGACAGTGTACAGAAGTTAACTTCTCACAACCCTCGTCCCTAAGGGAGAGGCCAGGGATACAGGGCCAGGTGAAGGTGGAAAGCTAGGTGAGGGCCAGGTGAGGGTGCAGTTGGAGCCAGGCCTAAAACCAGACTCTGGGACACCAGTCGTCCACAGAGCCAGCTGAGAACCGCACGGTGCGAAACAACAGGCTGCCCCGTCCCTTCCCAGGAGACAAACTGTAACACCAGCCAGTTTTATAAACCCCGAACCGGGCCAGTGAGAAGTGTCCGACTCGAACCCTATTCCGCGGCGTGACCAGCGCCGCCCTCCTGGCCCCGTGACGTGCTCTGCTTCGCTGCTCGGTCACGTTCACGGCAGCACCGTCCGCCCGTTCGAAAACTCAAACACAGACGTTCGTAGCGATGCTACTGGCGATGACCCAAAGGGGAAAATGACCCAAGTGTCCATCAGCGGATGATGGATAAACAAAGTGCGGTCCATCCATACAAGGAACATCAGTCAGCCTCAGGGAGGAAGGGGGTTCTGAGCCGTGCGATGACAGGGAGGAACTCTGAGGACATTCTGCTCAATGAAAAATGCTAGAAAGAAAAAGACGCGGATTTCATAAGCGCACGATCCACTTACACAAAGTACTAAGAATAGTTAAGTTCACAGAGACAGAAGGATGGTGGGTGCCAGCGGATGGTGGAGGGGGATGAAGTAGAGTTTAATAGGGCAGAGTTTCAGTTTGGGAAGATGGAAAGTCCTGGAAATGGATGAGGGCGTCGGCCACACAAGACTGATGCCACTGAGCCGTACGCTTAAAGAAGGTTAAAATAGTAAATGTTATCCCTGTTGACCACAATAAAAAATTAAAAATAAATATGAAAGAAAACTTAACCACGTAGATAATAATTTAAAACATCGTCCTTGGGGGCTGGGGGGGGCTGCTCCCCCCCAAAAAAAGAATAAAAACCAGAGGGTGGGGCTTAGCCACAGATACGAGAGGGAACCGTGTTCCCAAATTAAGTGGAAACCCAGAAGCTGTCCCTAAGGAGCTTTTCCTTCAAAGTCTTTCCCATGAAAGACGGGATGAGACTTTAAGGCAATTCGAGGCCTGTAACACTCTCGGCAGGGGAGCTGCAGAGTTTCAATTAACACTTCCCCATTCCCCAAGGGATTCACAGCGACTGCCACCTGCGCTGAGCAGGATGAAAAAAACCCATTTCCACCCTATGCACCAGGCCCTGCACCTGCAGAGCGGACGATGACGAATGCCCAGGAGCTTTACCCTCCGCTGGGGACACAGCCCTCGCAGGGTGACCCATAACTTCACGTCGCTGCAAGGTGAAGCGTTTTGTTGAATGTGACATGCGGCCCATCCAGACAGCACTAGCATCCGGTTCAGGGGAGGAAGCAGCAAAATCTACTTTACATGTGCGAAAATCATCTTGAAAATCTCCACCAAGGAGCATTTCCCTGCATCGCTGGCATCGGTATCGAGACTTCACAATGACGACGTGAGCCCTACTCTGCCACCGGATTGAGAAAGACGGTTTGGAGCTGCAGCTTTTGTAAAAGGAGGCTTTGGAAGCTGGCGGGGCGAACCAAGCACGTCCCGATGCCACAGTGACGGAAGGGACACCGGCCACAGTACCACATGGAGACCCTGAGTGCGCCCCGAGGCCGCCACAGACCGTCCTCCCTGGAATCACAGACCTCACCCGGAAAAGCTGTCAGTCCTGTGAGAACACGCACTTTAAAAACACGAATGTGTTCCAATGCGGGGTTGGATCCGGGACAATGTGAGCAGAACCCAGATTTCACATCTGCTCACGTGCATTTCATCCATGAGAAGCACCAGGTGACGGCACCCTGCACGGAGCCTCGTAGGAAAGCACAACCCCCTCCCCCAACACCCTCCCCGTCCCTGGGAGCCCCACAGACACACAAGGGCCATGACTTTCCACCCCATGGCAGAAAGTCTTCATTCTGCTGTTTTGCAAAAACCCGCAGGCTGCAACCTTCCTCTGCCCACGTCTTCAGCCAGCTTCAGGCCTCTTCAAGGCAAAGGGCTGTCTCCACTGCAGCGTCTGTGCCCTGAGCCATTTCGCGTGTGTGAAGGCGCTCCTGTGTTACTGGTTCCTTTTTTATTAGTGTGTTGGGGACAGAGTTTCGAGTGTTGTGCCCCAGCCCCCTTTCCCTCACACGCTTTGCGATTTGTGCCGTGGGATTCTGCATAAGCGTGGTGATTTTCAGAACGCACACACTGCATGAGCGTGGACCTGACTACACCATTCTTACGAAATAAGAACAAATCCAGAATAAGTGATACCAACCACCTTGTACGAAACCACCGTGGAAGGAAAAAAAAATCCCACAGGTTTCGACACCTCCCCCTCGATTGCTTCAAAACCTATAAAATTCAGCTTCTACACACAATCATAGCCTCAGCGTTGTACAATGCTTGGGATTCTACCCATAATGATGTCACCGGAGCCTGAATCGCTGTTGACCCCAAACTGTGCTCTGCCGGCACCCCCTCTGCTAAGAAGATGGGGGAGGCCTGGAGAGCCCAGGGTGAGCTCCTCGCAGAAGTGCTCCCCACTGCCCCCCAACAGGCACACTTGCCTGGGTCCCGTCGTCCTTGGCCCGCTTGATGTTCTGGCGCCCATCCACCCAGTAGATGAACTTGTCCAGCGGGTCGTAGTCAATGGCTTTGACGTTCCGCAGCCCGTGCAGGGGCAGCATGAGGTCCGGGCTGTGCTGGTCATCTGGGATCATCCGGCTGATGGCATTTTTCTGGCTGAACAGCAAAAAGGTGCTGGGCGCTGGGGGAAGGCAAACAGATGGGGGGCTGCGCGTCAGCCTCTGGGAGCGGAGGGGAGCGGCAGGAGGGACGGGACTCCGCCTTATTTAGAGAGAAGATGCTCATGGAAGCGAGGCTGTGGGGGCATAGAGCTCGCTCTTACAGGTAGACTGAGAGCTTCACTCTCCATGTGACACGTCTCCGTTGTTTCACTATCTTATGAGTGCACGTGTTACTTTAAAAATGGGTATCAATTCGTTTTTAAGTTATCGAGACTTACGATGGACGCAGGGGGATGGCAGCGAGCCGCAAACTCCCACCCACAGAAGCGGCTCACGCTCGGATGATGCGGAATGCGCCCTACGCCTCTGTGTGCTCAAGGGGCCTGCTGAGAACCGTATGGAGCGGATGGTGACGCCAGCAGCACAGCTGCCTGGGCACGGAAACTGCGTCACTCAGAACGTGTGGGAGGCCACCAGTCGTGGCCACTGTCAGATGCTGCACAGAGGCTGAATTATAACCAGCTCTCTACTGACGTCACAGGAGACAAGCCTGCCAACAGGACGCACCTGTTCTTTCTGTGGCCCGTGGGAAAGCCACTCTCAGGCTCTCTGAACCTCACTTTCTTTGATCGTTGAAATGAGAACTTTTTTAAAAAGCCTACCTAATTCAGAGGGTCGGTGTGAGGGTTACGCGTGTGACCGTGAGGCCACGTGGCAAGGGGTCATGAGCAGGGACTCTGGAGCCAGCCTGTCTGGATCCGAAGCCGGTGCAAACCTCACCAGCTGCGTGACCTTGCGTGGGTGACTACGCATCTCTGTGCCTGAAATTCCTTACCTGTGACATGGCGACAGCGATATTTCCTGCCCTGTAAGGCTCAGGGGTTAAATGAACACCATAGAAAGCACTTAGAGCAAAGCCCGCCCTTTCAGTGAGTGCTCTCCCTGCCCCCCAAACGGTCTTCACATCCAAAGATCCTCCCGTGGAATGTGCCAGCTGAGGGCTTGGCCCTTATGCTTGTATCTTAATGAAGTAACAGGCCCTCCACCCAGCCCAGGCCTCCAGGTAACATGACGCAGCCCGTGCAGCGCACAACCTGCCAAACCATCCAGGCATAGAAGAAGCTTCTTTCGACCTGGGCGCCCGGAGAACGGGGGTGAGGTGCAGGGGGAAGCGAGGTACTTACGGCTGCAGTTACGGCCGCTGGGGTCCAGGGTGTAGTGCGAGGCACAGCTGCAGCGGCGGCCCCCGGGGATGGCGAGGCACAGCTGCCCACACTGCCCGTTGCTGTGCACGCAGTCGTTGAGGCCATCCTGGCGGGAGGCATGAAACACCAGGAGGTCCATCACGAAGTCCAGGTGGCCCTGGACGAGGGTACGGTTCCGGCCGCTGGTCTTGTCGGCCCGCTCGATGCTGTGGAGGTTCCAGTCTGTCCAGTAGATGTAGTCACTGTACTGCGTCAGGCCGAAGGGGTGCGGGAGGTCATCGGCGATCACGACCCGCCCCTGACCTGTGTGGAGACACACGGGCAGGGCATCAGCCACAGCCCCAGGCACCCTATCAGGAGAACTGGCTCATCCTGCAGCCCGGCAACCCGCATCAGGGCCAAAAAGCTCGCTCGACCGCTTTGGAAAACGAGCAGGATCCACCGAAGCCAGATGTGCCGCAGGCCCGTGCCCGGGCAGCCCCATGCCCTCATGAAGGGACACGCACGCAGCGTTGAAAAGGTGGTGGGGTCTTCATGTGACAGAAATGACGCAGCGATAAAGATCGACGGTGTGGGGGCGAATCTCACGGTCATTAGATTGAAAGAAGTAGGACACCGAAGAGCACCTGCTGTGCGAACACATCCATAGAAAGTTCTAGAACCGCAAAGCTAGTACACAGAGATAGAGGTCAGGGCAGCA
>NW_006435764.1:3774832-3788375 GCF_000325575.1 Pteropus alecto
TCGGCGATCACGACCCGCCCCTGACCTGCGTGGAGACACACGGGCAGGGCATCAGCCACAGCCCCGGGCACCCTATCGGGAGAACTGGCTCACCCTGCAGCCTGGCAACCCGCATCAGGGCCAAAAAGCTCGCTCGACCGCTTTGGAAAACGAGCAGGATCCACCGAAGCCAGATGTGCCGCAGGCCCATGCCCGGGCAGCCCCATACCCTCCCGCAGAGACACGCACGCAGCGTCACCGCAGCAGGGACGAGACGGCGAGAGCAGCCACGAGCTGGAAATGACCCTCACGATGGTCACTAGCAGAATGAATGAAAAGGCGGTGGGGTCTTCACGTGACAGAAATGACGCAGCGATAAAGATCGACAGTGTGAGGGCGAATCTCACGGTCATTAGATTGAAAGAAGTAGGACACCGAAGAGCACCTGCTGTGCGAACACATCCATAGAAAGTTCTAGAACCGCAAAGCTAGTACACAGAGATAGAGGTCAGGGCAGCAGTCGCCCCACACGCCAGCAGCGGAGGACTCGCGAATCAAACCAGGGGTAACCTGGTGACCTGATAGCGCAGCTGCAAACCGAGCACACTATGTGCACCTACTGTGCGCCAAGCCCTGGGCTGCGTTGAGGGTACAACGGTGAACAAGCCAGCTCAGAGCCAGGCAGGACAGGGCGCAATGGGAAGGGTGCCCACGGGGGCTGCACCACGGGAGAGGGAGAGAGCACGCGGAGGGCCTGGGCAACACA
The DNA here is from genome assembly GCF_000325575.1 of Pteropus alecto. Lineage (NCBI taxonomy): Eukaryota > Metazoa > Chordata > Mammalia > Chiroptera > Pteropodidae > Pteropus > Pteropus alecto. The sequence continues at coordinate 3,775,578 of NW_006435764.1, forward strand.
CCGGCTATGTCCCTCCACCCAGGTGCGGTTCCAAGTCTTCACCTGCCAAACTGTGTCACGTGAAGGCTCCTGCACGCATGTTCTATTTCATCATAAAAATGGTCCCAGTGAAAACATGTTCACGATGTTAAGACCAGGCTCGTCGTACACGGGAGTACGAGAAAGCGGAACAGAAATTTCACGTGGCAGAATGTGAAATGATGTTTTAAAAATTATTTTTTAAAAGTAAAAAGAAATCTCTGTAACGATTAAGAATATTACTGTAAAACTCAATTAAAAATTTTGAAACTGGAAAGAAATACACCAGCGTGAATACTGGTTACCACTGAGCAGTGAAATTACTGATAATTATAAATTTTCTTCCTGTTTTTCTCTATTTTCGGACATTCTCTAAATCGATTTCGTCATTAGGAAAACAATAGTTATTAAACAAAGATGCTGCCTTATGCCTCTGACAAACACACAAACACAATGCACGCATGCACGCGCACACACACACGCGTGCACACGCACGCACGCGCACGCAAACCCGGGTTCCTGAACTGGGCACAGGCAGTTTCCCAGCAACTAAACACTCAGAGGGCACCTTCTGTGAGCCAGGTGCGGTGAGAAGAGCTTTTACCCGTAGTATCTCACTTAATTCGCATGGCAGCTGCTTTAAGAGGAAGGTACTGTCAGCATTAGGGAACCAAGGTGTAGGAAGGTTAAGTAATTCGGCTAAAGTCACACAGTGAATACGTGGCAGGGCCAGGACTAGGGCAGGCAGCGAGGCCCCAGGTCCGTGCTCCACGCCCGGCTCTAACATCGGACGTCATTATCCATCCTGCACACGCCGGGCCTCACGTTAGCAAGTGCTCAGTAAACACCTGTCATTAAGTGGGAAACATGTTCCGGCAAAGTGACAGCCAGACCCAACACACGTGGCCACCCTCGATCTGCAAGGTCGTGTGAGCGCCCAGCGCTTTCGCTGGCTTCCGTCCAAGTGTGTCTTCACTCTGGGGTAATTAAGGAGCTTAATGATTTCGGGCAACCCCAGCTGCGCTGTGATGGCTTCTCGTCTGGCACCAGCGTCACTGCAGGGTGGCGGGCTCAAAGGCACATTCGAAACTGGCCATTGGCCTCGAAAACCAGGACAGTCGGCGTTGGGGGTGGAGAGTGCAGCCCAGGACACTGGGGGTTCCAGCTCTCCTCACACAGGACCTGGGACAAGCCATTCAGCCCACCTTTGCCTCAGGGTCCTCATCTGTGAAATGGGCACAGCCAAGCCTACCACGAGCGGCAGCAGAAGCCATGAGGGAGAAAGCCAGATTCTCTCTGCACGTGGTGGCCCTGTCACCAGGTGCATCATGGAGAGTGCAGACAGACCCGTGCCCCTCCAGGGCTACCACGAGCGGCAGTAGAAGCCATGAGGGAGAAAGCCAGATTCTCTCTTTGCACATGGTGGCCCCGTCACCAGGCGCGTCATGGAGAGTGCAGACAGACCCGTGCCCCTCCAGCAGTACAGAGCCCAGAGCTGGTGTTCCGGGTTCAAATCCTGCCCCTACTGCTGGGTGACTTGGAGCAAGGTGGGATTTTTTTCCCCCCAATCCCAGGGTGTCAGGTATGGCCTGTGAATGGTCCCAGAACGATGCCTAGTACATAGGAAGTGCTCAGGGTGACCCTGGGCTCTGAGTGGCGCTCTGTGACCTTAGGCAAGCCCTGTGACTTCTCTCGGCCTCAGTTTCCCCGTTGGTGAAAACCTATGCCATGTAGCGTAGTGTCAAATCCGAGTCCTAGCTCAGGGTTTAGCTGGGACCCGGCTCTCAATAGATGAGCAGAAAATGGCGGTCGCCAGGACCTCTGTCGACTTGCCTACAGCAACGGCACAGAGCGGAAAGGGACCCCCCGGGAGAGGGAGAGGCTGGATGAGCACTCGCGGCCTGTCCACACCTCCTGTAGGGCCTGGGGACTCGCAGGCCAGAGAGCACAGCGCAGAGGGGGCTGAGGGGTGACCCTGTGCCCGGCCCTCACCCAGCATGTTGGATGACTCGATCATGTTGGTGTCCAGGTCAGTCCAGTAGAGACGCTGGTCGGCGTAGTCGATGGTGAGGTCATTGGCCCGGCCCACCTTGTCCACCAGCGTCATGCAGTTGGTCCCGTCCATGAAAGCCCGCACGATCCTCGGCTTGCCACCCCACTCGGTCCAGTAGATGTAGCTGGAAGACACGGGGAGAAGGGGAGGGTGCGCTCAGGTGTGTCCACTGTAACCGCAGGGCAGGGTGACACCTCCTAGGCTTGGCCCTCCACATCTCAGAGGAATCCGCATCCACGACATCCTTTAGGAAGCAGGAAAAAGGTGAGACCCTTGAGCCCCCGCCACCCCGACATCCGTCCAGGGGCTTCACCCTGCAACCTCCTGTCACCTGAATCCCCACCACAGTTCCCCTGCAGGGTAAGTGTGATCACCCAGTTGACAGACAAACCCGGCACACAGACGAGGTGACCGTGTAATGGAATATCCAGGCTGGGATGCTTTTGTCGGGGACAAACGCTAACTAAGCTGGACAGGTCTGCTGTGACAGAGGAACCAGGACGAACGTGGGCAAAGCGGGATGTCAGATCCCTCTTCAAGATCCTGAGGGCCGGGATTCAAACAGCTCCGCTGCACCCCGGCAGCCCCGGGAAAATCCCGTTCCGGAATTGTGCACGTCATAGCGGCCCTTTTGCTAAAACCTGGAGCTCTTTCTCTTTGTTTTGCCATCCAGAAATCTTTCCTGCCCTAACAGGGCATGAGACAGGCGGGCTTTCGGGGTGCTCCAAAGACATTGCTGATGCTTTATGGGGTGAGGACTGTGTCAGCAGCTCAGGAAACTCCAGTGCAGAGAAAGACCTCACATCAGACCCCTCTGGCCTCGGTGCCAAAGCAGGGCCCAGGCCGCCAACAGACAAAAGCACAGCAATAAGCCTCGGCCATAGCATGCAGAGCCAGCTCTGAGATGGTGGAGTCTGTGACACAGGGCGAGAGAAGGAGCCCAGAACAGGACTCTCGGCCCAGCCCAGCTCTAACTGGTTACGTGACCTTGGCTAAGTCACTCAGCTTCTCTGAGCCTGTCTCCACATGTGTAAAATCAGAGACAAAGATGCCCACCCCTTCAGGCCCCCTGGATGATGCAGTGGGACAACCCACAGAAAAGAGCCCAACGCGGAGCACAATAAAGTGGCCACCATTCCTTCCTTCCTTCTGCTCTGAGCCTGTGTCCCCTCTGTGAAATGAACCAGATGACCTCCAAGGGTCAGTACTGCTGACGGTCAGTACTGCTCTAATCACAGAGAGCCAGGTGAGCAGCCACCCACCTTGGCCTCAGGTCATCGCCGTGCCGGGTGATGTAGAGAGCTGGGAGGGGACACCCAAGCCACACAAAAACGGCCCTTACCCTTTGGTGGGGTCCAGGGCCAGCGACCTCGGGTTGTCCAAGTCCCTCCACACGAGGACCTGCCGGAACTGCCCGTCCAGCCGGGCCACTTCGATCCTGTTGGTCCCAGTGTCTGCCCAGTAGAGGTTCTTGCCCATCCAGTCAACAGCCATGCCTTCCGGGTAGTCGAGGCCAAACTCGATCACGTGCTCCACCGAGCTCCCGTTCATGAAGGCGCGGCTGATGGTCTGGGAGCAGGTGGGGGAGACAGGCCGCGGGTTAGGAACTGCTCACCTAACCGTGAAGACAACTGATCACCTAACCGTGAGATGCTCGGCCACCTGGAGCAGCCACTGACCGCACCTGGGGCCAGATCACCACCACCCGAGAGGTTTTTTTCCTCCCTCTTTAATTCCCTCCACTTCTACCCCTGACTCATGGATGTTGCCATCTCCCCTTAAGAACTGGATCTCTGAAGGCGGGGTGGGCGTCTCCTCCCACACGCTCGTGGTGTGCACGAGAGTTTTTAAATGCAGCAAACCACAACCTTTTTAGAAAAAACAATTTGGCTACATTGACGTATGTGTTTTATTTTAAAAAGTAAATAATTATACTTTATGTGATTATTAAATAAAAATACATTATAGAAACATCATGATCCTTAAAAACAGTTGTATCCTTCCACCTGGTAATTTTCCTCCCGAAATTCATCCAAGGGAACTAATAAAAACATAAAAGATGCAGAGAGCTGGGAAGGGAGGGACACCCAAGCCAGACACGCCAGGCTTTCCCAATTTTTTTTCTCTTTTATTTTCTTTTTCCTTTTATTAATGGCTGCATTTCACAGATAAACCCGTCCTTTACGAGGGCAAACGTACAAAAGAGGCTTTGCACACAGAGATGCTCCTTACTGCGGTACTGTTTAGAGTTGGGAACCCGAACATTTAAGATAAGGAAATGCTGAAGCGTAATGGGAAACAGCTGTGCAGTGGGAATTTTTACACATTCAAAGAATTACGTTAAAGAATTTACAATGGGTTAAAAATACCTGTTATAATGTTAAGTGCAAAGACCAGGATATGGAATTCTATGTAGCGCATGATTAAAATTGTGAAAAACACCATCGCAGGAAAAAAACTCGAAGGAAATACAGTGAGATGTCAGCAAAAATTGACTTGGGCTAGTGGGGTTAGGGTGACCTTTATTTCCTCCTTTATGTGTTTCTATTTTTTTCTTTCTACAGTGAACGCTTGTGACTTTTAAAATCAGAAAATTCTTTACGAGACATGTAATGTAAGTGGTAGAATAAAACACAGATAATTAAACTATGTCAGTTATTCAATACTGTACTTTAGAAATCGAAGTCGGCAAACTCGTGCTGTAAAGGGGCAGATGGTAAATATTTTAGGCTTCACTGGGCACATGGATCTGTGACAACAATTCCACCCAGTGGCATAAAAGTAGGCTTGGACAATCCATAAGCAAGTGAACATCACTGTGTTCCAATAAAACTTTATTTACAAAAGGAGGAGGCCGGCCCATGGACCGATTTGCCAAACCCTGCCAAATCCTGTTGTATCCAGGATGTTTATATTTGCACCATAAATAAAGAAAGTGTTTGCAAAGCAGGAGGGCCCTGGGGAGGGAGAAGGTGGGGTGAATCTAAAGACAGTGCCACAAACGTTTCACGGACATACAATCACTCTTGAAAAGCCCATTTGTGTGTCTCGATCTGCTCGTTGTGCTCATTCACGCTAGTTTATTAAAATAGATTCTCTAATATTTTATTGGCTCGATTCGAGTTACAATCAATATGTTCTTTAGGAAAAACGAGGCAGCCCCATCGCGGGCCAGGCGTGCGCAGGGACCCAGCAGACGTACCTTGAGGCTGACGTCCGTCCAGTAGATGTGACCACTGGACACATCAAAGTCCAGCGCGGAGGCCTCCTTGACGCCCGTGAGAGGGATGGCCACGTCGTTGCTGCTGGTCTCAAGGGAGATCCTGTGGATGGCGGCTCTGCTGGTGAACACGAGGAAGGCCTCGGGGACAATGCAGGTCTTCATGTCACTCAGCAGCTCCAGGCCGATGGGGCAGCCGCACTTGGTCGCGTGGGGCGTGAAGAAGCACAGGTGGCTGCACCCCCCGTTCCTGTCCGCACAGGGGTTGGTTCCTGGAAGTAAACGCACAGGCCTTAAACATCAGTACAGCCCGGAGGAGAGGGGGTGCAATGGATCCTCAGCCGCGTGTGGCTCGATGTCCGCCAGACACAAACGGGGACACGAGGTAGAGACGAAGGAGACCTGGGCCGTGGCCTGGAACAGAAGTGGCGGTGACAGCAGGTCCCCGCACGGCAGCCTGGGAGGGAGGAGCAAGCCCATCCCTGCTTCTCAGTCAAGGAAACAGACACACAGAGAGGTCGCTGAAGGTGACATAGTCAGGACGTAGCTCACAGGGAACAAGAACCCATGAGATCTGGCCTCCTGGCCTCGGTCTGGCCCAGGCTGGACGCAATCACACCTCGAGACAGTGACGAACAAGTCACTCCTCCCGGGCCTGGAGTCCCAGCCAGCTGACAGGACTGGAGCCTGAGAATCCACCCAGACGGCCTCGAAAACAGATTCGCCTGGGACGGCTGGAGGCGCCTCCTTTTTTTATTTAAGCAGATGGTACTTAGCACACTCGTTTATTTTTGGCCAGCCTGTTAATCTCACTCATCGACGGGGTGCTGTGAAAATTGGCTCTAATTTAATGTTAAGTATTTCGGCTAAAAAAAGTCCTTCCCCCATCTCTTGCAGTAAATCCTGAGATGCGAGGGAGGGAGATGAGCCTGGTTTCTCGACTTTAAATCACACCCCATGGATACATCTTTTTCCTGGTCTCTGGGGTTTTATTTGCTTTTTAAATAACCACTCACAGGTGGGCCCCGCAGTCCGCAGTGGCTGATGGGCACGTTTTACAAGGTGGCTGGTGAACAAAACTCGTTGATGCCATCATCTTGGTATCAGGAATGCAGGCGGGGACTAAAGGCCTATCCAAGAGACACAGAAGCAGTAGCTGCTCCCAAGTCAGCCCACACGGCCTCCTCCAGGCCTGTGCTCAGCTGCCTCTTCTGCCGGCAAACTGCTCCCCACCTGCTCCTTAAATGTCAAGTTCAAATGACCTCCCTCATATTTCAAGCCAGGCCTTCCTCTAACATCTCAGCTATACCCATCTACTTGGTAGCAGAGCTAAGGAGTGTCTCACCCACCAGACTGTAAACTACTTGAAGGTAAGCACTGGGTCCTTGCTGGTCATTCATTCATTCATTCATTCATCCATCCAGCAAAGGTTTGCTGATACGCAGATATTGTACTAGACTTGGGGCCCCTGGTGGAGAGTCCCTGTCCCCACATAGCCCGGAGACCCCCACATCCCATCCCCCATTGCACCTGGATGCTGCTCTCTCCAGAGCAGCTTGTCCACCTGCATTTACAAATCCTTTTTGACAAAGAGACAAAATTGTATTAAGCGAGCTTTCTGCAAAGCCTGGCGGTGAGATCGTGGCAGACCCATGCGTGAATCCTGAGCTTGGCCACCCATTGGCTGCGGCCTTGCCTCCTTCTCCCCAGCATCAATGGGGCAATACTGCAATTAGCGTGTAGGGTTGCTTTGGGCACTAAGCCACTTAGCCAGAGCCTGGCACACAGCAGGCATTCAACAAATGTTGGCCACTATTATAACACTTACTACCAGCAGTGCTAGTGCATAACCACCGCCTCGTAACTACTCCCGGTCAATACACCACCTTCACGCCTACCTGTCTTTAACTAGATGTTATCGCCATCTCCTGTCCCATCATCCCCAGAGTGGGGCACCCCAGCTGGACACTATGCCTCCAGCTTTGGCCCCACACTGGGCTGCCCACGGACCAAAGGGCATCCACGAGCTTGTCGCTTCTTCCTTGCACCAGCTGGCATAGCTGACCTGCGGCTGGAGGCTGACAGGACTCACCGACGACCTTGGCCACGTTCACGGCCTTGAGCCCCATCAGGTCCGGCAGCTGGTCGATGATGACATCCCGGCTGGCCTTGACCTTGTGCACACGCTCGATGCTGCGCCGCTGCCAGTCGGTCCAGTAGATGAAGTCCCCCAGCAGCGTGAACCCGAAAATGTGCGGGAGCTTGTCCTCCAGCAGCGTCCGCCTCTTTGTCCCGTCGACATTGATCACCTGGAGGGACGGGAGACACGGGTCTGAAGCAGCCTCGCGCCTGAGCCGCCTGCAACAGTGGGGGCTCACCCCCAGAAAGGAGCCTCGGCTTCGTCCGCACCCCACTGGGCCATCGTACAAAGCCAGGGCCACAGCTCCCCGGGGGGCGGAGGCTGGCGCAGGGTCTCTCCCCATGGCCGCCCCTGCCCCGGTGTGCGTACTGCACTGAGGCTCGGCGCGGTGTGGGACAGGCGGGGCAAACGGGCATTCTCTCCCTTATCACTGCTGACCCGCGGGCGGTGGCCGCCTGGCGCCAAGGTGTGGGTCTCAGACCAGGGGCGGTCCTGCTGGAAGGAGCCCGGGCATTGCTGACCAGCAAAACCTGCCCGGCGCAGCACAGGGAGGCCCAGGGCTGCCCCCGAGACACGGGGTCAGGTCTCCAAGGGCTGGACAGCTGGCGCCACGGGCCCTGGGCAAGGTCTCCCACTGGGACGTGGGCTGGTCTCTAGCTCAGCCAGGACCAGGTGGGCGCTGAGGTGCTTCTAGTTCTGAGTCTGAGCCGGTGGCTCTAGGGTGCTTTCCACCGCAGACACGCTGGCGGCCGTTTACTCTGAGACGTGCGAGCTAAAACCGCTTTCTTGAAGAGTCAGTGCTGATTAAAAGCATCGACCACAAAAGCCATAGAGGAGAAAAACGCTGTCGAATATAAAAACGCCTTAACCAACCGAAACACACAAACAAGAAAAGACGTGATTCTGATGACAGAGGATTCGGTAGACACTTATGTTAAAAGGAAGACGATAAAAACACAACATCCGAACCCTCGGCTTTCAGGCCCGGATGAAAGAGGCAGGACGGAATCGAAAGCGAGTTTCAGCAGGCCCCCTGCAGCCAGATTATATTTCCAGCTCATCAGAAACACTAGAACCCTCTGTCTTACAGGCAGCACGGGCACAGGACAGATCGAGAGCATGTGGAGCAGAAAAGATTTTGGTTGTGTCACCAGACAGCATAGGACAAAACTGCTGGGACAAGTGGGAGAGGCGGGTGGCCGGGGGCCTCACCTCAGCTCCGCCCCAGGGGCACGTCCCTGCAACCCCAGTGGGTCTCAGTTTCTCCACCTGTACCTGAGGGGGGCAGCGAACGTCAACCGGGGAACTTAACGAAAGAACGAACAATGGCTGAGCCCCACGCTGGGGCCACCAAGTCAGCACTGGAAGGCCAGGGCCCAGCTGCGGATCCTGAGCGCAGCTCCCGACAGGTGGCTCTGATGAGCAGCCCAGGTGCGAACACCGGGCTGGACCATCCTTCCCTTGCCCCACTGCCGGGGAGCTGCTGGCCTCACAGGGATGGCGGACCTCAGATTATATGGGTTTCGTGTGGGACTCTGGGGACCACGCCTGGACCCCCCGGGCAGCAGTCGTGGACCCTCAAACAGCACGGCGGTCAGAAGCGCCAACCCACTCCCAATGCAGTCAAAAACCTGCATATAACTTCAACTCCCCCAAAACTTTACTAATAGCCTACTGTTGACCGGAAGCCTTCCCAATCATATAAACAGTGCATTAACACATATGTCGTGTGTCCTATGTATTATGTATTGTATTCTCACAATAAAGGAAGCTAGAGGGAAAAAAAATGTTATTAAGAAAAGCACAGGAGAAAATTCAGTCGTCGAAAGCGCCCGCGAGCAGGTGGACCCAGCAGCTCGAATGCGTGTTGCTCCAGGGTCGACTGTACACGGAAGCTGATGGGTTAACGCGCCAAGACGTTGGTCTAGGTGCTGGTCCCCATTTGGCCCCACGACGGGGAGACACATGAAGGTGCGTGGTGAACACCGAGCCCCTGGGAGAACCCCTGGCACGAGCCTCGCCCCGAAGGGGTCTCGCCCTGGGACCCCTGGAGAGGAAGTGGGGGTGGGGGGAGAAGAGGGGGCTCTGTGTGTCGCAGGAACACAGCCCGTGAAGACGCAGGGCTCGAACCCTCGGTCCTCAGCTGGGGCGTGGGAGCCGGGATGCGGTGCATCGACCCCACGGAGAAAATAATCCACGTTCAGGAAAAACGATTCAGGATTTAATATTTCAAATGTCAACAGCATCTCTTTGAGAGCCATTCTTCTTCCTTCTCTATTTCCATATTTTTCTAATTTCCTTTAATAATTAAATTTCAGACATAAATAAGTACATGCTCTAGGGAACTTAGGGGAGGGAGTACATTTTTTCCTGGCTTAAGAAGGATGAAAATGAGCCCGCAGAGGGACCTCCCCTGTCCCCACCTCTGCCTCCACTCCCTGGCTGCCCAGAATGAGGTGGGAGGCAGCAATGAGTTGCTTGCTCCCTGGGGGCTGGGCCGGGTGTACCTACCACAATAGCGGGGGCCCGGCTCTGGGGAGCGGGGTCTCCCTGTGACTTGGAAGCCGCTCCCCACCCTCATGGCGGTCCACAGGGATTACAGAACCCACGGAGCACTGCACAGGCTCTCCAACTTGGCAGGACATCAAGACCCTAACAGCGAAGATCCCAGAGCAGTCTTCTGATAGTGGCTCTTAGCAGACCTTGACCAAATCCAACAGGTCTATAAGAGGAACCTACTGGCCTGGGCCCCTCCCATGTCCTGGAGCGGACACCTGCGGCCTGTCCTCAGGGAGCACGTGTTCCGACATCTCCGGTTCCCTCTGGGCCCAGCTCAGGGTCCCTACCTTTCCTGGGGTCCTTACTGAGGTGAGAACACAAGGTGTAGAGAAGGTCCCATCTGACTCCTGGGAGGGTAATGCATCCGAACAGAACTCAGAACGGAACGGAATCTGGGACACCCAAGCACGTTGGCACCAGGAGAGAGCGTGGGAGGCGGATTTTCCAGGATAGGGGTCGGCAAACTATTCCTGAAAAGGACTGTAAATATCTTCAGCTTTGTGGCCATATGGTCCTTGTCGCTCGAGAAAGCAGCCCCGGAGAGCATGGAAAAGAACAAGCATGGCTGCGTTCCCATAAAACTTTACTTGTGCCAAAACAAAAATAAACTTTATTTGTGGACACTGAAATCTGAATTTCAGATCGTTTTCGCAAGTCATGAAAAAAGAATAGTATTCTTTTGCTTTTTAGAAATCATTTAAAAATGCAACCACCACTCTGAGTTTGAGAGTGGTCCAAACGCAGGCGCTCTGGCCTGCGGGCCAGTTCTCGACTCCCACCCCAGAAGCTCCCCTGCCTTTGTTTTCAAGAAAGGCAAGTGGACGTCTCTGAGAAGTTACGTCACACGGTCGAGTCAGACGCCAAACGCCCGAGTGCCAACCTCACTCTCTATCTTTTAGGCTCTGCTCCCCAGTGCTCAGCTGACTGTATCCCCTGAACCCCAAGTCTGAGGTGGGGGGTGGTGAGTGGCAGAGAGGTGGGGCGAGCCCAGACAACACCTGTCCCCTGGCCAGTCCAGCACGTAACTTGCAGATCAACAGCTGTGCAGTGGGAAGGAAGGGTGGGGACACCCCAAAGCAGCTCATCCTTAGCTGTGCTCCGAAGAGCTGTGCTACTCGGCACCCCACAGAACGCCCGACCCCAGAAAGTCACCTGAGTGCAGTTTCTTTATACTGAGCCCTGTTTCTAATGACTTGCTCATGCTAAGAGATCCAACCCCAACACCAGGCCTTTGAAAGTACCTGTTTCAAGGAAAAAGCTCTGTTTTCCGATGGAATGATTATCACGCTCCATCAGACACAAACCCCAAGTCAAAACTGCCACAGTGTCTACGGCCATGCCACCCTGAACAAGCCGGATCCCGTCTGATCTCGGAAGCTAAGCAGGGTCGGGCCTGGTTAGTGCTTAGATGGGAGACGACCTAGGAAGACCAGATGTTGTAGGCGTAAAAAAAAAACAAAAAAAGGTCAGAAACAGACTCCAGCAACATGCAGAGGCGCATGTCAGGGAGAGTGGACTGAGCGGACCTCAAAAGCCAAGATGGCCTAGATTCAAATTCCAGGCCTGCCACCTTCTAGCTGGGAGACCAAGGACAAGTTACTTAACCTAACTAGCCTCAATTTCCTCATCTGTAAAATGGACTATTGAGGAGATCGTGGGCAGGGACACAGCCAACCGGCCGTTCCTGCCAGGGGCGCTGCTTCTGCTTGTGCTGGAAGTCACCTCCGTCGGCTCAGCAGGCGACAGGTGCGTGTAATTTTAACTGCTCAGTCCATGACTTGCCCTCGGCCTGGTGGCCCCGCCAAACGTACGGGGCCCCGACGGGCTCTCGCCCCGAAAGTCGCCCCCGACAGCAGCCAGGGACACCAGTCCTGGCCAAGTGAGACAGCAGGGACCACAGGAACCCCAGGTGACCCCCCCCCACCCTGCGCTCCCAGCAAGTCTGTGTCGGCCACACACAGGGGACACGTCCTGCCACAGAGATGGGCCAGAGAGCCCGGACTGTGGCGTGGCCTGCGAGACTTCTGCGTGTTGCATCCTCAGGTCGGAGCAATCCTGAGAGAAACAACTGGAGAGGAAGGTTCAGAAAGACAGCTCGAGTCTTCAAAGGACAAGCCCAGCCCTGCCCCCGTCCAGTACCAGTGGAAACCACCACCCACGAGCATGCCCGATCACGCGTGTGCACGGGGCGTGTAAATGCTTCGTGGGCATGAGTCCTGCCTCTACTCTGGAAACGGCAGGAAACAGACAGAACTTGCACACGGGAGTGATGGCGGCGGGGGCAGCACTTCAGAGCAAACACGGCTGGAAAGGCAGCTGGGCGCCATCGGGGGCTTGAACGCCTAGCTCCCCAGCACCCCCATTTGCAATCCTGGGCATCTCCCTAGAGCAGTGGTCCCCAACCTTTTGGGCATCAGGGACTGGGGCTCCCATGAGAATCTAACGCCTGATGATCTGCGGCGGAGCTGAGGCGAGAGAGATAACTGGAGAGGAAGCTTCAGAAAGACAGCTCGAGTCTTCAAAGATGAAGACTCGATGATCTGCGGCGGAGCTGAGGTGGTGATGCTGGCGCTGGGCGGGGCGGCTGCAGATACAGGTGAAGCTTCGCTCGCCGCTCACCTCCTGCTGTGCGGCCCGGTTCCTAACAGGCCTCGGATCGGTACTGGTCCACGGCCCGGGGGTTGGGGACCTCTGCTCTAGAGCACTGACTGCCTCTGATATCTGCTGCCACTCTGACTCCCCGTCTAGAACATTCACCTCACCAGGCCACGGGTCTGTCCCTTGACGCTTTTCCAGCAGGAGGCAGCA
>NW_006435764.1:3788434-3792132 GCF_000325575.1 Pteropus alecto
GCGGGGTCTGGGACACAGGTGACTTGACGGCAGCTCTGCTCGGGGACCCGTCTGGCATTTGCGGGAAAGGAGGCCGGGTGAGGGGCCAGTGGGGGAGCCATGGAGAGTGGGAGGGAGAAACAGAGGGGCGCTCTGACCCGGTGTGTCCTGAGTCCCCCCCAAGAGGTCCCAGCTCACGCTGGACCTCAGAGAGCTCCCACCTGCTTGGGGAGACGTGGCCCCTCACAAACAAGCCAAGCAGTGGTGACGGTGAGGACAATGATGATGATTTCGTGGCTGAGCGAGCACAAGCACTGGGCAGGTTTGGGAGATGCCATGGGCCCGGCCGGGAGAGGCCGCCTCCAGGCTGGACGTGCACGTTGCCACTGTGGAAAGGAAGACCCCACCCTGGGTGCCCACGTGGATGGAGGGGGCCGGTCATCCCTGTACAGGAGACCATAGCATGGCTGGAGGTGGCCCCAGGCTTCCGAGGGAGGGGGGACGCAGCTGGGCACTGGGCTTGGGAGAGAGCTCTGGCGGGGAGGAGCTGCTTGCGGGAGGACCTGCCCTGGGCCCTCGGGGACCCTGCGTCCACCAAGAGGCACAGTCAGAGGGGGTGGACAGAACAGCCCGGCCGTGTGGCCGTCACAGCCACTTAGGGAGACGCGCGTCCTCGTTACTCTCACAGATACAGGTGCGTCTTGCGGCATAAGCCCCAAGAGCTGAGGCAGGTCAGAGAACAGGACAGCCTCGAGGGGCCGGGCGGCCAGCTGGGCACGGGGCACAGAGGGAACGTGCGGGGCCTGGAGGTAGGAACGGGGCCTGGTCCTGAGTGTGTAGCTGCAGCTTGTGAAAGGCTGAGTGTAGACTAAGGGCCCCTCCCAGAGCAGGAAGTTCCAAACCCCCAGGGCTCTAGATTTGGGAAGGAAATTAAGGAGGCTTAAGGAGGTGGAGAAGCAGCGGGCAGAGCGAGGGCAGAGGGAGAGTGGGGGCTGCACCCCTGGACCTCAGCCCGCACCCATCCCTCCCCATCGCACGAGGCTCCAGCCTCCCTGGATGGACCCCCACCCCTGCAGGTGGGGAGAGGAGCCCAGGGCTGCCTCCTAGCAGGAGCCAGCCAGGGAGTGGCCCTGAGCCCACACCCACACGGGGAGCCACGGGGTGACGCCCACGAGTCACTTACGACAGCTACCAGCTGGTCACCTGAAGCTGGCCAGAACCTGATGTCCGGGCCAGCTGTCACAAATAAGGGGTTGATCTGCACCCCTCCATAACCCCCTCCATGTGCCGCTAATGCTGTCCTGATGAACCCCCGTTTCATCAGCTCAGCGTTTCCAGACCTTTGTCCTCCCAGCTCATCAAGGGGCCAGCACAGCTGCCCTGCAGAGTCCTTGTGGGGCTGGTGGGTGGGACACGGGAGGCCCCTTCAAAGGGAAGCAGCTCAGTGCCGGACCGAGGCCCTTCCTCTCGGCGCCCTCACTCGGCCTCCTAAGCCAGGTCGTGAACTTGGCCATGCCATACGGAATCCTTTCTGCCCCTCAAGGCGACGCGGCTAAGCATAGCCCCGGCCGGCGCTCCGGCTCCCTAGCATCTGTCTTGGCCATTTCTGGTCTCCGGGCAAAACTCTTCGCAAGGTCACCATTGCTCAAAGCGTCTGTTGGGCATGTTTCTGAAGGTGGCGCTGACTGGGTGCTCGGTGGCAAACCTCAAGAGCCATGAGTGACGGCCGGGACTCCATGGCAGGAACGTGGGGACAAGTCTCCAAGCATGCTCAGGTCCCCTCGCCCAGAGGTCAGCCTCCTGGCTCCTGGGGCGCTTCACCACTAAAGAAAATGCCAGAAGGGTCTGTCCTGGGCTCCAGGTAGGTCCCGAGAAGCTGCCACGATCCAAATGCACCTGCCACTCACTGGGGGTGTTTCCCACGCTCCTAGGAGGAAAAGTCAGCTGAATTCACACAGAGAACAGTCTCCACGTCCACTGTGGCAGAGGCTTCCCGGGGGTGGGGGTGTATCTGGCACACATCCCAAAGCCAGGGGCACCTCCAGACAGGCGGGCAGATGGCAGCGATGGTCTCGGCCCGGGTCGGCACTCCCAAAGTGCCACACTGAGCCACAGCGGGACGAGGGAGGAACTGTAGATGGAGGAGTCTGAGAACCCATGCGACTCCGTCCCCTCACAGAAGCCCAGCCGATTTACGCGTGAGAGCATCCTGCAGGAAAGTCCCTGACGCTTCCCAAGTGTGTCTGACCGAAGAATACCAAACACCTGTAATTCTCCAGTCTCTCTCTAGGTCTCCTAGTGATTAGCTCCAAATGGCCCGTGGGTGTGCGCCTGGCTTGTCGCCACGGCCACCGCTCACATCCTCCCCACCCCCCAATACGGCGACGTCACCACCTTCAGTTTTAATTTTGGTCTCCGTCACCCCAGCGGGCAATGTTTCTATTCTGTCCGGTGGCCTGACACCGTCTCGAGGCGCTGACTGCAGACCAATTATAAAACTGGAAAACCAAAGACCACCTACTGACTGTGTGACCCTGAGCAAGGTACTGTCCCCGCAACCTGTTTCTCATCCGCCAGTGAGGACTATGCCACAGGCTTCAAAATACTATATGGTGGGACAAGCCGCTGACAAGGTGTTTGGCGCATCATTAGCCATCAGGAAAACGCAAACCAAAACCACGAGACGTCGCCGCATGCTCACGAGGATGGTTACGACGATTACAAAGGAAATGAAAAATTCCGAGTGTCGGCGAGATGTTGAAATCGGCACACGCGCATCTCGATGGTGAGCACGTACGTAAAATGGTGCGGACTGTGAAAACGGTCTGATGGTTTCTCCATCGCTTAAACGTACCTTACTACACGACCCACCAATTCCCCGCCTACGTCCATACCCAGAAGAACTGAAAACAGGTGGTCAAACAAAAACTTGTACACGAACGTTCGCAGCCGCATTATTCACAATCGCCAGAAGGTAGACACGGCCCGAACGTCCAGCAGCAGATGGATGGATAAGCAAAAAGGGTCCAGCCATGCAACGGACTATTACTCGGCCACAAAAAGGAACGAAGCTCTGACACATGCTACGACTTTGACGAACCCAAACGACGCTACACGAATAAGCCAGACACGAAAGGCCACACGTGTGCGTGACCGTGCACGCGAAATGTCCAGGAACGGAAATCCATGCAGATGGGCGGTAGACTAGGGGTGGTGGCAGGCAGAGGGGTGGGGAGGAGAGATGGGGGGCCGATGGCTTAATGGGTGTAGGCTCTGGGGGGATGAAAACGTCCCCGAACTAGTCAGTGGCGATGCCACGCAGCACTGTAAATGCACGAGATGCCACGGACCTGTACACCTTAAAATGGTTAAAACGGTCGACTTTATGCTGCCACTGCTGTTTTTGCCACAGTGAAAAATGCAACCCACTGCTGTGGCAGGGAAGGAAGAGGTGCCAGCAACGTGTCCAGCGGCGTCAGCTGGACACGCGCGTCCCAACCTGCTCCTGGCGTGGATGGCGGCTGTGGTGACGAAGCCACCTGCTCAGCCCGCCAGAAACAAGGGTCTCGCCTTCAGACTCAGAGACTGAGGGACAAGTGTCTTCGAACCCCCTTCGTGACAGGATCCCTCTAAAAACGATCATTTGTGGGGAACTCCAACAGGAAATGGCTACGAACTCCTCGGAGCTGTGTGGGAGAGGCGTCCGCCAGCCCCGAGTC
>NW_006435764.1:3792147-3799771 GCF_000325575.1 Pteropus alecto
CCTGCTTGGAAGGGTGGCTTGAAACCCCGCGACACAGACACACATTTGTACCCTCCCCCCGCAAGCTGCTTGGTGGCGGTCTCCCCGTGGGACCGTGAGAAGAGCAAAGGTGACATCGGCAAGCAGCATGGTGACCAGAAGCAGATAAGGATCATCCAGAAGTTACCGGGACTGAGGGACGAACATCGGTAAGTTCCCTGGGATGGGGACAAATTTAAGCGCTGTATCATCAAGGGCCCCTCAAAAAAACACACCCACGAGCAAAGGCAAGTTGCCAAAGAACACATAAAGGACACACTTAAAGGAGCCCTAGAAAATCACGCAGAACAAGGCCACGTACGGTTCAGGGAGGCGGCCCCGTGGTGCAAGGAAGTGTCTGTTAATGCTGAGACATGAATGGCTGAATTCAGGACAGGGGTCACCCCTGGCTTCGACCACAGCTGTAACGTGTCATGGCAGAAGCTGGGGAGTGCTATTTCTGTGTTATGACGACTTTGTATTTTGAGATAGTTCAAGACTCGTAAGAAGTCACAGGAGTAGTCCCTGGGGTTCCAGGCCCCCTCAGACTCCCCCGTGGTAACACCGAGCTTCACCACAGTACCCCCCACGATGCTGTCGACTCGGCCACGCACCTCC
This sequence comes from Pteropus alecto, assembly GCF_000325575.1. Lineage (NCBI taxonomy): Eukaryota > Metazoa > Chordata > Mammalia > Chiroptera > Pteropodidae > Pteropus > Pteropus alecto. Next base: position 3,792,784 of record NW_006435764.1, read on the forward strand.
GTAAGGCCCATTTGCAGGCCGGATTCTAGTTGGCCGAGTAACAGGACCGAGGCCCCCGTCTGATGCCCGCCTGCTGTGGGGACAGCCAGGTGGCTTCTGCCTGAAATTCAGGGCCCGAGGACAGCGGGCTGCACGACCCGCACCGAGCAGCTCCGTGCCCTGTGCTCGCCGCGGGGACGGCTCACCTCAATCTTGTCCGTCTTGGCGTCTCCCCAGTACACCTTGCCCTCTTGCAGGTCCAGGGCCAAGCCATTGGGCCAGCCGAGGGAGGTGTTCACCAGCACGTGCCGCTCCTGCCCATCCAGGTCGGCACACTCGATTTTGGGGTTTTCCCCCCAGTCCGTCCAGTACATGAGGCTGGAGAAGAAGCACATGTCCATGAGAGTGTCCACCTGTCATGCCCGCTGCATCCCCAGGGCTGGAGCGCTGCCCGTCCCCATCACGTGGGAGGCGCTCAGGCCAACAGACGCATGAGCACCCACCCGCCCTGCACACAGGGACACGGTACCCCCAGGGTGGGCTCAACTGCACGGGGCCCTTGGGCTCGAGGGGCCGGCGGGGCTCATCTCTGTCCAGCAGGTCAGCGGACAGCAGATGCGTGACGAGGGGCTGGAGGGGCTGAGCCCCGAGAGGGAGGACAAGGCAGAGCGCGACCTTCTTCAAAGAGTTGAGGGACTCCCGTGCGCAAAGCAGGAGATGCTTTCTCCGTGGCCCCGAGGGACAAATCTAGACCCTGGAATGGCTATTCCAGGGCAGAGGGTTCAGGACTGGAGAATCTGCTGCAGCCCCAAGTCACGGCCCCTCCCGCCCGGGACCCTACGATCTCACACATCTGGCTGCCAGCCCCGCTGCCCGGGGGTCCTCAGAGCTGGGAGGGACCTCGGAGGCGGCTTCCCCCACTCCCATCTCACAGAGGACGGCAGTGAGGCCCTCAGAGGCAGGGACTTGACAGAGTTCAGGGGTGGCCGAGCGGGGAGCAGCCCCCAAGCCATGGTCCCCTCCTGGGAGCGGGCAGCGAGCTGCCTCCTTGCTCCTCCCACCCTGGGGATCTGCTTCTCACCCCCGCCCACCCCGCTTGGGGGCCGGTCCCACCCTCCAACAGCCGACCCAGAGCAGTGTCTGTGCCTCTGCCCCACCCTGGCAAGTCCCTTAACCTCCCTGGGCTTCAGCTTCCCCCGCTGCACAGCTGTGCTCCCGAGAGCTTGTTTGAAATGCAAGTTCCCTGGCCCCACCCCGACCTCTTGAATCAGATTGGGGAGCGGGGCCCAGCCACTTGCGCTTCAACACTCCCTCCCCTGGGGGGTTCTGACGCAGGAGGAAGTCCCGGAGCCACGTTCCCTCTCACTTCTGTGGAGCTGGCTCCCAGCCCCACCCTTACCCCATGACGGGGTGCAGCACGATGGCGCGGGGCTCGTCCAGGTCCTCGGACACCAGAATCTTGCGGGAGGTGCCGTTGAGGCGTGCCACCTCGATGCGGTCAGTGCCCGTGTCCGTCCAGTAGAGGTTTCGGGCCACCCAGTCGACGGCGATGCCATCGGGGTCGTTGATCTCGGTGTTGACCAGCGTCTGTGCCCCCGACCCGTCCAGGTACGCCCTGCGGATGGCCCGCACCTCGTCGTCCGTCCAGTAGACGTAGCCCTCCAGCGGGTCGTAGTCGATGGCGATGGCGTGCCGGATGTCATCGACCTGCATCACGATGTCCGTGAAGTCCGGCGTGTCCAGTGAGATCCTCCGCAGGTCCGTCCGCCGGGCCAGCAGCAGCACCTCCTCGGCCCCTGTGGACACACGAGCAGCGGGGTCAGAGGCCCCTGGCAGGACGGGAGATTGGGCCCAGGGTGGGCACAGCAGGGGAGGGGCTCAGCCAGGTCCCCAGGGGCTTCCTTGCAACAACAGGTGATGTTAGGTGATCTTCCCACAGTCACTACTGCGTCCTCGTAAGAGCTCTACGAGGCTGGCACCACCTTACAGCTGAGAAAGCACAGGCATGGAGAGGTTAGGCGACAAGCTGAAAGCCACACGGCCACCCGGTTTCAACCACCTCACAACCAAAGAGCCGCCTCACGCCCAGCTCCCCCGCCCCTGCAAGCCCCTCTCCTGGCCACACACCAGCCCCGACTACAAGTCCCACCTGGACACTGGGCTCCGGACCCCACTTCAAAGCCACCTTGTACGCGCTCACCCTCTGTGCCTCAGCTCAAATGCCACTTTTCCCCGAAGCCCTCACCACCCCACCCACCCCATGAGGCAGCCTCATGCCCCGCGACAGCATCTAACACCGTACGGTCCGATTCCTTCCCAGATGGCCATCTCACGGACACGGGTGTGAGTGCCTTGGGACAGGCACCCCAGGCTTCCTCCGTCACTCGGCGGTGTTAATATCTGACTCTGTCATGGCTGGAATTTATCCGTGCTTCCAGGAGAAGGGGCGCATGGAGCCCTGTGTGGACTCGGGGACCCTGGGGTGCTCCCCAACCCTGACCCGGACACCTCCAGCAGCTGCAGTGGTCAGCTGTGGCCCCTCCCCAGAGCTGGGCCATCATCCACGTGTTCGTTCTGGCCCTTTGTGGTCTCAAGAACTCACAGAACTAAGAAGATTAGGCCCAAAGACCACCTCTTGCACCTTGGGGCCATTTGCTGGGGTTCATGGAAGGCCCACAATGGGGAAGGAGCCCCCTGAAGTCATGCAGCACCCCCCTGGATGCAGACAGGAACAGAACCAGCCTGGCTCCGCCCTCGCACCCAGGCCCCCAGGCCTGGCCTCTGCAGCCACCTGCTGGGTCTCCTCAGTGCCCGGCCAAGCTGCAGACGGTCTCCCACACCCCAGTGCTGGCTTCCTGCTACCAGGGCCGAGCCCACAGAATGGTGCCCTGCATTTCACTAAGGGCAGGAATGGTCCTGCCTCCTCCCTTGCTCCCAGGCCCAGAGGTCACAATCCGATCTCTCCACTAGAGGGCGCACACGTAACAGCCACGGTTTCGCAAGCCCAGGGCCAGGACCGCCTGGGCGGCCTGGGCAGGCGGCAGGCGAGGAGGCAGGCGGAGCCCAGAAGGTTCTGATGTGATATATGTTGGCGGGAGGGGAGGAGAATTCTGAATTCCAACAGACTGTCTTCCTCTGGGCTCTATTCTCAAAATGTTCTGTTGACACCTGACCTGTCCTTCAAGGCCCAAGTCACATGCTTCCTCCTCCCCCAGGGAAGGTGTTCCTGCCCCACCTCCCCGGCTGACCACACACTCGCAGTCTGCCCCTCCGCTTGGGCACCACCCGTGACTGGCTCACGGGGATTCTGCACACGCCCCCTCGCTCTCGGCTGCTCCAGCACAAGGCCACGCCCAGGGCAGGTGCCAGCATCCCCGGGACAAGCCGGGAGAGTTCAGGGCAGAAGCCTCCTGGGCCTGCCCCTGCTGTGGGATGTTGGGCACATCCCCAACCCTCACCAGGTCCTGGTTTCCCCAACTACAGAGAAGAATCGGCCTGACCCGATGGTCTCTGAGTCCCTGTCCAGTTCTCTCATCAAGCGGACCATGAACCAAACTGCACAGAGGGTTCTGGCTTAATCTGCCACCACGGGGCAGGTGGGGGCCCTGTCCCTGGGGGGCATCTGCAAAACTTTCCAAACAGGCTGTCGGGCTCCCAAGCCAAGGCCAGCGCAGCCCCACTCTGCAAGACATCAAGACATCAAGAGTGTACGCCGAACCCCACTTGCTCTCAAGAGGCGCTTCCGCCCCTACCCCACAGAAAACGCCGGTCCCCGATGGGAAAACAGGTTCCGTGAACACTTAGGTCGCTGGGGCTGGCACACGCAGGAAGCCCGAAGGCGGCGTGCTGCTAGCTGGCTCGGCCACCCCACCGGCACCCTTGCGGGTAGCTACTTTTGGCCAGGCCCTGGACCAGGGACTGGGGGCCAGGGTGGACGAAACAGAAGTGGGGTCTGGCCCCCTGGTGCTCCATCGGCGACTCGGTGCTGGGAAGAAATGCTGGGGTATGGGAGGGGCTGAGACTGGGAGTCTGGCCTCCAGCTCCAAGGGCCTCTAGGACTCACGTGGCTGCAACCACACAGCAGATTCCAGCAGTGTGTGCCCAACGGGCACAGAGCCATCAGGGGCTGAGTATGCCCAGCCCCAGCCCCGCGGTAGCCAGGCCAATACAAAGCCTCGAGCACACACCCCCGTCTGGGAACCCCATTATCAGCATCCCTTAGAATGATCTCTCTGTGGCTGAGGCAGTGATTAAGTGCTGAGACAAATCTGTGGGTGCTAATTGACTCCAAAGAGGTGGGGGGATCTCACACACTCCTTGGGCTACGGAGCCTTTGAGGTTTTTATTTGAGCTTTGCCGAGAAAGCTGAGAAAAACACAGAAACCAGAACAGCGAGAGGGAGCCACAGCCCATCCCGCCGGCCTGAAGGTCTGAGCCGGCCGTGCCCGGCGGGGAGGCAGGGGGCACGCGTCCAGAGCCAGGCTGGCATGGCAGCTGCGGGGCCTGCGCACGCTCGCCAAGGCTGCTGCCCACAGGTGACCCCCAAGGTGATTTGTAGCAAGGTCCGAGCGGCAGCCCTGGCCTCGGGTCACCTGGGGATGGGCGCGGGGCACTGTGCCTGGCCACGAGGAAGAGAGGCCGACCCCCTTCCTGAGACCGGCCAGGGAGCCGGGGTGGGAGTTTGTTTAAACACCAGGGAAGTAAACAGTTTAGAAACTTCACAGTTTGGCCAAACGGTTTTCCTTGGGGTTCTTTAAACAAATAGGCCACCTCAGCGCTGCCCTGGGGCCTCATCCGTGGGCTCCTGACCGCGCCCCTTCCTCTCCCCACGCACACTCAGGACAGAAGGGCAGCGACTCTGCCTCGGCATCAAGCGCGGGGCACAGGGCTCGGGGCGCGGGGCACAGGGCTCGGGGCGCAGGTCAGGGCTGGGCCTTCCTGGCAGAGGATGCTTTTTTCAACCCTGAAAAAGCAGATCTGAGGGGTGGCCTGATGTCATGCACCCAGCCAGTCCAACATCCTCCCTCCCTGCCTCAGCTGTCCAGACCAAGCCACACTCCGTCACAGGTGCAGTCCCTGTGCCAGGCCGGGGATCACACGGGGGGGCAGGACCCAGAGAAGGCAGCTGTGGCACATTGCCACAAACTGGGGGGGCGGAACCCAGCAGAAACTGGGTCTCTCACTGTCTGGAGGCTGGAAGTCAAAGGTTAAGGTGCTGGGTAGGGGACGACGCTCCCTGCATCTTCCAGCTGCTGATGGCTGCTGGCCACCCTCAACGTGCCTCGGCTTATGGCTGCTTATGACTCCAGTTTCTGCCTGTCTTTACACGGCCATATCATCCCCTGAGTGTCTGTGCCTAAATGTCCCTCTTACGAGGCCACCGGTCATTGGATTTAGGGCCAGCATAATTCAGTATGACTTCATCGTAACTTGGTTACATCTGCCAAGACCCTCTGTCCGAGTTAGGTCCCATTTGCAGGTTCTGGGGGGTTGAAACTCCAATACGTTGTTTGGGGGGATATGATTCAACCCACAACAGGTGGGGAGCAAAGGGTGAAAGGAGAGGTCCCACTGAAGGGCAGGCAGGTGCGGGGAGGGAGCCCCGGGCAGAAGGCATGGCATGGAAGCTGGAGAGCGTTGGGCTGTCTGCAGGTGGGGCGCACAGGAGTGGGGCTGACCTATCAACGCCTCCCACTGGGCCTGATCTGGGCTCAGAGACTGAGTGGCCACCTCGCGTTTGAGCCGCCCCGTAGGCGGCAGCTCTTCCTTGAGTACCTTCTGCATGCAGGATGCCAGGGCGATCGGGGCCCACCCCCGTCTGCAAGGAAGCCGGGGCACACGGCACGCTGTGTGTACAGCAGGGGCGCATCGCAGGACAAACACGCGACCCTGGAACAAAAGCCCGACAGGAAACCATGTGGGTGTCTGCAGGCGTTATCTCTGGCCGCTCCCCGGTCCCCTGCTCGTCCCCAGCAGGCGTCTGCATACGTTTTTCTGGGAAGCGCCAGGCGGTGCACAGCCTGGGCTTTGCGAGAACCTCGACCGTCTCTGCTGCAACCGCTCGACTCCGCCGCGTGTGACGCGTAAGCAGACGATGACGCGTAAGCAGATGCACGCGCACGAAACTTCACGTTTGGACGCCGAAGTGTAAATTTCCTCTCTTTCCCCAGGTCGCAAAAGTCTGCCTGTGACTTTCTCTGCAACCACGTAAAAATGGAAAAACCATCCTCAGCTCGCGGGCTGCACAGAAACAGGCAGCGAGCCGTTTGGCCCATGCGCAGTCGCGAACCCTCGCGGGAGAAGCACGTGCGACTTTCACAGCATTAGAAAGTGAATCCTGATCATGGGAGACACTGTGTACAGAGGGAGGAGGAACTGAGCCCAACTCCTGGTCCTCTCCCCTGAATCTTCCTATAAACCTATAAAACTGCTCTTGAAAATGGTCTGTTAATTATTTAAGTGAAAAGGCATATAAATCAGCAAGAAAAACACTCAAACCTCGGCAATAAACAGGCAAAGACCACAAACACAAGTGAACAGAAGACACAACACAGTAAATAAACATGTGACATGGGTACCTTCGAGCTAATGTGCAAAGAGAAGCCAGCCCATCGCTCCCGACTCAGGGGAGGTGGCGGGCGGGCAGTTAATACTCTGTGTGGATGCAGCATGTCCCTGACTCCCAGGGGACTGAAACCAAGGCACACTTCCCGGATGGCAATGTGGCTCAGGCACCCTCTGACCCAGCAACTTCCCTTCCCCGAGAAGCCGGCCCGAAGCAGCGGCTAGAAATGCACACGGACTCCTGGTCACAGAGAGTCACCATCGCGTCACGAAAACCGGCAAAACCCAAACCGAAGAACCTGTAAACAACCTAAATGTCCCACGACACTGAACAGCATGGAAAGGCTGGCGCTGGGAGAGGCTGGCGTGGGAAACGCTCCGGAAACCATCCCCGGGAACAGCCAGACGTGGCGCCGCACACGAGACACGACAGGTCGTGCAGACC
>NW_006435764.1:3799781-3817219 GCF_000325575.1 Pteropus alecto
CGCTCAGATGCAGAGCAAAGGCGGACCAGAAGCACCGCGGATCGCCGGCGGCAGCGACCGCTGGGTGCCACAGCTACGGGTGGCTTTTATTTTCTCCATTATTTTTTACGATGTTTTCCTCTGCACGGTGAAAACAAATGTCACTTTATAACGAGGAGAAAAAACAAAACAAAACAAAACACGAGACTTGAAAACATGAGTTTATCAGCTTAGAGGATCTTGAGGTCCGGATGGGGAAGCGGGTCTGGACTTTGGGGGCGGGGCTTTCTCACTGGGCGACCCAGGGAATGAACGACCCGGCGTGCTGTGAAGCCGCTGCTCGGGGGGGCCCCGTTTATGTAGCCTCCGGGGTGGAAGCTGTGGGAGGGAGGAGCAGCAGAAGCGGGGCACGGGGCAGAAGGACATGCAGCCCTGACAGCGCGGGGGAAACCCTGCTGGCAGGTGGCCCGGGGAGGGGGACCCGAAGGTCCTCGCAGATCATCTCTTCCACACGCCAATGTGGGAAAAGGGATTTTTTGCAATGAGCAAAATAACGCCCCATCCCAGTGTGGACCGACCACTTCAGCACAGACGAAAGAGGAAGGGCCCCCAAGCCCCCTACCCCATCACCCAGCAGACAGAGCAGACGTCATCACCGTACCCCGTGGAGCCAACTACAGCTCCAAGGTCGCAGCCCGCCGTGGGAAGGACGGCCCTGCCTCCAGCTCCAAGGTCTTCCTCAGCCCTGTCTCCCCTGGGCTGGCCCCGCAGAAGGCAGAGCCGACTTTGGCCACCTCTCGAGCCTGGAGCCAGGTCCCAACACGGGCCACTTGTCCAGTCCGCAGTTTCTAAGGTCATAAACAGCTTCGCAGCGGCAGGCGGCTGGCTTATTTTTGTTTTTTAGCAATTGATTAAGTTTCTCCACTGCCCCCTGGGGTAAGTGGTTGGACAAACACTGAGACCACAGCCCAGCATCCTGGCCCAGGAAACCGCACAGAGTGACCACAGGGTCACAAGGCACAGAGGAAGTGGCCAGGCCGGGCGCTGGCTCCACTGGAAACCTGAGGCCCGAGCAGCTGTCCACCCGCACGGCCCACCCCGGGCCTCCCAGCGAGCAGGCAGGAAGGCTGCAGACTCAGAGGCCCCCATTCCCACCAAACCATGTCCCTGGGGGAGCAAGGAGGGGACGAGGGGAGGCCCCTTTTGGTGCAGTCACCAGAGTCGCTCCTGCTCCACCGACAAATGCTCCTGAGGGCGACTAACAAACCCTCCCAGCTCTTCTCCTGGGCCTGACGTGGGTCCCGTGGGAAGCTGGAATCCCTTCTTCTCTCTCTCCCTCCCAGAGGGGCTGGGCGGGGGGTGGTGTCTGAATGGGAGGCCTGAGCAAACATCCGGTCAGGACCACTGAGAAGGGAGAGAAGCAAACAAGCCCCCTCGGTCAGAATCGGAGGTAAAGGGTGGAAAAAGACCCTGCGAGTCTCTCTCTGATGATGAGCTGGCAGCCCGAGGCATCGACCCAGCTCATCCTGGGGTCTGGTCACCACCCCCAAGGCACATGGAACAGAAGGGGGCAGAGGCACAAGGGCATGGTCAGAGGGACCCAGACAGGGAATCTGCAGCCATCGCTAAGTCCAGAAAGGGCATGAGGGGCGTGTGACCCGCCAGGGCTGGGTGGCTGTGGACTTTCTCTGGGCCCCATGAGCCCAGAACTTGACTCTGAAGCAAAGGGAGCCATCTGAGCTCCAGGGACATCTGGGGCCAAGCTCGAGCTGAGCTCAGGCTACAGGAGCAAGGGGTACAGAGAAGAGGCTGGGGGGCGGGGGGGAGGCAGGACCAGTGTCAGCGGTGGCCACAGAGGACACAGGACATCCACACGGAGCTGGCCGCAACCAGAGGCGCCGTCCAGACTTCCCCCACAGCCCCAGAGGGCAGTCTGCTCTTTCTAAGAACATGGCACGCTCCTCTCCCCCCTTTTATTCGATTTAAAAGTTAGTCTTCAGGCTGAGGCACAAAAAGGCACATGCTGTGTGGTTCTATTTCTATGACGTTCTGCAACAGGCAAGACTAATCCTTGGTGACAGAGTCAGGGCCGGGCGTCTGCCGCAGGGGGGCGGGGGTGGGGAGGGTTTTCAGGTCGTAGAAGCTAGAAAGCGTCCGTCCCAGCACGACCGTGCCGGTTACACACGTTCGTACGACTGTCAGGCTCACCAAAACGTCCACTTAGAACCTGTGCCCTTTATCGTCTGCAAGTTATACCTCGATGTCCGAGAAGAAGAAAAAAAAAGTTACTGCTCAGGCTTGTCACACCATTTCCTGGGACTGTGCAATCTGATTTTCTTGCTATTCAACGTTCATGGTCCACGGCTGAGAACAGCAGCTGCCTTCTGTTTGCAGAGTCGACGCCAATCACAGCCCAGGCGGCGGCCTGGGCCACAAGGGCCTCCTTTCTTTTCCCTTTGACCTACTTCCCTGATAAGTGACAAGACAGCCAGACTGGGAACAAACGCACCCCTTATACCTCGGCCCGGAGCCTCGGCTAATCCGCCCGGACAGACGGGTGGATGTGAGCGGCTTTAAGACGTCGCCCAGTTGTCAGTCTGCCCGTCAGGCCCGACAGCGCCGCCTCTGCTCCCCGCCGCCGCCTCCGCCGGCCACATCCTCCCCGTCGTTTTGTTTCCCGACCCTGTGAACATCTGTTAAAACTACTTCTTGGCGAGGTGTGGCAGGCAGACCCGTAAATCACGATGTCCGAGCCTCCCGCCACCCTGACGGCGGCCTCATCTGGAAAGGCCTGGGTGGGGGACAGGGAACCGCCCCAGCAGAGCTTGGCCACCCCGGGCGGCGAAGCCTCGTGGTCTGGACACCCCCATGAGCCACCTGCCCAGGTCGGTCAGGCCCCGCGCAGGGGGGCGCGCAGCCCGGGAGCCCCAGTGATGAGGAATGTCAAAGACAACAGGGGGACACGTCCCACTAAGAGCCGCCCACAGAGAGAGCTGGAGCGAGGGAAGCGGCAGGCTCCTTGGACAGTGGTGGCGACTCCCAAATAAGGCCCCGCTACTGCTGTTTTTAGCCCATTCCACATAATTGGAAAAACATGGGGAAAACCAAAGCCAGCTGGGCGCCTCGGTGGGAGCGGCTGATGCCGGGGGCGGGGAGGCCGGCGGGCGCGTGGGAGTGTGGCCCAGCCAGGCAGGGCTCCTTGCGTGCTGGCTTCCCGGGGCGAGGGTCACTCAGCTCCCTGGCCCCACAGGGACCCGCAACTCGTCCCCCAGCCTGGCCTCCCCGAGCCCCTGGCAGAGCTGGGCCCAGGAGGGGGCCACTTGTTGTGACTTCCTTCCTAGTTTCAAAACCTACAAGACCTTCTCCAAGGCCACTTCAGGAGGGGCTGGGGTACCTGAGACACTGCACCCCCGAGCCCAAAGGGAGTCCTGAGTCTCACGTCCTGTCTGTGTGGACCCCACGCAAGCATCCCGGACAGCACCTGACTCCCTAGTCATGGTAAGTGAGAGATACCCTGTTCTCCCCACTTCGTGGGCAAGGAAACGGCTCAGAGAGCTGACGTGATCGCCCCCTTCCACTGGGCTGTGGCAGCAAGAGGCCCACCCCAATTTTATCTTCCCCTTCTGGGGGGACACTTACACTCCCCTGGGATACCACATCCCCCAGATGTTGGAGTCCAAGCATCACCACCATCTCAGCCTCTTCCTTCGAGGAAGGCACCAACTCCCTACACAGGGCAGGCTTCCTTCCATTCATTTAAAATCAAGAAAAAATAGGATTCTCACAAGTCACAAAAAATGTCTTCATTTTCAGCTGCATGAAGCAGATGCCTGGAGTGTGAGCCCCAGAAATCCGAAAGCCATGACTAAAACCATGGCTTTAAACTCTGAGCTGCTTCTGGCTGTGCTGGTGGCTCTGGATCCGCTGCCCATCGGGCCACTTTGGGTGTGTGTCACATGTAGATTCAGCCTCCACTGGATGTGACATGAGAGTCTGAGGAATTATGACACAGCCAGGCCCCTGCCCCCCATCCTAAATCTCCCCCAGGCCAACACCAGCCTTCACCCTACGGGACGAGGAGTCACACGCACAGCCCACCCTGGACACACACCTCCCCCCGTGCCCAGTGCCCACCCAGCCATGTGAGGAGGGTGCCACCCTTCACCTCTGCCCAGCCCCACGTGGCACCTCTGTATCCACTTCTGATTCCAAATATTCGGAGAATTGCTCTCCTGAATCAAACCAGATTGCCTGCCTGGCTTCAAGTTCAAGATCAAATTCAAGCCCGCCTCCGACGTATCGGGGCAGCCTTCTCCCAAGAACCTCATGAATCAGATACTATTATCATCCCTTTTGACGGGGGAGGAAAGCGAAACACAGAAAGGCTGAGTCGTTTGCCAAGAGCGCACAGCCAGAACACTGAGCTAGGGCACCGTGAACAAGGACTGGACGCAGAGAGCCATCACACAGCTGAAGATGAGGGGCTTAAAATTCGGGGTTTGCCTGCAGCTGAATTTCTTCACCGCCACCACAGCCGTGTTAGCGATCCTGAATGTCACTTCTGCCACCCCCCCCTTCCGAAAGAGCGGAAGCTGCCCCGGCACAGCCCCGTTCTCCACCTCCACCCTCCAACCGGCGGCCGCCTCCTAGCCCTCACCACGTGGTCTCTGTTCTCCGCCCGCCTGGGACCCCGACTTCGCCGGTTCCACACCAAGAGGAGATCCCCGAGTGACCTCAGGGCCTCCTCTGCTAGCGCCTGAATCCCATCCTCCCAGCAGGCCCCCCGACTTCAGGAGACTCCCCTCGCTATCTCCGGGCGGTTTGCACAGTCGGCACCCTGCACGTGGTTAGCGCTCAAAATCCACATGCCGCGTAGAGTTACGTCCACTGGATTCAAAGCGGCTGACGCACGGACGCCGGCAGCCCGGACGGGCGGCACAAAATAAATCAGCGACCATGTTCAGGTGACACAGGATTGCGGCCTTTCATCCAACCCTTTCCTTTAACGAGACCTTTTGTGGCAAAGAATCAGCCGTGGAGGGCGGGAGGCACAGCCCACAGCCCAGCCTGCAGGCCCGGTGGGAGCCCCGTGACACCCGAAGCCCTCGGCCGCTCCGTCCCGTCTCTGACTTGCTGCGTCGGTCCCCTAAACAGACCGAAAGTCCTTCGAGGATAGAATCTCACTCAGCCCGGGTGCCTCTAACTGAAGGAACATGGAGATATTTTAGAACCAGCTAGAATTTCTAGAAAGCCATCTAGGTGAAATGCCTCTGAGAAGCGTCTGGGTTTCTTCCTCAACACAGACTAAAACTTGTGGAAAACTCCGTGTCCCCTTTCCCGCCCCAGCTGCCCGCAGCACTTCGACTTCACAGGTCCAAGGCAGGGAGCGGCAGCAGCCCCCGCAGCCCCCGGAACCAGCCAGTCCTGAGCGGGAACCCTTCCTATAAAAACACAGAACCCAGCGGTCACATTCTCATGCAAAGCAAGAAACCCTCACATCCCTCGTCCCCGCAGGAGCTTGTCCCTCCTTTGGATGGAATACCCAGGGCAGGACATCTGTAGTGAAGCAGAAAGAGGTCCCCGAGCTGCCTCTGTGCAGCTGCCCCCACTCAGGCTGGCCCCCCAGAACGGCAAGAAAAATGTGTTTCTTCTGTGCACTCGGAATTCTCCAGCTGAGTTATTTGTTAAGTGTATCCTCTTAGTGGGCGGGGGGAGGGGGGATGAAACCAGTTCATACTAGACCAGGGAACGTAGCCCAGAACCCCTGAACCCTGTGGGAATCTGCTGGCTTGCGGTCTCAGCTGAAGGCGGCCAGGTGCTATGGACCACTGTACCCCCCACCCCACCCCCAGCTTCCAGCAGGAAGGACAGGATTTGCTGCTAATCCAGCGGTCCCACCACGGAGCTTCCAGCCGCGCCCCCCTCATGTCACCTCCTCCAGGAAGCCCTCCCACTCCAGGCTGCCTCCTCTACTCTGCCGTGCCCTCACCCCCAGCAGAAGAGGGCACCCCAGAACCGCTCATGTAACGCCGCCAAAGGGCTCAACCACGGGCACAGGGGGAAACGTTTCTCAGGGCTCAGACAGTCCAGCTATTGGGCCACGGGGAACCAGAAACGAGGCGGGGGTCCAGGAGAGTCCCCAGCCCCGGCCTCCTCTGGCTGGAAATCAGCCCTCCCCCAGCGGGGGTGGCGGGGGAGAGCCCTTGGACCACGGAGGCAAACCTAGGCCTCCAGCGGACCCGCCACAGCTTCCTGGGGCCTGACGAGACGAGAGGCCAACAGCATGAACGGCCACAGCCGCCATGTCCAGTGCACCTATGACGAACACGCCGGCCACTCTGCACAGAGCTTTCCATTCCTGTCAACGCAAGCAGCCCCCACAGCTTCCCTGCAGGGGGGCAGCCTGGGACCCCACCTCACAGGTGAGGGAGGGAGGCACGCAGTGACAAGGCCCCAGGCACCGTCCACCCCCAGATGGCCAACAGCCCTTTTCAGCCCAGGGTGGCCTGGGCACATCCTTTCTGAAACTCCAGGCTTCTCCGGCTGTGTGACTTCACTGGGCCGTGATTCCAGGATTCTATTAGGGTCCACACCCCATTTCTGCCCAAACCCCAATGCATGAGAGGGCCCCACAGGGCCCCTTAACAAAGGCGACAGGCACAAGTGCCCCTTTGGGGCAAAACGCCCGACAGGCACTTCTGCACAATGGGGGGTTGTGTCCATCCTCCCCTCCTTCCCCAAATGTCCACGTGCAGCTTGGCTCAGGACACCCCAAGTGAGCAGAGATGGCGACCACACCTGCATCCGCCACACCCCACACTCTCCCAGAGCAGACGTCACAAACCCATTCAACACAGGGCTCAGCCGGGCACCACCATTTATGGTGGCAACAGACACCTGGTCCAGATCCCTCCTAGTCCAAGGCCAGGCCCAAGCCAGCTCCCTCCCGGCAGCAAACACAGAGAACAGAAACACCCAACGGGGGAAGGTGGCTCGAAGGTACGTCCACTTGATAAAACGCTCCGCAGGCACCACAGCCGGTGCTTCGAAGCGTGCATGCAAATCACAAATGCTCCTGCCACGATGCCGGGGGAAATGCACAGACAGACATGGAAAAACGGCAGACGCCGAAATAGCAAGAGATCGCCCCGACTTCCCTTCGGTTTGTCTCCAGCACCCCAAGCGGGACTGGCTACGTCCTTCGCAGAAACCACGGCCAAGTGAAAAGGTGGAGGCCCTTCGAAAATAAGTCAACGGTTCAAGTCGGCGACCGTGGAGCTCTCCCCGGTGGAGCTTTTGAAGCCGGGGTACCCCCTTCTCCAGGGAGGGGCAGGGGTGCCCTGCAAGCTCCAGAAGGGAGTCCAGGGCCAGCCCACAGCACGTCAGCGCTCAGACCACCTGCCTCCGAGCCTGAGGCGGCAGCAAACCCAGGCCTCTGGGAGCCAGGAGGTTCTACCTTCCAGAACCCGCTCTGCCGCCTGCCGGGGGGACCCCAGACAGACGGCCTACTTCGGTTTTCTCATCTGTGAGGTAAGAGCATTAATCCAACCTGGTCGAGCTGCTCCTCGCCCCTGGTGTCTACCATCCACCCTGAACCCACACGGTCTGAACCCCTGGTACCGCGGAACCGCTCGAGGCCACATGCCCGGCCCTCCTGCTTCTCCCCCTGTCACCTTCAAGGCCAACACGAATGGTGAACAGCAGAGGACCCGGAAGGGACATGGAGCCGGGCCCCCGGCACACTCCCCTTTCTAACGCTTAATAAGGAGCCACCTCACTGGTGTTGGGTCACCCACATGTTCCGGCCCAAGTGCAGTGAGCCCCAGGAGACAGGGCTCCTGTGTGTGCTGCTCGCTGCGGGACCCCCGTGCCCGGGAACAGTCCCCGGCACACAGCAGGGGCTCGATAAACACTGCCGAGTGAGTGAATGAGGTGCCCACCCTTCCAGTGGTTTCTAAGGCAAGCTCTGAATAGCCACGGACTCGCTCTAAAACATCCCTGAGGACTGGGCCAGCCTCGCCCCGGTCCCAATGGAGGCATGTTCCCTTAATGACTTCCCCATGAGCACAGACAGACCCCTCACGGTCACTTGGGAAGGTAAGAAACAGGCTCTCTGGTGTGACGGCCAAGTCTTCACAGAAGCAGAAGCCCTGCCAGGGAGCAGAAGAGACCCCAGCCCTGGCACGAGCACAGGCCCACCCCCAGCCCCTGGCCGGCCGACAGCAGAGGGACCAGGAAACCGTCAGCAAAGGGGACAAAAGTGCCTCCAACGGGCTACTCACCTCAGACTCTGCCTCAAAGAACCCCCACCGTGGGGCCCATGGCACAAGCCAGCGCACCCAGGAAGCCCCCTGCCCTCCCTCCAATATCCCCAAGTGGGACTGGGCCCAGGGGCAGCTACTGCCCGACCTCTCCCTCTCATCCCCTCGCTGGCCGGCCCGAGTCCGTCTCAGTCCCGCCCAGCTGTGCCGGCCCCGGGCACCCCTGGGGACAGGCCGAGTCCCAGACTCGCACCACTTCTGCAAGAGCACACCTGAACCTGACACCTGGAAATTCAGAGGCTCAGACCCACCACAGAGGTGGTGAGTCCTTGAAGTACCAAGTGCCTGAAAATTAAGGGGGAGAATTAAAAGATGGTAAAATACCCAAAGACAGAAAGAAAAAAAAAAGTGTGTGGGGGGAGGGGAAACAATGGACTTAAAGACTCCGTTCTCCAGTTACATGACCTCGGGGGGTCGGGGGTCGTTCCGGCATGAAGACCCACAGGATGGGCCGGGCAGAGCCCCCTCCCGCCACGCAGCCCTGGCCGGCGCCCCGTCTCACCTGCCTTGCACGTCTTGCCGTTGTCCTGGAGCTGCACGCCCGTGGGGCAGGCGCACGTGTAGAAAGGCTCCCTCGGGGACAGCAGGCACAGGTGGGAGCAGCCTCCGTTGTCTTCCTCGCACTGCGTGTGGACTGGGAAGCGGGGCGGGGTGAGAGAAAGTTCCAGAGCAGGGCCCTCGAAGCCCCACACCCGTTTCCAAACAAGCGGCACCCCACGTGCTCTTCCCCCCGGAGCCCCAGCTTGTCCCTCTGCTCACATGCCATCCTCACGTGGCACCCCAACCCACCTCGTCAGATGGGCTGCAATTTTCCCAGTTTCTCCCAGCCGCCCTCACGGCCCAGGTGTGGGCATACTCCCGCACTGTCCCCAGGCCCCGACCTCCCACAGGTAGCCCTCATCTCCTTCAGGGCCCCTCAAAGGACACCTCCTCCACGGAGGCCGCCCTCAGCTTTCTCTGGCGGCATCTCAGGACCCGCCCACGCGGTAATGACAGGTGACTCGCGATGGCGGGCTCCTGGAGCAGAGGCCCATTTTATCTTTGTGACATGCTTGGGCCCTACAGGCTCTGCACGAATGCTTGGTGGCCATGCCTGTCACTGGGCTGAGCCCCGCCGTGCCGATGACGACGCTTTTCCCGAGCCCTTCCACAATGAATACACCACTGCACTGAACACTTCCGGTGCCTCACTCCGCCCACGGCCCGGTGGGGTGCAGACCCCCTGAAACGCAGAGTACCGACCCCACGGGTTAGGCGAAGCAGACTCGCTGGTGGGGCCTCTCCCCTCCCTGTCACCGCCTTGGGCGTGGCTAGATACCCCTGCCCCGGTCCTCATGGGAGCAGGCGAGCCCGGGGCCCTGGTCCCACTGTCAACATTTCCGGTGCCTCACCCCGCCCACGGCCCGGTGGGGTGCAGACCCCCTGAAACGCAGAGTACCGACCCCACGGGTTAGGCGAAGCAGACTCGCTGGTGGGGCCTCTCCCCTCCCTGTCACCGCCTTGGGCGTGGCTAGATACCCCTGCCCCGGTCCTCATGGGAGCAGGCGAGCCCGGGGCCCTGGTCCCACTGTCCTCCTGTCACAGGAGCCCTGAGTCTGCGGTTTCCAGACTTCCTCCATCAGGAACCCCTGCCGTGACCCTAACGAGAACCCCAAATGGAGACCCTCGACTGGGTGCAGACTTTTCATTGGTAATTATGTAACTTCCACTGGGCCTTGAAAGTGGGGCCACCAGCCTTGGGGATCTCTCTGCCACCTCCGGGGATGCTGGGGCAGGGCCCACCTCAGGCAGCCCCCGCACTGCTGGGCAGAGGGGTCGCTCCCTGCCTCACCCAGTCCAGCCCAGCCCAGCCCAGCCCGCCCTGCCCTCCACACACACCTCCCACAGGGAGGACGCCGCCCCCGCCCCCGCCGTGACTCACAGTACGGCTGCCGCTCCGGGCTGAGCACTTGAATGTCCATGGGCGAGTAGAGAGCACCGAGAATCTCCCTCCGCTTCTCCCCCGTCCTCTTGTTACAGGCGTGAATGGAGCGCGTCTGCCAGTCGGTCCAGTACAGAGTGTCCCCAGAGAGCGTCAGGGCAAAGGGGTGCGTCAGGCTGCCCTCCACCACCTTCTGCCTGCAGGTGCCGAAGGGGAGGGAGAAGCCATCAGGGCCCCCACGGGCCCTCAGCGCCCAGCTTTCGAGGCTTCCACCGTAGCTGTGATGGGGCGGAGCAAGACCTGTGACCCTAGACCCAGCGGGCCTCCCGCCTCCCTGTCAGTGACAACCCCCCACCCCACATACACACACATCCAGCTGATCCCCGTCCAACCTCTGTGAGGAACACTGGCTGCTGGCAAAGTGCCCCAGACAGAAGACGGAAGGAAGAAAAGTGGCAAGGAGGGAGCCACCCCTGGCGACGGCAGCTGACCAGAAGCACACCTGTCCTGCCCCGATGCTTGAATGACTCAATCCAGGTCAGACCAGATGCACCTGCTCATCCCTGTGATGCCAGCCATTTACAATTTCAGAGTCAATTAAACTTGAGATCAACACAGAAAAAAGATTTTCTCTTCTACGTACTTCCGACGCCCAACAAACCTGAGCAGCTAGTCTCACATGTGACAACCTTCTTAATGACCCTCCCTCAATCACGACAGGTAGGCTCCCTGAGGGCGGGGGCTGCCGGGGGGTCGTCCCCACGCCCTGGGACCACATCTAGGAGAGAGAAACGCTCAAAAGGTGTCACCCAACCAAACGCTCATGCTCTTTCTTGATCGTACCTCACATAATAACCTCTTATTTTCTCGATGTCAGTGTTTTAAAGAATGTATCGAGGTGAAATTCACAGGACACAAAATCAGGCATTTCAAAGTGAATGATCCAGGGCTACGTAGCACATTCACGACGCTGGGCCACCACCTCTATCCAGTTCCCAAACATTTCCGTCACCCCATAGGACAACCCCGACCTGTTCAGCAGTTACTCCCCATCCTGTCACCCCCTGGAAACCAACACTCTGCTCTCAGGATGTGCTTATTCTGGACATTCTGTATAAATGGAATCCCGTGATATGTGATCTTCATGACTGGTTCCTTTCACTTAGCAGAATGTCCTTAAGGTTCATACGTGAAGCATGTGTCAATGCTTCTTCCTTTTTATGGCTGAAGAATATTCCTTTGCACGAAGAAAGCACATTTTGCTTATCCATCCATCATTCGTCCACTAGTACAGCGGTCCCCAACCTTTTGGGCACCAGGGACTGGGGCTCCTATGAGAATCTAATGCCTGAGGATCTGAGGCGGAGCTGAGGCGGTGATGCTGGCGCTGGGGGCGGCTGCAGATACAGATGAAGCCTCACTTGCTCGCTTGCTAGCCTGCCACTCGCCTCCTGCTGTGCGGCCCTGCTCCCGTCAGGCCACAACCAGTACCAATCCATGGCCCTGGGATTAGGAACCCTTGCTAGGGGACACTTTGGTTGTTTCTGCCTTCTGATTACTGTGGACAGTGCAGCTACGGACATTCGTAGACAAGTATTTATTTCAATACTGATTTTTAATTCTTTTAGGTATATACCTAGGAGTGGACTTGCTGGGTCATATGTTAATTCAATGTTTACACTTAGAGGACCCTCCGAACTTTCCGATGATGTTGACAGTTTTCCATCAGAGAAGCCAGAGACCCGTCATTTCTTGGGCTGCTCCACCTCCCCAAGGCCTGCCTCAGCCAGAGGTGCCATGAGAAGCTAGAGCCAGGCCTCAGTGTATCCCATCCACCCTCGCCCCTCCTCTCAGGATGCCCCCTCCCCTCTGGGTGCAGCTCCAGCCACACCCCCTCTGCCTCCTGTCAGATCCAAGAGCTCCTGGCACACCAGCCTTCACTGTGTCCAAGCTCTGTGCCTGGAGCTTATGTGCACGACCACATCAGACCCTGCGAATACCTCTAGAAAGTACAATTACTACCCCAACTCACATGTAAGACCCCGAGGCTCAGAGCAATGAAGTGACCCAGCCATGGCCACAGCTGAGAGGAAGCTGAGCAGGCCCAGCTGGCTCCAGCCTGTGTTCTCTTTACCGGGAGACCGTACTTCCATTTGCATAGCCCTGGGCACGACCTTAAGAGTGATGCACGTAAAAGAGAGGCTGGGAGTGGACCCTGCGGTCACAGCACCTGGGTAACAACCCTGGCTCTGCCTAGCTGTGTGGCCTTGGGTGAGTTCATGTGCCTCTCTGTGCATTACTGTAATAGGAGATCATAGTAACAAATACTTACTGGGTTGGTGTGAGAATGAAATGAACTGATAAAATGTCCCGAGAAATAGCAAGTGCTAGGGAAAGGTTAACCGCCATCACCACCATCACCGTCACCACCACCGTCCCCGTCATCACCATTATCACCACCATCTCCACCACCATCGACATCACCATCATTACCACCATCATCACCGTCACTACCATCATCACTACCACCGTCATCATTGTCACCGTCACCATCACCACCACCGTCGTCACCGTCACCACCATCACCACCACCATCACCACCACTGTCACCACCACCGTCATCACCGTCACCACCACCATCACCATCACCACCACCATCGACATCACCATCATTACCATCACCATCACCGTCACCACCATCATCACACCACCATCATCACCACCTCACTGAACCACTGTCACCACCACCATTACTACCCCCACTTTAAATTATCACACTTTAAATGCCAGCATCATCCTCATTGTCCCTTATCACGATCCCTCAAGCAGGGCATCCCCGCCTGCAGACTTTGCGGCCTCTCACCCACCCTTCGTAACTGCCAGGATCACTGAGCTGCCCAAGGACCATGTTGCCCAGGCCGGTGCACTTTGTAAATCTCAAACCAGGCCCAGGCCAGTCTGTGTTCACAAGGACAATGGGGCAGAATGTTTCAAACCAGGCTTCATGGCTCAGCTGTCCAGGAGGAGCTGAGGCCTCATGCCAAGAGCCATGAGACTCAGGTTGGAAGTGGATCCTCCGGCCTCAACCAAGCCTTCGGATGACCACAGCCCCAGCCCGGAGCCCGACTGTAACCTCAGGACACCCTGAGCCAGAACCACCCAGCTAAGCCTAATACCTAATACCTGACACCCAAAAAATCATTTGCTGTTTTAGGCTGCCAAGTGTGGGGGTGTTTGTTATATAGCCATAGATAACTAATACACAAGGCTGGACAGAAAGTGGCAAATCTGCCAACGTCCTCAAGCCTATTTGAGTTGGTATCTGCCTGTGTTTGCAGAAATCAAGCCATCGAGTCCCCTCCATGCTGTGTCACCACAGCCCTCCGCAATGGCCCCCAGACACACCTGCCTGGGCCAGGAGCTCCGCCAGCACAGGAATGGGGTCTGTCCTCCTGGAGGATCCCCAAGACCTGGCACAGAGCCGGCAGGCAGTGTCCAGCCAATGAATAAACTGCCCTTCACCTGTACCTGGAGGGGACAGTCCTACGTCTAAAGCACCATGAAGTAGGGGGACCGTTAAGCTAATCTGACCGGAAAGCTCCCAAAGCAATTACCCAAAGAAGAAAAGGATCCTTCGCATTCATTCATTCATCCCACCCACGTTACTGAGCACCTACTACGCAGAAGGCCCTATGGCAAGCCTGGAGGAGGCAGGGGACCCTGAGGCCGACCCTGCCCCTGCCTTCGGAACGCTTACGTGAGGGGGGAGGAAAGGGGCGCAGCGGACCATTCACGACCGCTCAGACTCCTGGCCTGCACGTGCGCAATCCCTCATTTGCAATTCTGAAATCCAAAATTCTGAAAATCGAAGGCGTTTTATCACTCACTTAAGGGTAAATAAAACCTTTGCACGAATGCAGAGCGATTTACAGCCTTTTCGTTTTCACTTGGAACGAACGCTTGCATTTTGCTATAAAAACATTCTCGTAGTGGAAGGCAGGGCCGCCCCTGACCTCGCCTGAGGTGCGGTGTTCGGTGAGGTGTGCGCTCTACCACTGTTCTAAGTTCTGGAAAGTCCTGAATGCCTCAGGCCCCCCAGGGCTCGGATGCAGGGCTCGGATGCAGGGCTACGGGCCCGAGATAAGAAGGATCACCTGCTAACACCCAGCTCAGAATGGCCAAGGTCCTGGAGGCAGCCAGGGGGGCGGTGGGGAAGGTCGGGGCCCACAACCGAAGGCCACTCACCGGAACGAGCCGTCCAGGTTGGCACGATGGATGAAGCTGAGCTTGGCATCGGCCCAGTAAAGCTTCTGCTCCTCCAGGTCGATGGTCAGCCCGTTGGGCCAGTAAATGTCCGAGTCCACAATGACTTTCCGGGTGCTGCCATCCATCCCTGCCCGCTCGATTCGGGGTGTCTCACCCCAGTCTGTCCAGTACATGTACCTAATGAGGACGGCAGAGGAGAGAAAGCTAAGCGGTCTGCTTTTGCTCTTGGCTCTCGTGTTCTGTCTCCACAAATGCAAACGGAAAACAGACGCAGTGGATTTGCCTACGATTTCACCCGTCAGAGATATTATGGCTTGTGATTTGTCTTCTAAGCTGTTAGTAATAATATATTAATTTTTAAACGAAGTTGGGTAATCAGAATATACTGGTTCCAACTTATTCTCAGCAATATATTCTGGGTACCTCGTCTTTTCACTAAAAGAAATCCTTGCAAATATCCAAGTGTCACACCAACTAAAACACCAAATAAACAAACAGTGACTGAAAAAAAAAAAATCCTTGTTGTTCTTTTAATGGTGATGTAGTATCATAAATTATTCAAGTAACTCTGCATAGACCCTTTGTTTCTGATTTTTTGCTACGATAAAAACGCTGGAAAGGAGCCTTTAAAAGACAATTAAAAATATATAGGATGGAATAATATTCGGTGCTAAAAAGAAATGAGCTATTAAGCTTTAAAAAGCCATGGAGGAACCTTCACTGTTTATTATTATGTGAAAGAAGCCAGTCTGAAAAGACCACATACTGTATGATTCCAACCATATGACATTCTGGAAGAGGCAAAACTATGGAGACAGTAAAAAGATCGGGGGCTGCCAGGGCTGGAACGGGAGGCCGGGAGGGGCAGCTGGGACAGAGGACTTTCAGGGCATGAAACTACTCCATCTGACACGAGGGTGGACACGTGACATTACGCTTTTGTCAAAACCCACAGACTCCACGTGGACAGACGAGAACCTGTCGCTACCCCTCGATTTTGCTGTGAACGTAAAACTGCTTTAAAAAACGAGGTCGATGTTAAAAACACCACCGTGTAGCGGGGTGGACGCTGCATTAATCACGGCAGTTACTCCGGGGGTATTTGTAGGGGACCTGGCTTTGCTCACCACATCCTCCAGCTTCCTGCGAGGGGCACCCCCTCACCCACCCATCCACGGGAAAGCCGCCTTCCTCATTAGACGTCCCACCGAGCGAGCGGCAACAACATGCTGCAGCACGGGGCATCTGGGGCGACAGGTCTGGACCCCACCAGCACCTAGAGAATGTCTCCAGTTCTCCAGGCAAGTGCCCACCTATTTTTCTACCTGGTGTCCCTCTGTAGAGAAGGGGGACGGTGCCGGATTTTTCTATGAGGAGCCTCTCTCCCACCTGGGGTCCATGAAGCTCCCCAGGTGCCATGGTTGCCCCAGTCCCCTCTGGCCAGGAGAAAAATCCCATCACCCTCAGCCTTAGCAGCTGCTTCAGAGACAGGTGTCTCATTCACACTGGGTCAACAGGAGTCAGCCTGGAACCCCGACTGGGAAGGCGGGGGCTCCTGGGAGCCACCTGTGCCAGGTGCAAGGGCCTGCCCGCCCGGGGACGTGAACCTAGATGGGGAGAGTGATGCCATGGGTCATCGTGCGCGTCTGAGAATAATAGTGTTACTTCCCAGACGGCTGAGTCCACAGGCCCACAGGCTCTTCTCGTCAAGCTGTTTCTAAGTCGGGCCCCCTCATCGTTCTGCAGAGATAAAATCGCACCCTGTTTCGGCAAACCCCGAGTGCCATCCACCAGGGCCCAGTGTGGTCCCCAGGGACATGAGGAGGACAAACCTAACCTTGCCCTGGGGGGAGGTCTCTATCCAGCAGGAGACGGAAAAGGATGCACACAGCAATGACCCGCTTCCCATGGGAGTTCTGAGGCCACAGGAGCTGTGGGTACCCGAGGGCCCCGCCCCCATGGAGCCAGGCAGGCTCCCAGAGGGGTGTCATTTGTGAGGCAGTGCCATCGCCCCTTTCCTGTGATGAGACTGAGAACAAGCCAGGGCTTCGTACGAAATGTACCCTCCTCCCCACATGGCAGCGAGGGGCCAACTGCACCCAGCTGTTGTCGCCAAGCTCCCCAGCCAGACGGGACAGAGCACACGTCACACTGAACACCTTCCCAAGAAGCCCCTTTCGCTGTCCCCTTTGCATCTCGTGAGAACTTGACGGACACAAAGAAGCAAGAATTCTTATTCCCAGGGGACAGAGGAGAAAACAGAGGCTCCGAAAGGCTGACCTGCCCCAAGTCACAAGCCAGCGGATGCTCCAGGAGCACAGGGTGGTTCTCCAGTGACGGCCAGGGCCTGGCCATCACATGCCTCAGCCCTTTGCCAGCAAGGCCCGGGCTGGTGGACTCTTCCTGGCAGCCCAAGCCTCGCAGGTGCTGTCGGCCAGCTCGGCGGAGGCCCCCGCCAGCCTGGTGCAAACGCCTTCGTCTCCCCTCGCTCCCCCAGCCTGGAAAGAGTCCAGCCCTCCCACCGCCCCCTGAGAAGGTATCGGGAGAATAAACCTCAGAGCGAAGCCCTTACGGCCTCGCGGATGCTCTACGGCGGCCAGCGCGACAGGCCAGCAAATGCAAAGGCTCAGGACCTCCGCGAGCAACATAACTCAAATTCCTTCCCCCGAGTTTCATAACAGAGGCCGCTGGTTTCCTTAAATGGGGAATTTGCGAGCCACCCGGTTACCAGAGACGGGCTGGCGTGGACGTGCAAAGTCTCGAACGCTGCCACAGCCCCGGCCAAATTCCACGGAGGAACGTCAGCTTCCGAAGCAAAGCACCGCAGCCTGGGCTTTGCGCAGAGGCTGCGGTTGTGGCTGTGTTATTTTAGGGAAGGGCCACTCTGCATCCTGAAGAGGGGGCTGGGTTCCAGCCCAGCTTTGACTTGAGACCAGGAGCCACTGCAGCCC